>NW_004955472.1:11849484-11927988 GCF_000276665.1 Chinchilla lanigera | reverse complement strand
GCGGCCTGCGCCTGCGCGTGCGCGTGCGCGGGGCGGGAGGAGCGGCCGGCCCGGAACTGACGCGGCGCGTTCTCTAAACCGCTGCTTTCACGCCGTGGCGCCGCCCGGACCGCCGGCCTCTGAAAGTGCAGAAAACACTGTTATTGGGTGTTTTCCTTCTTCCTGCAGGAAATGTATTTAGGTTTCTCTGATTTGTAAAATCCTTGGTGAAAATTTCAAAGTGGAACACTGGAAATTTCTTACCCAGGAAGTTTAAAACTTTTCCTCTTGTTTATTGACTCCCAAGTAGTTGACTGGTATCTCCAGTGTTTGGAGATACATATTTGTATCATCTATCCCAAGCCAACTCTCCGGCTGATGTGAGTCCCACTGTATTTTTATGAAGTTCTTCGCCTTCCGTAGGGCCCGCTAGCAGTTACGATCTCATTTCAGTCTTTGTGTGAAGGTGTCAAGTAGGTGGTTGTATCACATAAAATTCTATGCAAATGACAGAATAATTTATTAATTAGAAACCGTTCTTGATTTGTGGCGGTCGGCCTGGCAGCCGCAGATGTACTTTTGAAGACGGGCCGTCACTATTGAGTGAGGCACACGCCCTTTTGTGTGCACCTTGTGGGCGTTTTGCACCGTCCTCGGGCTTGCTTTCATGGGCGAGATGGACTTGCAGCGTTTCTCCGGAGCGGCCGCGGAGGGCCGAGGCGGGCAGGGGAAACGGCTAAGTAAAAATACATAAAAGAGTAATAAAAGTAAGAATGCTTTGACCTAGTAGTGAGATTTGGTTGATGACATTGATTTATATGTTTAGTTGTTTATTTTTTGGTACAAAAGTGCTCTGTTTTGTAGGACTAATTATTTTTTGCCTCAGATGACTTCCTCCCCTTCCCCCTCCAAGCAGTTTTTAGAAATCTACTTCAGCGGCTTTCTAAACTGAGGTCTTCCTCTTACCCAACCTCCATCCACTGTAAGGAGGGCTTCTGCTTTACTCATCCGTTAGACAAAGACCAACAGTGATTCAGAGGTGAATAAGACTTTCCTACACAAAAGAACCTTATATTCCAAAGAAGGAAGATTATACGTATCCCAACTACAATATAAAGCAGAATATGCAATGATAAATGAAATAGAATAAATACAGCAAGCAGTTGTAGAGGACAGAGAATTATGACAGTATTTAAAGACACTTATTTTCAAAGTAGCCTAATACAGTCAGTATCTCTTTACATATATTTGTACTATGAGTACAACATAATAATGCGAAATTACTTTTATGCATAAGTTACTGAGATGAACTTTTGATACTTTAGATATATGGGGGGCCTGTTTACAGAATCAGTTATAAGTAAAATGGAATGAGAAATCATTATATGATACATTTTTACATGGTAGACTTCATTTAAAAAGTTATTGTATTTAAAATTGAAAATATTAGAAAGTCTTTGGAATTTTTTAACAGTGACATCTTTTTATATATTTGGTATAGCTACGTAATTTTGACCCTCAAAGTCTAAATTATGCACACTTTCTTTAACTTTCAAGTAAAGTATAAGCATTTCTTTAGAATTTAGGACTGCGCCTTAAGAAAACTGGAGAAAACAGAGTATTACAATCTTGGGTACCAATCACTGCTTTATGCAATATTTGTTTTATTACGTTCATAAACTTTGTAGAAAAACAGTTGACTGAAGTATTGTGGATACTCTCCTTGACAGTTTGGCCTTTCGGAGATAAAATGTGAGGGGAAGAGGAAATGTAAACCAACATAGTTTTTTAGAGAAGGTGTTCATTATTGTCATTTTCCTCATTTCAGTTTGGCAAAAGACTGTTGAAATACTGTTTTATCATGTGATCAACAATACTGAGGAAAAAACAGCGTTTTGGGTAAAATATTTTAAGAAAATTGTCCTTAATTGGAAAAGAGTTTGTGATTTGAATAATCACAACAATAATGTTATTTGTTTTGTTTTGTCTTGGTTTGTTTTTTTCCGATACAGGGAATCGAACTCACGACCTTGTGCTTGCCGAGCAGGCGCTGTGCCGCTGAGCTAAATCCCCACCCCAATAATGTTATTTGTGTAAAACATTTTGAAGAGTTATACAGATTTATACAGTTTATTTTCTTTTAGAAAGTTTGATATTAAACGCTTAACATTTCATAAGGATTAAAAAGAAAATGCACCTTTTTAAACAAAGGATTATAAAAAGAAAAATTCTGGGTCATTTCTCAGGTAAAAGGAAGTGTATAGTGTGGTATGATGTGAAATCGATACAGCACAAGTCATTATGGCTCAAATTAGAAATGAAATGAACGAATGGTTTTGTTGTTTTCCCACATTCTTTAGGTAACTTAATTGTAATGTGAAATGTGAACATAAAAAAAAGTTACTGGAATTTAGCATTAATGATAGAATATTTATCTTCAAACTGAGATTATTATTTTTATATCTTACCTAAATCTGCCCATTGGTGTCACTGTGAAAAAACAAAACCTTCATTTAGATAACAGTAAAACGGGGGAGACATTTTGAGAAAATCCCAAACCACCATAATGGGTCAAGTTGTGCACACTTTTCAGTAATAACAGACTTTCCTCCTCTGATTCCTTATACTACTATTCATACAGTATATGTGTTTGTGACCCTGAAATGACATAAAAAACAGAATTTTCTCACTATTCCAGCACCTGCAAATTCTGGATGACCTTTTAAATTTGAGCTGTTAATGAAAATGTTTTAGTGTGACTAAATATCACTAATATAGTATTAGTGAGTGAGTCCTTTGTCCAGCATTATTTCTGAAAGGAGAGTACCGGGTTCAGGGAAGTTTTGCTAGTATTTGAATCTTTTTTATTTTCGCTTCTGCAGAACAAAAAGAGAGTGAATGTGACTCATGCCAGCGTGGACGAGAAGAGCCAGTCTCCAAATCCAGTCACCCTTTTCTGGGGTCATCTCCTAAGCCTGAGGGTGTCGTTGGGAAGCAGAATCTCAGGTCGTCTCTTTCAGAACACTCGAGTCGGCCTGACAGTGTCCCGTCTCCATACCCTGGAGAGCAGTCAGGGGGCGAAGACAGCCCCAGGTCCTTGTCATCCTCGGATTTGGAGTCGGGAAATGAGAGTGAGTGGACCAAGGACTGCGTGGCTACCAGAGTCCGCTTTCCCACAGTGTCCTCACGGCCAAGAGACCCTCTTGATATTCTTACCAAGATTTTTCCAAGCTACAGGCGTAGCCAGCTAGACGGCATTCTGCAGTTCTGCAAAGGAGATGTGGTCCAAGCCATTGAACAGGTCTTAAGTGGGAAAGAGCACGAGCCAGACGCTGGGGACCTGGTACACTCGGAAGATTTGGAAAATGCAGCCTTTCGGAGAGCTTCGAATTTCAGTCTGGCTGGAATCGGTTTTGGAACTCTTGGTAACAAATCAGCTTTTTCTCCTCTTCAGACCACACCCGTTTCTTACAAAGGTGACTCAAGTCTCTACAGCTTACATCCTAGACTAGCTATTAGTCCATTGCGGTTGGCATATTCTCCAGGAAGAGGGCTAACAGGTTTTATGTCGCCGTACCTGACCCCTGGGTTGGTTCCAGCATTGCCTTTTCGGCCAGCTTTGGATTATGCCTTTTCAGAGATTATTAGGGAGTCGTCCTACCTTCCTCCCAGTAAAAACTCGCTAACTGGCTGTAGACCACTTAGCAGACCCACTCAGGGCAACGTGTGATGTATCTGCCCATTTTCCGTTTCATTAGTGTTTCTAGAATCGTACAATGCACACCACACATCTCGTAATATATGTCAGAAAGTATACTTCGCTCGCCTTTGGGAAGTACCCTTTTCCACATACGTGAGTGAAATATTAGGCCTTAAAAATTCTGTTTCTTTTAACAAGCAATATAAAAAACTTTAGGTTTGAAGCTGCTTGCATTTATTAAGTGAAAGGAGCATTTGAACATTATATGTGCCTTGAATAAAGCTGTTGTAGGAAAAAATCTTACTTTTTGGCTTAAATTATCATCTATAAAGTTCCTATTTTAAAACTATCCTTTTTATTTTAGTGCAAAGTGGAGCTTATAGCTATAACAAGTTTATGGTTGTGAAAGAGTAATCCAGCATAATATAAAATGAACCAAGAGGAAAAAGTAAAAATATGAAGAAATTCTAAGTAATGATTTTCTAAAATTTTTTCTTTTCTATTGCTATTCACAGAACAAAAAAAGTTACCAAAATATTTTGTTTTCAGACAAGTAATCAGTAGTAAATAAAAATTTTGAGAAATTAGAAATTCTAATTTTTTGGAATGTTTTATTTTTTACTCTTAGCGACCATTTGCAAAAGCCAATGTCAAGTTTTTAAAATTCTGTTTAAAGTTAGCATTGTGAATTTCACAGAAGCCCATTAAGTAAATCTTAGGAAATGAGACTGCTCCATCTTCTGGCCACTATCACTAATTGCACCTCATCCCCAGAGAATTAGATACACATTGTTTTCTAAAAGTGTAAACTAACCATTTTGGAAATGATCATTTTGAGTCATTTTGCATTAAAATTTTCATACTGTAAACTGCGTTTCTCTTGTGGATGATTTTACTGTTTAGTGTGCTTGTTCCTGTGTCTGGGGAAGTATCCTTTCCGTATACGTTTGGGCCAAGAATAGGGCACCCATTCCAGAAGTAAAGATAATTTTGTTCAAAAACTGCCTGCCCAGACAAATACTGATTGATTCTCTATAGGCGATGCTAAATGCATTAAGGGCAGCTAAGATTTCCATAGGGGAAAATTGCCATTAAAATTTAGAGGTTTTCTTGAGGTCTTAAAATTGCATTTTGTTCCCCATCTGGAGCCCTTGAAAGCTGTTTATTTCAGTCAGTGGAAAGTCCCTGAGGAAACTGCTTACGAAACAGTTTCATGAAGTTTTCTTTATGTGTCATCATTTTTGTAAAAGATAGTAACTTCATTGTTATTGTTAGGAATAAATGAAAACCCAGCTGTGGTATGAATTACAGATACTTTAAACAATTTGAGCAGCATGAGTCACTAAAAATTTCCTTAATTATATCTATATTCATACATATACATATATGTATATATATATATATATATATATATACACATCTATATATAGATATACACTAAACTTACCAGTTTTATCACTATGAAGTCCTTATGGTAAAGCCAATAGGAATATACATCTAATATTTTACCAGCAAATAAATTACTACGCAGTATCTGATGTGGCTTTAGAATGCAAATATGTTTAATGATTATACATTAATTTCAGTTGTGTGAATATGAGAAAGAAGATGCATTCACTACTCATATAAAGCGTTTTATTATTAGAGTCAGCCTGAATCGTCCTACAGTGGCTGGCAAATAGTTGATACTCAATTAATATATACTAAATGAAGTTTTTGGATAATTAATCTCTTTGAGACTTCGATAACACCAAAGCACTCCGCAAAATGACCTACAGATGTACACTTTTGTGTACAATTTAGTGGGATCCATGTTAGAATCCTTCATGATTGTTTTCCGTTACATTAATTTATTTATTAAATGCCATTTTTTGAAATGCACTAGGTCTTATAGAGAACATCAAGTAGAAATGTTTTTGCTCTAAAAGAAGTTACAGTGTACAATAGAGATCTGGGTTAAAAACAGCTCTAGAATTGGTGGGTACTTCTGTGATTTATGTAATGATGTGCATGTATTCATTGGGGATATCGAATTGCTTTTGATCTAAGATGAACAGTCATTTGGGGGAGTGTGCAAATGTTAAGCAAAATTTAATAAATCTTAGATGTTAGTTTATATAATACTTTTCTATACCCCTTATAATACCTTCAGGATTTAAATAATCTTACAGATCATTTGTCCAACCAGTAAATAAAATGTGAGGAAACTGAAACCCAGCAGTGGTATTGTGCAGGCACAAGGTTAATTCTATGAATCATCCGAAGAAATTTTTCTTACTTCAGCAGTTTCAGATTATTAGATCTGAGGTATTCGTGTATGTTTTGTTTCTTCAGGCTTTGTAGTGTGTCTGACCAATAATAGGTGTTCAAATAATATTATTTTCTGACTGACGTAAAGGTCAAACAAAGTAATGTATAAGGGATTAACTCATTGAACACCTACCTATTAAAGTGCCTAATTTCTGTATGCACTGCACTGTATAGAAAGAGATGAGACAAAGTTCAAGACCTAGCCTCAAGCTGCTCACAGTCTGTATCCATGTATGCAAAAAGCAACCAGCTAACCAGTGTTGGCACCATTGAACAATACTGGTATTGTAGTGAGTTCTTCGTACAGTGAGTTCTCGACGTTTATGCCCACGGATGCTGCTTGGAGACTGAAATCTTAAGCCACTAAGGAGGTGGAGAGGAAGAGGAGCACAGGTCATAAGCTGTACTGTATATGATCTACGTGAACTGGGTTTACTCCATATAGAATCACCATGGACAGATGATTCAGAACCAAAAAAAACATTTTCTTCATGCTGAACAACTGGCCAATAGTGGACTGGCTGCCTTCTATGTTAATTCATCCTCTTATTGAAAATATCATGTAGAAAATACCAGCTAGAGACCTGATTGATAGGACTTTCTTTGCTTCAGTGTTGGTATAGAATCATTTATAAACTAATCAGAAATGTAAATATTTGCTAAATAAATGAATGAATATGTTTCAATTCTAAGACCATACAAATGAAAATAGCCATTATTTGTCAGTAAAACACTGTCATTTTGCTCAGCCAAACTTTGCCTATGTTGTAATCTCCTGGGAGAAGGGAAAGGAAGAAAGCGCATGGTTTACAAGGTTTTAACCTGCTAAAGGTTAGTGTGAGGTGCACAGACATAAGGAAAACGGTCTCCAAGAGGACATGGAAGGGAGGTGAAGATAAACTAATGAAGTTTCTACGATGTACACACCAACGTATCTTCCTAGAAAGAACACTTATTTTGGAGTTGAGTTGGAGGATGGATTCAGCATTACAATTTGGGCAGGTTCTGTCCAGTATCTGGACATTCATTTCTTCTCAGTAAAACAAGGAAAATACCTAACGTGCAAGATGCATGAAGATAGAAGGTAACTCAGGTAAAATGCAGAGTACAATAATGCTTCTGTACTGGGTGCGAAATACATAACTGGCTGTTACTACTTTGTATAAAGGTAGTGTCTTTGTCCCCTCGTGGCTGTTTCTCAGCAGGGAGTACTGTAATGCCATTTAATCCACTTAGTGGATGTAGAACCCAGGGGACCGTTATTACCTGAACATCCAGGCTAAGTACCAGGCTTCCTGTTAGGTTGTTCGTTTCATAAATGAGCCACGCTTTCATACCACACCATTGCATACGTGTTTTGGAGTCTTTCAAGGGCTCTGTGAAGAAAGTGGGTATTAAAACCACAATTTTGTGTTCCTGCTTCATTTATCAGTCAGGGTTAGTATATGTGGAAATAAAGGAGGTCAAGAAATACGGTCTCACACAAGCAGAAGAGCAGGGAAACAAAGAGTCTGGTAGAGGAAAACTGGGAGATCTGAGTGTCATGAACTAATCTGTTTAAATCAAGAGTAGGTGGACAAGTGAGCACTTTCAGGAAGTTGGCAAAGACCAGTATGTCCGGTCACTCGGATTGTTCCCACATGCGTGGGAGGAGTGAGGAAGCTGGTGGGAAGCCAGTGTTTGCAGAGCTCTGAGCTCTGTGGCTGTGGAGGAGGAACCTCATGGTGGGTCAACAAGGGCAGCAGGAGGCCAGCTGGATGTGCAGAAGGAAAAGAGAAGGCAGCCTGGAGATCAGAGTACCTACCTTGCTCACTTCTGGTTTGCATATACCTGGAAGATCTCATCTTAGTTTCTTCTTGAGCCAACAACTATTCCTCTGAACAATACAGGGCATAGAATTTTGGGAAATGTAGCTCGCAGTCTAAGCAAACTAACTTAACTATAACCCAGTACACTATAGTTCTTGTTAGTTCAGCTCACCTACTTATATATATTAACTAGTTTACTTCCAAATAAGGGCAAAACCAAATAATCTAAAATTGCTGTAGCTAGTCTTTGTACACCAAAAACGTGCTAATCCACTCCTGAAGTGGACGCACCAAGTGATTTATGCAGTTTTGGGTGGTGCTCCTTCATCTTTCTTTTTTTGGTTTTTCTCCGGTACGGGGAACCAAACTCACGACCTTGAGCTTGCCAGGCAGGCGCTTTTGCAGCTGAGCTAAATCCCCAGCCCTTGTTCATCTTCCAACTAGGGAAGTCTTCCTTTCAACATCTTTTAAGTTTAATCATGATATAGAGTTAACCACAACTAGTAAGCCTGTTGTCATAGGAGGGAATTACAGAAGGGAAAAATTGCTATGTACAGATGATTGCTGATTACAATAGGTTTACTTGTAATCCCTTATTACAATAGGTTTTTGACTTTATGGTGGGGAAAAGTGACAGGCATGCAATAGAAGCCCTAGTTTGGGTAAGTACTTAGATACTGGGAAATAGCAGAGAGCCTCATTTCTCAGTGAACCACAAAATCATGTGTGTAAGGCACAGATACTCTACCAGATACTATTTTGGCAAGCTATGAGGTTTGGTAGGTTATATGTTAAATATGTTTTGATTGCTGATGTTTTCATTTTACAGTGGGTTTGTGATAGGCTATTGTAAGTCAAGGTCATCCACACACAAATACACATACACATACACACAAATATACTTTGAAGCAAAGAAGACACTCATCTACCAGAGCACTCATGCTTGGTATGGGACCATAACTTGTTACAGGATCACAGATAGTATCTACAACTTTATTCTTATACCCTCCATTTTATATTTCCCTTATTCCCAGAATGTGTCTCAGTTCATTGTAGTTACTTACTGCGATGAGTGGTCCAGATCCCCATTCCTATGAGGAAGATTCTGTGCCACTAGCAGTCCCACTTCTCTTAGGTTGTTGCAGCTTTCCATTAATTTTTACTATAAAATATTGGAAGAGTCAGTGGCATTCTACAGAGAGATACTACCCTGTGCCTATTGTTTTGATGGCATCAGGTGCCCAAAATAGTGGTAGTCTTAGGGTCCAGGGCAATATTATAGTCTCATGAAATCATTTTGCCTTTGGAAAGTAATACCCATAGAAAAGCCAACAGTTGTAGAAAAAGGGAAGAGTTTTTCCTGGGGGATTATTAGGTTAATATGATAGATGCCGTTTTCCATATCCTGTGATTCTCAGATTCATGTATTCTGACTAAAGGAAAAATATCAGTGCATATTTACAACTGATTCAGAGCATATCTTATACCCAGAAAAACATCATTCTAGCCCTATAAAGGACTTATCCAGATGGTGCCATAACAGTTGTCCAAAGGCCATTCCACAGTTTTATTAGACCAGCTGTTTCAGGATGAGGCATCATGATGAAACCAGGGAGTTCCATGAATGTGAGCCCAGTATTGGACTTAATTTGTATAAAATGAGTTTCTTTCTCAGAAGCAATACTGTATAGAATACTATGAAGGTGAAAAGGCATGCTATAAATCCACAGATGGTGGCATTAACCGTACTGTTGAGGGTAGGGAAGGCATAATGTGCATGAGTTTTTTTCCTTTGAGAACAAAGAGCTCCTTTCATGTTGTTTCCGTCCACCATATTCAGCCTGTCACCAGGGGGTTGGCTCACTTTATCAGAGAGTGAGTGCAGCCATTTCAGGAGCTCTGTGCTAATCTTTGGTCTTGGCCAATTTGGGTCATACCCAGTTGGCCTCGGCGAATGGAAGTCCATGTTGTGCTTACACACACACTCCGTCTCAGCTCCCATGATCCTTCTCTTCATGAGCCAATTGGACCGTTGTGAGCATAAAAGAATGGGTTACCTTGTACGAGTGAATATTAAGATAGTCCTCTTCAAAGGTTGCCTTTTGTGAACATTTATATGAGACAAAATGTCTATATGTTTTGCTCATTTGGAGAAGTCTTTCCACATAGCTTTCCTTTCATTATTAACTGATTTTTGTCCATCATGTGTCTCCTAAGGTGCTGACCACCCAGCCAAACTTAGCCACCACTCATGACTCGCGTGTGCCTCTGTTCTCTCCGTCCGCAAAAATGAGCAGTCAGGCGCATAGCTTGAAGGTTTTGCCACTGGAAATACTGTCTTCACCATTATCCTTCAGTATTACCTGGAGTGCTGCGTTTTCCAGTTCACGTCATTTCGGAATAAATAAAGAGAAAATTGTTATTCCGCATTCTGCTCCACAGGAGAAAGAACGCATGCGGCAGGAGGAGGAACCATGGGAATTTGATCTAATTTTAATACAACTTATGACGTCCAAACCTGTGGTGCGAAATGAATCTCGTTTCCATTTGATTAATGCTGAATAAGGCTTGGTTGGTGAGGCAACACCCTTTAAATATGAGAGCTGAATGCCACACGGCTGTCTGATGGGCACTATTAAGACTTCAGAAGGTCCCTGCAATAAGGAGGAAGTGCTTTCTCAATAGGAGACATATTTTCTGCAGAAAAAGCGCACTTTTCTCCAGGATCCCGGAGAGGTACGCTGATTTACCATGCGAGTCTGCCAAAGATTTCCCTCAGGATCCTTAGCTGTGAAAGACGTCTCGGCCGCTGTGAGATTTGCTGAGTCAGCCGGCCTCAGAGGTGGGACACCTTGAATGGCAGCCTGGTTCTGTCGCAGAACCTCCTGTGATTCTGTGTCTGACTGAAAACCAAAAGTATACCGGGTTATTTCATAAACAAATAGAAGTAAAATGCCCAAACCATGTCTTATTTGAATCAAAATAGAGAGACCCACTTCTTAGACCTAGCAAGCAAGAGCTACAGAGATGTTTTCCCCACCTGATAAGAGATATTTCAGTATTTCAGATATTTCAGACCACAAAGCCCTAGAAATTTCCCAAATCTGAATTTTTATTGGGTTCCTTCTGTTCATCTTAGGGTGAATATTTTCTACTTTCTGCTTGCCAGGATTACTTAGCATACCGCCTTATTTATTCTTTTTGTTCATTTCTTCGTCTTCTCTGGAAGGTGAAGTTTCACATCATCTATGCTGTGAATTTGCTTCGTGTCTTGTAGCACAAAGAAGAAAACAAGTTCTTGGGGGCTGCATTAGTGCAAAGGGCTGGAGAGTTAATCCTGTGTGGCTTGAGTCTGGAATGTCTCACCCACCCACGCACTCAGAGGAGAGGCCGGTGGCCGGTGAATGGATTCCAGGGGTCTCAAAGCTGACTTACTGTTAAAAGGTGGGGACCGATTAGAACTCCCATTGCCATTGGGAGCTTGACCATAAAGGTGTACCTCCTTCCCTGACTCCTCTCTTCTTTCTCTGCTTCCTGTCACTGTGAGGCAAGCAGCTTGCCTCTGCTTGGCCCCTTCTGCCATGCCCTTTCTGCCTTGGGGTCAGCCACCCGCGTACTGAAGACATGAACCAAAATAAACTTCTCTCCTTGAAGCCCTCAGGTATTGTGTGTCAGCACCAGACAGTGACCAAGACAATACAGCCCCAAGGGGGGGTACTAAAATGTGTTACTGTTCCTGGTGGCCCACAAGTATAGACAAAATATTTATGAGATAAATATAAAACAAGGAAAAAGAAAGGAAAACTGTTGAGGTACTCCACACATGGCACATTTGGAAATACAGCTGCTGTTGCAGTTATTTCTTCATTAAGTCTGTGGTAGCACACTGTCATTCTTTGAGACCCCACACTTTTCCATGCAACACAAATAAGTGAGTTAAATGGGAATGTGAGAAGATCCTTTTAATCTTTAGTGTTGTCCCAAACCTGCAGTCTCGTTAGGAATATGCTGTTGCTTTTTTTCACTGCTTTGGAAGAGAGGGGTTAAGGAACTTAATTTTGAGGACCAAGGTTTTTGCAATGGCCTGACTAGAGCTGAGGACTTGCTCTGATGCTTATTCCAGTCCTATTCTTCGTTGGGGTATGGATCTTACCAAGCAGCAAATATTTCTCCCCAGTCTTTCCCTCCCATAGCAAAAGAAACCCTGCAGTATTATAAAAATGTTCCCTAGAATTCAGGAAATAAACATCCAGGGCGTTCTTAGTTCATGCAAAAATGCTAACTGATTTTTAAATTCCATAACAAATAAGTAGAAAAGTATTCTGGGCTTTGGAAAAAGGCAAAATGACCTAGAAGATAAAAGTAAATGGCAGGAAATGAGCTTATAGTGTCTCTTGGGGGCCGAACTCCAAGCAGGAACTTGAATACACAGGCAAGGAACATGGAGTCCCTTTAAATCTGATGCCTTAAAAACAGAAACTTAATATTTACTCAATTTTCCAATAGAAAATAAAATGGAATATTTATGTTCCAAATAAGGTTTTTTTTCTTAAGCTAATCCCTACAGCATTTACATTGCCTGGAATTATCTCTGTTGTACTGTTTCTATCATTCAGACTCTAAAGTGGACAACTCACCATGACAGTTTTGCGGAAGCTTCCAATTTTGTTTAGATTATCTTTTAATTTTCTTTTGTCTGCTTTTTCTGTTAGCAAAACATTTTCTATTCTTTGGAGCCTTCCGATTTTTCTCCAGTTTCCTGATGTTCTGGATGACAAAAGATATTGGGTGACAGACATCAAAGCTAAAAGCACAGATTTAAAGTGTTAACTCTTAATATTGTGACTTTCTGTCTGATCTTGGGTGATAGCTGAATTTTTAATTCCCCAAACTTTCATCTGACAAATGAAGTGGTAATAATAACACCTAACTCAGAGGATTATTGAGTTGAGAAAGAAGTAGTTCAAATAGTAAGAAATAACACAGCTACATCAGTCAGTTCCACACTTATAGCATTAAGGCTCGGTAAATGATTGATAATGATTTTTTTAAAAATTAACAATTTAGATGATAAAACCATTTTTTCTTGAAAAACGACTTTACATCACATGAACTCTTGCTTCAGATTTTCAAATGGAAATAGCCACAAGCCTTAGGCTATGTCAGCTGTCCCTTCTTCATCCAGTGTGTGTGTTTAAAGTGGAACCTTTCATACCTTGTTCATCTACTCTACAAGAAGTGATTTTAAAATTTCCACTTGAGGGCGCTGTCTACTTTTGTGGGTGTTGAAATACTATAAATGGCTACTTCACAAGGAATTGTTGGGACCTCGATGTAACATTACCATTCATTCCAATTTATTCCAGTGATATGTCAACTTTCCTCATTGATTAGTGCCTAAGCAGATGCCATTCTGATTTAAGATGAGCATTTTATCTTAAAACAGTTCATTAATTCTCAAATATCTTCAGAACACTTATTCCAGTTTTATACACAAGTAAACAGTCTGAAAAAAGCTGAGTAATTCTCCCAAATTTTCCTAACCGGTGTATAATATAAAGCTTAACGTTATGCATGGGTCAATCTAATTACAAAATTAGTTTACATTCTCCCTTAGCATTTCTTTTCAAAAATATATATGAATATATATATTCATGGATATGCAATATAAAAATGCAATTTTATAATTTAATGGGCAAGTATATTATTGCATAATATTTGTATATTTATACATAATGTATAAGTAGGAGCTTAATTGGGGAGGAATAGGAGGCATTTCTACATATAAACATTTGTATATTAGTTATATATATATATATATATGAAACACTTGCCCACTACATTGTAAAATTACACATAGATTATATTTTACAGCAGGTTCAAATTTAATATCTTGGTGAAGAAGACACACAGCTACAACTGTTTGCCTGCAGAGGAAATTCTGTTTATTTGCTGTATAATGCAATAAATGGGCTGCAGCGCCAGCATACCCGGCTCTTGTACCGCACTGGCAAGCTAAAACAAAACACCGAATTATTGTCTAGAAACAATTTTTGTTGTTACCAAGAGTTGGCTTTAACTACAAGAAAGCACTGCAATCTATTTACCAGGTGAAGTATTTTTTCTCCGCATTTCTTACAAAATTGAATTAGGTAAAGACTACAGTATTATTTATATCTGTAGAAGATCAATTTCCTGAGCAGATTAAACCACTAATTTACATAAAGTTACCATTTCCTAGCATAAATAACAGCAAAATAGATGCTATGCATTATTATTCCACTTCCATGCAAACAAGTTTGCTTCTAGTTAACTCGGTTGGTGTCTACCACATTGCCCCCTTCTTAAAAGATGCCTACATTGGATGCTTGGTTTTGCAAGCTTTTTAATATTATGAACAGAATGAGAAGAGCCTTGAAGTAATCATTTTTTGAGGTTTGTATGAGTGAGCACTTCTTGCATCAAGAATCTATAGAAATAGTTACTGGATGTGCCTTGTGTGTAGAGCTCTGTGCTGAGCAAATATAAATCATGTTTCCCAGACAGTGGTGGTGGCATAGGTTTACAATCCCAGCCCTTTGGGAGGTTGCACAAGAGGTTTGAAAGTGTAAGCCTAGTTCCAGCAGTTTAGTGATTTAACGAGATTCTGTCTCAACATAAAAAATACGAAGTGGCTTGGGATGCTTCTCAGGGTGAATCCCCTTTTCAGCTTTTAATTTTGAGACAGGGTTTCCCTAAGTCACTAAACTGCCCCAGCTGCGCTCTAATTTATCTCCTTGTCTCAGCCTCCCAGCATGCGGGATTACAGGTGGGCTCTGCTGCCCCCGGCTCGGAAGGTACCCTTACCTGCAGGGCAGGGGCGATGCGCCAGGGAGTGTTGGGCAGCACAGACAGGCCCAGCCCTGGTCCAGGTGTCCGCTCTTCCCAAAACATTGCCCACATAGTGCTTTGTTACATTTGGGACAGTTGACATGGCCCAGGCGTTCTGAGGAAAGCAAATGGCCCTGGATGGCCACGGTTTAGTAGGTTAGCAAGAAGCTGGCTCAGCAGGTCTGGGCTAATTGAAGAGAAAAGGTACCAAAGGCTGGTGCCACTCTCCCCACACAGTAGTTCCACAGGACCACACGCCTCCTTCGGAAGCCACTGCTGGATTTTGGTGGCCTTGATAGGTGTGTCTGAAGTTCCCTGCTACCCTCTTCCTCTGCATTGTTAAGGAAGTGGTTTCCTTCTCTAGATCCTTTCTGAGCTGCATGAAACAGAGTTAGGCCCAGCCTAGCACAGTCCCGTTTGTGGGACAGAAGAGACTTTGAGGGACTGTGCGTGCTTTTTGTTTGTAACTAAAAGAAAAGCTGTACCTGACTGGCACAGGTGATGTGTAGAATCATAACCCCCTTACAGGACAATTTACTTATAAAATGCCAGTGTAAGCAAGTAGGGAGAAACTATCAAACGAATTAAAATTTAGGGTCACAGCAAAAACTGTATTTTCTTCAAAATCTGACACATTACTGATGCGCACAACCAAACACCCAACTAATTCACGAGTTGTGGATGGGTTTGCATAGATATTTCAGTACATTAACTCTGTCCGTGCTTGCTATGAAGGGACATATTTAAGAACCCAGATCATGAAATAAGCTTTGATTTAGGCTCATCAAAGTGGAAATTTTTTGAGAACATATCAGTGGAAATGTTAATGTTAGATAACAATGCGTTATAAATTTTAACACTGACCTTTAACATTACAGGAGCAGGCATTGCCTGAGGCTTTGTACTGTCATTGCCTCAAGTTCTAGTTGAACAAGCTTTCATTCAGCCCTCCAGCGGCACTGCTTGATGAAATCACTTTGAGAAATGTCGGAACTGGATAGAGCGTTTTCCCACACATTATGCACTACAGGCAAACCCGGTGGGCTGATGTCGAAAGCATAAAACTACACCACGAGTTTGTTTGAACAGCTTTGCCTTGGCCTTTCTACCAATATAGAGTCAATTAAGACTGAACTTCTTGGCTGAAACCTCAGACTTCAAAGTCCGTATGGGACTGATAGCATGGACGACTGCTGGGCTTTGGGATGGAGACGTTGTTTTCCAAAGTCTAGAGAGCCAGAGGGAAAATGATGACCCTTTTCCTCGTAGGTTTGTATGGGTCTATGATAATCACAAGCAGCGCCAAAAGAAGGTAATTATACCAAAATCATTACATTTCAATGTAATGATTCCTTAGCAATGACAACCATTTTAGTTCAATAAAATGTAAAACAAACCTATTCTTTTTTGCACATTAAAATGTACTTGTTTTGTAAAATCAAACAATGTTGATTTGTACAGTAGAACAGTCTTGCTTCCTTTCATTAGACACTTACTAGTTTCTTTAGTATATTTAAATAGCTTTTTGATGTAAATTTAAGCAAGTAAGTATTTTATTATTATTCCTATCACCTTTTTCAAAAAGTGCCACCTTCTTTTGTTTCATTTACAAATGTATATTGAAGATTTGTCCATGTCAAACTCAAGCGTAATATTCCAGTAGATGGTTGTAAAAGTTAATGTCCATTGATGACCACTTGTGATTGGTAATTTTATACTAGCACAAACAGTATACTCATAGATAATGAGTATATGACATTGTCTTTGTATTTAATTATATATATAGGATAAACTCTGTAAAACTGTATCCTGATAATTTATACGTTTGAAAAATATAGCCAAACTTCAAATAAATTTAGGGAATTTGTAATCCCAGCAGGAATTTATGAGCCTCATTAATACATTACATCAGAAATGTTTGAGTTTTTAATAGACAAAATAGTTTGAATTTTTGGATAAAAGTTCATATCAATGTAGTTTTAATCTGCATTTTCTCATGGTAAAGTTAAAGACCTCTTCAGCTGTTTAAGGATGATTTGGATTTCCTTATCATATATGATGCTTATTTTTCTACTAGGTTCCTACTCTTTTATTGAATTATGTTTTTTAAACTTTCTGAAGAATTCTATAATGGAGAGAATAGCATTTTTTTCTGGATATAAGTTTGCCAGTTTCACTATGGTGATGGTTTTATCCTGCAGAGGTTTTTCTTTTAACTCTAATGTCTATGGAATAGAGTATATTTTTCTTCTCCTCTTCAGTTTCTGAACATTGGATTTATATTATAAAGATCTGCCTACTGCAAAGTAATGAAAGAGTTGTCCTAGGTTTTATCCTACCAGTGTACTGATTATATTAATTATGATTATTAATAGCTATAAATGATAAACAATACAAATTTGCAAAATGTGGTTATTGATATAAATTTATTAATGAAACAGTAAATATTATTTACATTTACACCTTTAATACAGATTTCTTTGACTTGGTTTTTCAGTCTCTAACTGCATTTGTTTTTGTGGTCTGATATCTCACCGTTGATACAGTTCTAGTTGATCTTTCTCCTGAATACTTTGTAGTTTAAAAACATCATTATATTACGAAATATTTTGACATTAATGACTTTACTATACTGTGATTTCTATCATTTATGATTATAAAGTGACTTTTTGACTCTTGATTCTTTGTGCTGCATTATTCTGGCCAAGCTGATTTGTTCATAGTTACATCATAATCTCCGTCTATTTTTGCATTTGTGTGGTATGCCTTCCACTAAGCTTTCATCTTCAAGCTTTCTAAAAGACTTTGTATTAGCAATGTGTATATTCACAACATAGAATTAGGTTACTATTTATAGTTCAATCAGAAAATTGATTTATCTTTTCAGGAGAGTTAAAGTTTTGTGTTTATTAATATAATTGCTGCTAATTTTAATCACATCCTTTAATTTCACAATAACTACTTCAATGAACTCAGCAGTCTAGTTTTGAAGCAGTGGAGTATTACTCTTTAAGCAGTGCACAGAAGTATGGTGAATCATATCCTGGGTCTTAATCTTTCAGTGTGGAAGTAGTGGGCATTATTTTCAGCCACATTTCACTGACATAATAAAGTAATAGCACGTTTTACTTGAAAACAGGAAGGATGACACCAGGAATATTGTGCACAGTTTAATGATTGCTAAACAAATTGACATTTTGATTTGTGACTTTCAAGCTCATTACATAAGTCTTTAGGAAGTCTTGATTTCAGAATAAAATTGTGCTAGAGAAGCAAGTTCCAAATACATTTTGATATTTTACTAGGTCAGCAAATGAATTGGATTGAAACTCTGAATAAAATGAATTATAGATATGGAGAAAGTTTGACTATTTAAAATGCTTGGCTAAGAGAACGAATGATAACTGTAACAATGTTAGCAATGAAATCAACTTACAGTAATAGCACTTTGCATGGTACCTTGGCAATAGCCAGTATTCAAATAATGTTTATCAAATGACTCTTGCAAAAGTGATCTTTGTGGTTATAGGTCTCCTACCACCTTCAGTGTAATAGATAAGTTGTGAAAAGACGCGAAATTTCAGTGAAAACAGCTGTTGGTTCTTTGTCATCAGTAAAATGCTAGCTTAGTTCAGACTCAAGTAAAGATAACAGACAAATATTTTTCTCTGGTGAACTTGAAAGAAATAGATTATTACTACCATTTTGAGCATTTAATGTATATTGGACATATTAATAACTTAATAAAGTAGGGATTATCTTACATTCATACTCACTTTCTGATGTGAAAATTTGGCTGGCTATTCCGCTAGCAAAATAATGGAAGATGATTTCCCTATAGGAAGTTTAACTCTAGAAACTGTTTCATTAGAGAAAACATATTGACATGCTTGGAAAGTTCCATTTGAATATAAATGCAGTTTTCATTCAAACTGCATTTTATTCCAAGATAAAAATTACAAAGATATAAAGAAGATATCCTATGGGGATTAGATATCTTAATCTTCACTTTGCAGAAATATAAAATTCAGAATTAATTCAGAATTATAAAATTTATAGTTTTATATTTATTTTTCCTAGTATCTTATTGATATGCAATAATATCTCAGTTCTTCCTTTATATGTACTAAATACTAGCTCATGATATCTAAAAAACATAACATGTAAAAGACTGTAACATTTTCCCATTTAATGTGTCTCTGAAATGGCACAATAGCCTTAGATCAATATCTTTTACTGCTTAAAACTGCTACATTTAAAAACACCATACCCATTTTTATTTTAGATATAAACTTTTAGGAGCTATGCTCAATTATACTAAACTTCTGTCAGTTGTGAATGAATTGACTGCAGTATCTTCATGCCAGAAAGAAGCTGATTTTTATACATAGTCTGAGGTAGGGATCCAGCTTGATCTTTCTTTCTTTGTGGCTATATACTTTCTCTAGCACTATATGTTCAGAAGATTTTCCTTTCCTCACTCACTAGTATTAATAGCTTTGTTAAAAATTGGGTTATCATATGCATTTGAGTTTATTTTGGTACTCTCAGTTCTGTTCCATTAATTTATATTTTTATCCTATATCAATACCATGCTGTCTAATTACAGTTGTGGTATTATTGTGCCATTGTGCACAACAGTGGCAGCACAAAGGATGAGAGATTACTTGGAGTCATGTCCTATTTAATCTCCAAGAAGGCCCAGAGTGACTCCTTTTACCCATGACCCTTTAGCATGGGAGAGTCTGAAGGAAAAAAAACAGCTCCAAAACTGAAGCTTCTGTGGCCTTTTATTAACAAAACCAAAGGCAAAAGAAAGACAACTGCAGAAATTTACATACAGGACAGAGGAAGGCCATGGAAAGGATAGAGTGGTCTGCTACATGACTGACCTTAGAGCTAGTCTAAGAAATTAATCAGAGTACAGGGAGGACAAGGGCCAGAGCCTACATTCTTTAAGGCATTCTAGGAAAACTGGGCTGTGTCTCCAAAGGTCTTTTATCTCTGCATATATATCTCACACTGAACTCTGGCCAATGCCCCCATATTGCTGATTGGTAAATGTGAATATTCCTTCTTTCTTCTCATTTAGAATTGTCCTTGACTTGTCTGGGCCCCTTGCTATCCCACATGAATTTTAGTATCAGCTTGCTCATTTCTTGAAAAAAATCTGAGGTTTTCATAGGTTTTGCATGGAATCTATATGCCAGTTTGAGGTATAGTAGCATCTTAATGTGACTTCTAACCTGTGAATTGGATTTTTTCCTGTTTATTTAAATAATCTTTAATTTCTTTCAACAATTTCTCTAGTTCCTTAGTATGTTCGATTTTTTTGTTAATATTACTCTTCTTTTATTCTTTTTGATATCACAAATGGAATTGTTTCTTATTTTATTTTTATATTATTTACTGCAAGTGTATATACATACAGTTGAATTTTCTTTATTGGTCTTGTGTCCCACAAACTTATAAATACATTTATTAATTCTATTAGTGATTAATGTATTTTTTAGGATTTCTTCCAATACAAGGTAGCATCAGTAATGAAGAGAAATTGTCTTACTCTCTTTTTTGCAGTCTAGATTTTTTAAAAAATTTATTTATGTCTAGTTCCTCTAGTGAGAGCTAATATTGTAGCAACTACTACAATATTGAATACACATGTTGACAGAGTTTACATTGTATCTAATCTTAAGGAAAAAATTCATTCTTTTACCATTAATTATGATGTTAACTGGACTTTTGTAGATTTCCTGTTCTGGTTGAATAGTTTACCTTCTATTCCTAGTTTGCATGTAATTTTTTTTTTTTTTTTTTTGGTCTTTTTGAGACAGGGTCTTGCTATGCAGTTCAGGCTGACCTTGAGTTTACTTTGTAGGCCAGGCTGGCCTCGAACTCGCAATGATCCTCCTGCCTCAGCCTCCAGAGTGCTGGGATTACAGGCGTGCTCCACCACACCCAGCTGCATGTATTTTTAATTGTGAAGTGGTGCTGACTTTTTTCGAACACTGCTTTCTATACTGGTTGAGATGTTCATGTGATTTTAAAAACTTTTTGAAATGATGTATTAAGCTGATTAATTTTCAGATATTAAACTAACCGCATCCTGATATAAATCTTACTTGATCTTGGTCTATAATTTTTTTCATTTATATTGCTGTATTTGGTTTGGTAGTGTATTTATTAGTCATTTTCCTGTTTCTAGTATAAAGTATCCAACACCTGCACCTTAAAGGAGAAGTTCATTTTGCTCAGAGTTCCAGTGGATTCAGTCCATGGTTAGAGAGAGATGAAGAAAGACAGAAGGGAGGAGGGAAGGAATTAGTGCAAGAATGTACCCTACTAGGTTACATCCCTATGACCTACATCTTCTGATCAGACCCCATTTCAGAGCACATAATACTTTTGGGGGACATTTGGATCTGAACCATAACAATATTTTGTTGAGAATGTTTGCATTGATATTCATAAGAAATATTCATCTATGGTTCTTATTCTTATGATGTCCTTGTCTGATTTTGGTAACAGAGTAATACCTCAAAAATAAGTTGAGATTTTTTCTTCTATTCTTCAAGTCGTTCTTAGTATGTTTGGTAGTCTTCATCAATGAAACTATTTTGGCATAGGCTTGTGCCTACCCTTTAGAATTATAAATTCATTGTCTGAAGACACTTTATAGGTCTAATCTAATTGTGTATTCTAAGATTAGTCTATTTCTTGTATGCTGTATAATTTTTGGTATAAAATTTTTTACATTATTTTTATTTGCATAAGATTGGTGATAATGTCTATTTTTTTCACCTCTCATTGCAGTAATTTGAATCTTCTCTCTTTTTCTTTTGGTTACATTAGGAAGAGGTTCCATTTTTTTTATCTTTTCAATGAATCTACTTTTCTATTGTTTATTTCATTACTATTCACTTTAGTCATCTTTTTGCCTACTATTTATTTAGTTTCAGTTTTTCAAGACAGGGTCTCACTATAGTAGGCTGGTTTTGAACTCACTATGTATGAACTCACTAGGTTGGTGTTATACTCACTGTGATCCTCCTGCCTCAGCCTCCCAAGTGCTGGCATTACAGGTGTGCACCACTACAGCTGGTTTTTTCTGCTTACTTTCAATGTATTTTACTCTTCATTTTCCAGTGTCACAAATAGAAGTTTAGTTTATTGACTTGATATATTTCTTCTATTTCAATGTAGACATTTACCACTATAAATCTTTGACATTGTTTTTAAGTTTCTCACAAGTTTTCATAGGTTTTATTATGACTGTCATGCATTTCAAAATGGTTCCTAATTTCTTTTTTAAAATTTCTCCTTTTATCTATTGGCTGTTGAAGAAGCTGTTAATTTCTACATATCTGTGAGTTTTCTGAATTTCTCCATGTTATTGTTTCCTGGGTTTTTAAAAATCATGGTCAGAGAATATGTATTATTTCAACTGTTTTATTTTTTGAAGTTTATTAATGGCATAACGTGTCCTATCTTGGGAGAATCTTTAAAAAATTTTAAATAGATTCTCAATAAGTCACTAAAGTGCCCAGGCTAGGCCTGACTTTCATATCCTCCTTTCTGACCCTTCCAGGGTATTGTGTTACAGGCCTGTGCCACCACATCTAGCTTCCAGATTTATTGTGGTTGCTGTTCGAATGATCTTTTTTCACCCTTTTACTTCCAATCTATCTGTGTTTTTTTTTAATCTAAAGTGCTTCTCCTGGAGATAGCATATGGTGAATCATGTCTTAAAAACTAAACTGAACTTCTCTTTACTTTTGTTGATATTAATTACTCCATTCACATTCAAAATTATTATTGATGTAGTTGTGTTTATTTTCTACCACCTAATATTTCTGTTTTCTTATGCCCTTACGTCTTTTTTATTTTTCTCTTTCTCCTTACTGTTATTTTTTATACTGAGTGACTGTTTACTAATGTAGCTTTTGAACTTTATTAATGATTTTCTCACTATATTTCCTGAGTTACAGTTTTAGTGGTTGCTTTAGAGTTTACCAAATACATTTAAATTTATTTTATAATTACACAGTTACCTCTACCGCTGTTCTATATTTGTGTTAATTTAAATTGCCATCGTAAGTCACTTGCTTTCAGCCTGAAAAATGCTCTTTAGTACTTATCAGGCAGGTCTATCACCAACACATTATCCAGTTTTTGTCTTTATTTTTAATATAGTAAATTCTTCATTTCACCGTCAGTTGGGAATGATAGCATTACTACATAGAGACCTCTGGATTGACAGTTAATTGTTTTCTTTGAACACGTATAATATGTTTGTCCAATTACCATCTGGCCTATCGATTCTGCTGAGATTTTAGATGTTAATCTTAGTGAGATTCCATTTCAAGTTTGCATTGTTTTCTGTTGCTACTTTCAAGATTTTGTCTTTTTTACTTTCAGTACTTTTACTATAGTAGATCCATTTATCGATCTCTGCATTTTTCCTATATGTAGTACTTTGAGCCTTCTACATGTGCAGAAATTTCTCAGTAAATTTGGATTTGTTCTCCTTTGTTTTTCTTTTATCCTTCTGATATGTTGATTTGCTTAATGTTGTCATATGTCACTCTAAGCCTGTGTTCATTTTTAAAATTTTTTCCATGTTTAAGCTTATATAATCTATATTAATTTATTTTCCCATTTGTTATTTATTTATTTATTTTTTGCTTTTTTTCAATCTGTTGTTTAGTCACTGGTAATTTTTTTAAAATTCAGTTACTGTACTTTAAGTGCATATATTCTGCTCGGTTCTCTTTTTCAATTTATATCTCTTGACTGATATTCTCTACCCAGCCCTGCCTTGTCATCACACTTCCTTCTGTGCAGTAAAGCTTCAGCTTCAGATCTACAATATACTTCTAATGATTGGTTTGCAGTTTTGTCTGCTAAATCAGGCATCTGGTTACTTTTGCAGACAATTTCTTTTGCTTGCTTCTCCCTCACATCCCATTGTAAGAGGCATATTTTCCTGCTTCTTTACATGTTTCCTAATAATTTCTTGGAACCTGGGCATTATAGATCATATATTGTAGTAATTCTGGGTCCTCTTCCCCTCCTTGCATGGCTTCTTACTGGATTTGTTCAGTGAAGGCGGTCTTATTTTAGTGAAGTCTCTTTTCCCTGTCTAGTAGTGTTTGACCTCTGGTGGTGCTCTTCAGGTTCCCGTAGGTTTGGATATGCCACAGTCGCCCTGTGTCTCAGTTGCTTTTTCCTCATTGCTGAGGCAAAATATCCAATACTCAAAGTTAAAAGAGGAAAGGCTTATTTAGCTCACAGTTTGTGGCGGTTTCAGTCCATAATCAGCTGGCTCCAAGGCAGGATGGAATGGCAGAGGGGCAGCAGTTCACGGTGGCAGAAGACACCAAAAGTAACAAGAGCAAAGGGGGACAGCAAGCCTCTTTCTTCCCCATTTATCTGATCCAGATTGCTGGGATGAGGGTGGTACCAATCCAGTCAGTGGACTGATCCGGCAATCACCCAGCTTTAATCTCAGCGCTTAATCCCAACACTGCACAATGAATCAGCCACAAACTCTAGATTCAGCTGCTTCCAAAAAAGACTGCCCCTTGAATGTATGAGGCTTTGGGGGGGAGTGCATCTAGACACAAACCATAACACCTTGTCACATTTAAATGACAACGATACTGTTAAAATTCTCTTAGACTTTTCTGATCATGACTAGCTATTAAATTCAGCTAATTTCTGGTTTATTACTTTATTATCAGCAATACTGCTTACATTATAATAATCAGCTTATATTCCTCTAAAGAGAAATCAAGTTGTAACTTTTTCAGTGGATGAATAGTTTCTGATGTCAGTGCTCTCACCTTGAAGGATTCCACTTGGATTTCATCTTTCCTAATTTTCCAGTGTGTGTTAGCCACGCTTCTAGGTTACCTTCACTAGGTCTGTGAACTCCTTGCACTGTAATCCGCTGCTTTTGGGAGTGTCTCACGATCAAAGTTCTGCACGTTCTATTGCAAGTGAGGTCAGTACCCTTGGAAAGAAGTTAGGTACTTATTGTCCTCATGTAAAAATTGAAGGTTAATGTTGCCTCCTTTTTGGGGAACTTCTAAATACCTGACAAGGAGGAGGGAAAAAGAAAAAGAGGGGCAAGGGAGAGCGTAATAGAGGAAGTAAACAGACCAAAAATGTTGAAATCGTCAAGATAAGAAAGAGAACTATTTAAAAGATACTGACTTTTTCTGTGACAAAAATTATGAAAAGCAGGAGCTCCAAAATGGTATATGCTACAGGGAATAGTACTCATATAGTCCTCACTTTTAAATAAAACATAGTCCACATATATACTAATCACACAGAAAGTAAACATTTCAATTTTTTCCTTGTGAAGTTTATTCATACTCAAGCACATCCATGTATCAAATTAAAACATGTATAATGGTTGTCTGTAATAATGATCGTGTATTATGGGGTAGCTCTAAAATGTCCACCACATATCTCAAGTGTTCAGAGATGGGACTTTCAAAAGGCAACTGGGTTATGGGGCCCTAACTTCACGGGTGGATTAGTCCATTGAAGATTTATAATTTTGTGGTGTTATTGGCTGGTGATAAAAATATATGAGTTGAGGCCTAGTTGGAAGAAGTGGGCCATGGGGCTGTAACTGTAGGGCCCGGATCTTGTGCCCAGCCCCTTCCTTTCTAGCTCTGCTCCTTCTGCTCTGCTTCCTAGCTGCCCCGAGATGAGTCTTCTCTCATGTCTTTCCAGCATAATGTTTGTTCCTTGGAGAGCTGATCGTGAACTGAAACCTCTGCAACTGAAAAAAATGAATCTCTCCTCCTCTAAGTATTCTTTCCCCCTGCAGGATTTGATCACATAGTATAAAGCAGAATAACACACCATGTACAATGCTTGGAGGAATGGATTTAATCCTAATTCGTATTCCAGAAACACTGAGTTTAGATTTGTAGGAGACAATGGCTGTCCAGAGGAAATCCTTGGGAAATTATGGAGTGTGAGAGATGAAAAACAAAGTTGTTGAGCAGAAGCATTTCCATCACGAAATCTTTAAAAATGCTAATCAAAATCTAGTTATTATTTCTAAAACTAGACAGACACATTGGCAAATTCCCCACAGTACATATTCTAAGCTTTGTCATTCAGGTGGAACTGTTTGAACACCTACAGTTTGCGCTTCACTTCCTTCCTCTTCCTGAGTTCATTCCATTTTTATCTGTACCTTCTAGAGAGATCCTCCTTGCTTTGAATAATTCACCGTCTAAATAAAAGTAACAACATCAAAGAATCCCAGACTTAATACACTCCATTCGAGTGTGGGCTCCCACGGGTTGAGCTGAAGGAGTCTGAAGAATTAATCACCCAGGATAAGAGCCTCCAGCTTTTCATAGGTTTAATGCTCAAGTCACTTTCACAAAAACACTCTCCTTCCCTTTTGTTTTTGTGTTGAGTTTTTTAAACACTGTCATTTTGTTTCCGCTTCAGCTCCAGATCCCCGGGACGTCTTGGCACTAAGCACATGTAAAACAAATAAACACCTTCTTGCACACTCTAACAAGTGCGGCAATTAGTCTCTGAGCACAGCTTGCTCTCTACACGGCAACTCATTTGGTGCTGGCTGCTATTGTAGGAGAACAACTTTGAATCAGCAACATTTGTTTGGTTCCCCAGTTTCCACCCCTGTCAGCGTAGCGGTTTCTGTGCATCTTTTTCAAATCTCAGGTTCCGTGCCCCTTAAAAATGAGCTGCTACCCAGAATACAGCACTTGACTGCTATGTGTCACCTTGTCACACTCTCAAGGAACTTTCAGCTGCGGGCGATCTTCACTCCATATGGGGTGTAATAACTACTTGTTATGCTGTGAATTACCAATGATTTCCGTCTGGACATTTTTCTTTCCTTTTGTCATACAATAGTATAAATTTAACATTAACAATATTTAGTATATATTTATAAGCAGCAAAATATCATTTGTTGAGTACCTAAGATAGTATATTTATTAGTCAAGTGAAAAACACATTGCTTCCATTTTATTGATGCAGCAGAGAAGCTAAGGATTTCTCTGAGTTGCTCCTGAAATTGAAAAGTTGGACATAAACCCTTATCTGTAGTTTTATTTACGTGTTACCGTACTTTCCTAAATTCTTTTATTTCTAAAGTGCTGGATTCAAGAACTAGGGGAATGAAAACCTGTTGACAGGCGTCTATTTTAAGATATGGTGTAGTACACTATGAAGCAGAATGATTGTCATCATCAATGACAGACAATGAATTGTATTTTCTTGGGAAAATTAATATTTGGAAGTTGAATCAAGTGTTTCAAAATTTGTGAAAAATTCCCATTGAATTTGATTTCAGGATTCTAACTTGTACATTTTCTTGACACTATTGGTCAATTCCCCCTGGATTATTTCTTTAGTAATGCATCATATAAACACATAAGCAAAAGGGAATTCTCATTCCGTCCTAGTTATGGCTCTGAGGATAATTATGGGGCTTTCGGTAAACCAAGTATTCAGTGGTCCATTAACTACACAAAATGGCTAATCTAAATGGTTTTCTAAAGCTCTTTATAGTTCTAAAATTCCACAATTTTTCTTCATACTGAATAATTCTTTAGCTTGGAGGATTTAATTTTCTTAATGATACTACAAAAGACTTTGATTCTTCTGTGTAATTTAAGGTCAACCATTCACATATTGAACAAATATTTCTTGCAGCTCTACTGTGTGCTAGGCATTGTGCTGGAAGATGCGTAAAACAAATGCAATAAACACGATATAGTTGTTCTGCCCTCAGAGACATTATGTTCTAGTATAAAAGATAATCATATATGTAATCAGAAAAATTATACATTATGGCAAGTGGTAAGAAGGAAATTAAAGGGTGAGGTACAAAACATTAAGGATGGGAGCGAAGTACTTTGCATAAGATAATAGGAACAGCTTCACAAATTTTGATTTTTTTGTCTTTTTGAGACAGGGTTTCACTATACAGTTCAGGCTGGTCTTAAACTCACTTTGTAGCCTAGGTTGGCCTTGAACTCATGGAGAATCTCCTGCCTCAAACTCCCAGGTGCTGGGATTCTAAGCCTGTGCTATCACACCCGGCACAGATTTTGATTTTCAGAGACTGTTGTAACCTGGAAAGTCACACTGACTATTCTTTGCCTCTGATCATTCTTTTGGGAGGAAAGAATAGTGGTATGGAAAGACTATCAGGTTTGATTTCAGCAAAAGAGGGTGGAAATATGTCTTTATCTTGAGCTCTGCTGTAGCTTGGATCTAAAATGTCCCCCAAGACCCATTGTTAGAGCTATAGTCCCAAGTTTTTAGTGATAGTAGGAAGGGCAAAACCTTTCAGAGATGCATCTTAGTTACTTTCCTGTGACAGAACACAAAACCCAGCATACACATTTTAAAGAGGAAGGTTTTTTTTTAAATTTTGTTGATAGTTTTCAAAGATTTTGGTCCATAGTTGGCTGACTTTAAGATAGGACAGCATGGTGGAGGGGGATGGGGAAGGAGAAGCTCCTCATGGCATGACAGGGGGGAAGCAGAGAATTAAGGGAGGAGTTGGGAAGAAGTAAATCATTCCAGGCCGTGCCCCCATTGACCCACCTCCTGACAGTAAGTCGCAATGAATTCACTGGCAGACTAACCCACTGATGATTATCACAACCCCATGGTTTAATCACCTCCCTGAAGTTCAGGAAGCTGTTGGTGGGACATGTATATATAAACCATAACAAGGTGGGACCTTTGGGGGGCATGCCTTTGAAGGAAATATTGGAGCCCTGGGCTCTCTCTCTCTTTCTCTCTCTTAGAAGGACAGATTTGTGCCACCATGTACTTCTATGCTGGTGAAGGGCCTAAGCAAAGGCTCAAGTGACCATGGACGGAAAACTCTGGAACTGTGAGCCAAAGTAAACCTTCCTTTCTTTCAAATTGGTATTTTAGATAGTACAGAGCTGACGAACATAAACTCACCATGTGACTTGGAAAAGTCTCGGTCTCTCTGGATTTGTTTCTTCTGTTATAAAGCTTCTAGGTCCACCTCCTCACTAAAGTACTAAGAGATACAGTAGTAGCCAAGGCAGAAAATCTCCTTACCACAACTCTTAAATAAGTGCTCAGCTTTAAAAAATATTAGTACTGAGAGAGACATTTAAAAATCATCAGACAGTTCTTCCTCTTTTCTTAATTTTAGCAACGTGCAAGGAAAGCTGTGAGTCGGAAAAGCACAGTGAAAGGTCAAGCAGGAATTTAGTGTATCAGGCCGGTGAATGAAGGCAGTCTGCTGTGGTCAGGAGAGAGCCACCATTTTCTTCCTTCCTCAGTCTCATTTCTTCCACTGTATCTGCAAATCCTCCTTCTTTGATGTAGGGGATTTTAGCTATTCTACAAGTTGTGAATAAGACTTTCCTTCAATTTCCTTATTGAAATAAGCTAGAGTTTAAGTTGAATGTAATGCTGGGTAGTCTTTCTGCATTAACATTGCAAGGGCTGTAAATATCACTCATGAAATAGTCGTATGAATGAACAGTCCTTCAACTGGAGTTGCAGTATAAATTCAGTATTAGCTATTTAGAGTGTTCCTTTCCCAGCATGGCAGTTTATCATGAGTTCCATCTCTGTTTCTTATGTTATAAACTCCATTTAGTTTTTCTACTTACTAAACCAATATGAGAAACTTCTTACTTATTATCCATTTACCATATAAAAGAGAATCCCATCTTGTCCGTTTCCTTGAAAATGTTATTATCAAAATGCCGAGGCAAGTGTTTTGTGCTGATAGGACTGCATTTGATAACAGCATTAGCAGATTCTTATTGGTTCTGCATATTGCAAAAGCTAGAGTCCCTTGACAAACTCATCCAGTTTATCGTATGACAACACTAGGATGTCTGCATTTATAAATACATAAGTCAAGCTTAGACTTTAAAAATGCTGATTGAGAGCTCCAGCTATATTTGCTTTGGGGAAAGCAGAGTAACTTCTGTTGCTATGTCGTATAAAATCAAATCTATACTTGTGGGAATATGTAATGGAGCAAGTTGTTCCTATGGTCTTGGTTTCCATGCTAGTAGATGTAGCATTTTCTAAATACACATGTGATATGTTAGGTAGTGTTATGTGGCTGAGGATGTGAACACCTATGAAGGCCTGTGCCAGGAGAAATGAATGATAAATATCAGGTTTCAAAGATGATAAAACTTTGAATGTCTGGATCCAACAGTTATAGACAAATGAACACATTTTAAAGGTTGCAGGAATTTATCTGGTTGTATTAGGCAATTTTCCATTTTGTCAATTATAGTATACACATTTGTACCTAGCTCTACTTTTAATAATACCATGTTCCATTTGTTTTTCTTTATCCTTAGTACAATTATTCTATGATGATGTTGCTATTCTATGATAGTGTTTTGGTATCAAGAGGTCAAAAGAGAGATTGTACCAAAAATCTGAGTGGGCAAAAATACCATTAATGATTTCTAAAGCATCCTTAGGATATATATATATATATATATATATATATATATATTAAATATTGTATATCATCTATAGATTATCTCTTATGTACATATACTAAATTCTAGCTCTAGGTGCCACTGCAGAATACCTTTAAAAACTGATGAGAGGGGCTGGGGATTTAGCTCAGCGGCAAAAGCTCCTGCCTGGCAAGTACAAGGTCGTGAGTTCGGTTCCTGGTACCGGAGAAAAACCAAAAACCCAAAAAAACAAAACAAAACAAAACTGATGAGAAAAGAAAGCAAAGATTGTGTCAACTCTGTAGAGGGCATTATGCTAAATTTTTAGTATTAATTCTGAATTTTAAGCATTCATTATATGTGGGAGTCAGTGGTCTCTCAGTTTGGTGGTCCCCGGGAGAAAACAGTGAGGGGATTTAGAAAATAAAGACAAGAGATGATAGCTGGGGTCAGGTGGAGTTACCTCTTGCCTGATGAGCAAGAGGGCTGACTCCAGCAGTAGGAGAGTTTATTTTACACACTAGAAAAGTAGTACCATGAGAGATAATGTTGCCTAGCGACTGACGACTGTAATTGTCCAGGCAGGATACTTTTTTCAATACTGAGGTAGCTTGACTGCCTGAGGCACTCTGATTCTGATTCAGCCCTCACACATATGCCCAACCAACTCCGGGGGCTCCCAACAATTATACATAAGAATTATTTCCTTTTCTAGTATCTGATTCTATTATTTCCTGAAAAATGCTCTCAGTCCTGGAGAAAGCTAAGATTTTATAATTTCTTGGAGGATGGATGGGCAAGGAAAGGATGAAATAAACTCTTAAAAGAAGAAGCAGATTTCTTCTAAGTAAGGAAATTCAATAAGAGGAAATATATACAAATTTCCATATATATGTTTCGAGTTCCTGACAAGAACAAGGAGAAACTGCTGTCTTAAGCTTTTAGTTTCTAAGAGAGTGCCCTCTGCAGCTTCAGGTGTGCATCTGAACTCAATTCTTCAGTGGAGAGTAAAGATTCATCAGTAAACTATTGTCTACCTGCAGCTTTAGTAATGTTAGACATTTTACATTACTTTTATCTTAATTGGCCTTAAAAGAGTTCTAGAAATCAAAGCACACGCATTCATTTTCTTCTGTCTAGGAAAGGGAGCATGTATAGATATCTCAGGGGAATATTTTCTATACAACACCTATGTAAAACCTATTCTATTTAACATTCTGGTACTGATACATTTGGTGATGACAACAAAACAAAATAAGAATTAAACTAATTTTTTAAAGGATTTACTCCTAAAATCATTTAATACACAATAATCTAATTTTTATATAAAATTCAACCCCTTTCTTTTATTTTCCTCAAAGTTTTTGCACACCTAGTGTGTGTAAGGAATTACGCTGAGAATATTCCCAAATGCCAGTGCTTCCAGTTGGCTTCAAGTGACCTCAGTCCTTGAACTTAAATTCAAGGAGAATAATCAGTGTTTTACAAGTGATTCTTTGACAGATTAAAAAATAAACCAGAAAAATTAAAAAAAAAACCCTCTCTATCATTTTGTTTTGAGGTCATGTATTGTTTTTGTTGTTTCTGTGTTTTTTTTTTGTCTTCATTGTTGTTGTTTTGTTAGTTTTTTCTCTTTACAGTAAAAATTTAATTTTTTTTTTTTTTTTTGTCTTTTTGAGACAGAATCTTGCTGTGCAGTTCAGACTGGCTATGAGCTCATTTTGTAGCCCAGGCTGGTCTTGAACTTGCAAGGATCCTCCTGTCTCAGCATCTCAAGTGCTGGGATTATAGGCGTGCACCAGCTAAATGGAGTATTTAGAATACATGGAGTGCTGCAACCCTATCTCACACTTAACCTCTATCACATATGTGTAGAAATTTATTAATATTAATTAATTTATTAATTTATCAATATTAATTTATTAATATTAATTTATTAATATTATTCCTATACTATCTTGCAGAAGCTTGATTAGTTCCAGAGTCCGCACTATATGGGCAAACAAAGAAAATTATACACCTTTGATAAGGTAATAAGAAGGAAGAAAACAGATGCCTAAAAAATTTAAAAAGGAAGAAAAAAAAGATAAAAATAAAAAATCTACCAAAAACCTCTCTCATTTATATAGAGTCTTTTGATTCTGTTGCTAAATGGGCTTTTGAAAGTTGATTATTCTAATTAGTTAGTATGAAGTTACTGGTTAAGTAAATTATTACCATGGATGAAAACAGCCTTGCTTTCATAATTAAAACTAATTAAACTACCATTGGTATGAAGAGGCACATAGCTTTACAATTCAACCCACACTCTAAGGACAAAACCTCTAGAATTCCGTTTGACCAGAAATCTAGGTACATTTAATAAACACTGGAGACACTTTGATGTCAATAGTTCTGATATACTCTGATCTTCAGACCAATGGATGATTGCCTTGTACTTCCAAAGTACTTCTGCGATTCAGAGAATTACCACTTAACTGGAGCAAATATACAATGGAGAAGGGTTCATCCTCTTTGATGGGAACATTTTCTTTTCTCTCACATCATTATATTCTCACAGAAAATATTATTTTTTGGAAAATATAGTTCATTAGAACATATTACTTTGTGTTTATTTTATATATACACACATACATACTCATAGGTATGTATATATTCATACTTGTACTTTCACATATATGGTAAATTTACATACAAGTATATTTTGAGGATATGATAAAGGCTGTCATTCCTCTCTGTACTAAGAATTACCAAGGTGGGGAGCAAAAATAAAGGTAATGCTTTTTGCTAAGCTCCCATGACAAAAACAACCAAACCTGAATCTTGTCTGAGAGGTCTTTCAGAACAAATTTTTGAGAACAATTTTGAAGAGTAGAGAGGGTATTTGAAGGCATACATATGGGCAAGACCATAAGGACCATTTCTACACATATGTGATAAAGGTTGTGTGAGATAGGGCTGCAGCACTCCATGTATTCAATGATAAAGGAATACTCCATACAACTGTGGTGGCAATCATTCTTGTTAGATGTCTGCCAGGATTTCATTACCTCCAGTTTACACATAAGAAAATGAGGATTCTTTGGGCTAAGATATATGACATATATATTTTATTTATACCTGTTTGAAGGTAACTACCCCAGATGGTTCTTCATTTTGGTCAAATAAAAGCAGAAATAAATATGTATTGTTGTCACTTATAGAGGCATCTGTTGTCTTCCTTGTTATTACCTTATCAAAGGTGTACAATTTTCTTTGTTTGTCCATATCGTAGGGACTCTGGAACTAATCAAACTGCTGCAAGATAGTACAGGAAGAATATTAATAAATTAATTTACTTAATTCAACCTGTATAAAGTTATTCTTTCTTTGTAGATTCAAGAATTGAGGCACGGATATTACAAGATAGGAATTTCTTCATAAAGCTCTATTTTAATTATCTTTGCTTTCGTCTTCAAACAAGTCAACAGTTATTCCAGGGGCTTCTGAAATGTTAGTCATAAGTTAGATAAATCATTTCCACTTGTTCACATTCACCAATACAAGTGCTCTCTTTCTCAGTTTCTTTACTTCTGTGTGATATATAGTATTTTTCTTACGTGTCAGTTTACAACATTCAGTCATTTTTCTTTTCTTTCTTTTCACATTCTTTATCAAATTTGTTGCTAAGCTCTATTACATTCTCCTATCAATTATATTTTACCTACTTTTTATTTCCACTTCTAGGCCCTAATTTACGGCCTCTAAATTTATTCCTAAATTATATTTTATTGAGCATTGCTGATGTCTTTCTTCATGCTGTTTCTTATAATTAAAATACTGTCCTTCTTTAAGTATAACTATGTATACTCATCTTGCAAAATGCCATGTCATTACACTTTCCACTCTGATAATATCCAGCTTCCTAAACCTTTGCTTTCTGTAACTGAATTTTGAATCTTAGACATGGGATCCTGAAGTTTAACCTTTTATTTTGTTCCTATTTCACTACTGTCTTCTCAGATATATTGTAATTTCCATGAATCCAGGAACTGCATTTCTTTTGTATCTTGATAGGTAGAAAAGTACAGATGTTGATAGAAGTTTAATAAACTCATGGATTGACTCAAATAATCTTTTTCAAAGTTACAGAAGAATAAAGATAACCAGACCCCACTGTAATTCAATGGCAGTGGAGTTAAAACCAGAAATTATAAAACAAGGTAGAGTTTAGAATTTATATCTTGATCTTACTACTCAGCCATTATACTCAAATGGTTTCAGGCTGTTATTTTTTTATTTGTGCAATAGGGATAATTATATCAACCTGTGACTGTTCTAATAAAGACTAAATGAGGTACTAATACAAAATTGCTAACTAAATATGTACACATTTTTAGAACTGAGTATTACAGATAAGTGTCTAATGCTGGGAATAATCTGAGTAACACTGGGGTAAGTTTTTATTTTATTAAGAGACAAATGTTTGGAGATGAAATATCTTGCTCATGGTTGTATAGCTCATAAGCAATGGGATTTGAACCCAACATAAATTTAAAAAATTATGCTCTTCGCTGGTCAACTATAATATATGTACTTAACACAATGCCTAGCTCATATTGAGTGTTAAATCTGTGTGAGTAATACTTTTGCTTAACATTTGGAAGCCTGTTAATGTACAGATTTGTGCTAGTCTACCTTTCTGTCATTATCACAGATATTCATAAACTCTGTAGTACCATATTAGTAGGCTGCTTTATGAATCTATTCTGTAAATGAAACAATTAGGAGATTCCTTATATATTGTTATGTGATCAAGGAGTAAATCAAACATACTCTTCTCTACCAACCTCATGGCATTAAAAGTAAGTACTTATTTGGCTTCTAAAATGAAAATACATAGATGTTGTATACTCAGGGTTTGCAAGGGAATAGATTTAATAAGGACACATAATTTATGAGATTATTTTATAATAGTCATTCAAAAAGTCAAATGCAGAAGAGCACAAAAGATCTGTCCTTACACTAGAGACCCAAAGAATTCAGCTGAGGCCTGGATCCCATGGCAATGTCCTGCATGAGTCCAGATGAAGACCTAGAGCCCATGGCAGTGTCCACTATGAGTCCAACTGGAGGCTTAGAGCCCATGACAATGTCTCCACTGTTACAGTTTGTATCTGGATGTCCCTGCAAAGCCACATGAAGTCATGGGGTGGGCTTCTAGAGTTTATGATTGATTCATGGTCCAGTGCTGGAATTATGGATGTGAGTGCTACACCTGCCCTGGGGCAGGTAGTTTGCATACAATGTAAGGGAGAGAAAGAGGTTTGCTCTTCCAGCTGCCACTCCTCCCTTTTGCTCTTGTTGCTTTTGCTGAATGGTTGCCCTCTGCCATGTGCCGCTCAACCTTGGAGACAGCCAAATGTGGATTGAAACCTCATAAACTGTGAGCTAAATAAACCCTTCCTTCCTTAATTTTAGGCATCAGGTATTTTGTCTTAGCAATGAGAGAAAGGTAACTAAGACACTCGTAGAAGTCTGTACCAAGGATCTGCAATGGAAAGGCCCAAAGGTCACTGGTGGAAGCTAGAAAATATGCGCCAGTGTGAGGAAGGATCTGTGCCAGCAGGCTCAGGGAGCTGCACTGGAGCCAGGAAGGGCCGCTCTGAGTAAGGATCAGAGCTTCCCTGAAGAGAACTGCAGCCATCCTCAGCGACAGCGAGAATCTGAGCTCCTCCAATCATGAGAACATCTCAGTTCATTCAGGAAAACCAGCGTGACAAGATATTCCAGGAGGATCAGCAACTTACCATCTGGCTCTCTAGTTTTCCTTTAATGCTTTTGGCAACAATCCTCAGGTGGGCCTTCTACACCAAGAACCACACTGATACAGTTCAGCTAGGTGTAACAAGTTGACTGTTAGCTAATCCACAATGATAAATCATGCTAAGTGCTAGCTGTGAAATTAACTAGTGTCTTGGCCATCTTGAGCAATGTTTTTTAATCACTTCATGTGTTAATTCTCTTCATTTGTATAAAGAGAGGAGGAGGTTGGATCATTGTGTTATTACTTTCTATTGTTCCCCTCAAAAATTTCAGTGTAGTTCTAAATAAAGAGTTAGAACTCTAGGTAATCATATGTATTTTTGATTCTTAGAAAAAAATCCTGGGGGCCAGGGACTTAGCTCAGTGGCACCGCGCCTGCCTGGCAAGCACAAGGTCGTGAGTTTGATTCCCGGTACCGGAAAAAAAAAATCCTTATAGGAACATTGATTTAGTTTTCAGGTATTTTAATAACTATACTTCTTTAACATCTATCTTTACAAACATTTCAAACATTTCATTCCCTTATTATTTTACCTGAAAAATTTTACCTTATTATTTTCCCTTTTTATTATTTTTCTAAAAATACCTTACAACTATCTCACAGGAGGGCTTATAATTCTAACAGGGGTTTTACTCCCCATCTATCCTTCTTTTTTCATAGGTAAAAAGAATAATTTGGGATTAAGAGAATGAATGAACAGAATGTGAGTGTTTTCCAGGATGGACATATTTACACCCTGCTATTTTCATTGTAGTTCTCCTTGTTTGAATAACAAAATTATTAATAATTTATCAGAACCCCTCTTTTGAGTAATTTAGTCAAGCAGTACTGAAAAAGGATCTAAGGGGAAGATATTTACAGACCAAGAAGTCAAGGGTTTAAATTATGATTTTAATTATTTTATTTTGGAAAGTGACAGTGTGTACCACTGATTTCCACCACTCAGAGACAAAGAAGGGCAGCTATGATGATTTACCTGAGCTATGCTCATCTGTTTGCACTTTTACATTCCACAAAACTGTGCGGTTACTATAGCAACTACAAAGTCTATAGGGTCTGTTTCAAACCTATGTTTGGCAGTTTATGTGCATAAATCATCTACATAACCGATAGGAGGTTCTGGTCCTGTGTTTTATTAATTTGTATTTTCTGTGTATATCAGAAAGTGTTTTATTTTATAAATTATGAAGTCAAGAAGAAATTGGATGAAGAAAAATTTCTCTTGAGAGTTCAACCTTGAGATTTAGAGAACTCTGGTCTGTTAATGTAAAAGTGATGTACAAAGTTTGGCATCCCAGAAATATTACATAAGCACTAATTTCCACAAATTAGTAGAAATTAGTCAATGCTTTGCTGGGGCAAAGGATTGACTCTTGCAATTCAGATTTCTTAGTAGCTCGATGATTAGTCTTCTTACATGGTGAGTGGAAAGCTAAATACTAGTTTCCAAATGAAAATGAGTAGCAATGACACGTGGTTGTTTTTGTAACACTGATATATAAAACCTTATCCTGAGAGTTCTCGGAAATGATAAAGTCTTTGGTACAAGTGAACTGCATTTTTGCTGGCCCAGAAGTAGAAAAGACTTTAGAATTTCACTTATACTTATGATCAGTAAAGGATTAATAGATTTAACTTTCTCAGCACACTCCTATATATTTCACAATCTCACAATAATCTCCAGTATGTTCTCTAGTAAGTACCTCAACCATGCTAAGGGAGTGTGGTTGGCATGGATCAGTGAGTTCTATTTGTACGTGCAAGTCTTTAGTAGGTTTTAAAATCTGTGTTTGGTACTTGCTAAGCACATGAATTTGACCTTTCTAGCATCTGTTATACCATCTACAAAATACAATTAGGAATATACATTTACTGGGCAGATTAATTTTATAGATTTTTAAAAATTATGGTAAAATATACATAATACAATTTACCATTTATAAGTGTACAATTTAATGGTTTTAAGTTTATTCATAATATTGGGGAATCATCATTTCTATCCCCATACAGAATATTTTTATTTTACAAAAAGGGAAACTGTACTCATTAAACAAAACTACTTCTTTTTTCCCTTCCTGTTCCCTGACAACCACCATATCATTTTCTGTATCTCAGTTTAACAATGTTATGTACATCATATAAATGGGATTATATAATATCAGTCTTTCTGTAGTCAGGTTATTTCAAGTAGCATTATTTGATCATGGTTCATTCATGTCAGAGTATGTGTAAGAATTTCTTCCCTATCATATTTTGTTTATCCATTTATCCATGGTAGACACTAGGTTGCCTCAGTCCTTTGGTTCTTTTCAATAAGGTGTTCTGAATATTGGTGTAGATATATCTTTTTGGGTCCTTCACTTCAGTTTTTGGGGGTATATATCCAGAACTGGAATTGTCAGATCTTACAATAATTCTTATAATTTTTAGAGGAGCCACCATTCTGTTTTCTGTCATAGCTTTATCAGTTTACATCTGTATCGGTGGTGCATAAAGCCTCAAAAGATAAGACAAGGTCACAATCAAGGGCACCTGGGTCCAACGTCAACTAGATAAAGACCGTAGCTTCAGGCATTTCCCTCCTGGATGGATTAACTTAATACCTTACTTGGAGAAGTCCTTGAGTGGTTCTGCCCTTCTTGAATATCCTCCTACCTTCTGATAACTACGTAAATACGAGCTGCCCAGAGAAGGTCTTGGCCTTAGCCCTGAGAGAATCTGTAATTCTGTGAGAGGGATTTGATACTCCTGGAGCCCTGAAATCATTCCATTTGCCTCTTTTATTTGGACTTCACCATACACTCATTTGGGAGATTGTGGACCTGCACTAATATCCCTTAGTCTGCAATAACTAAGGGATATTGTTAACCCGACACTGCCATGTGAATTATTCATCTTTTTCTACTAAATACTATGTTTTCAGCCTGCTGGCCTTCTCAGACTTCGCAGTGTTTTGCATATAATGTTTAGGATTTCTCACTTTTGACTGTTTTTGTACATTTTCATCTAACTTGTGTTTCTGCCAAGTGAACTATCTTAAATTTATGGGTGCTCTACTTTGGACCTGAAAAATCTCACAAAGGTACACAAGTTAAATTCTTGATCTTTAGCCTTGGGCTATTAGGGTGGTGGTGTTGGTGGAGTTAGGGCTAGGGAGGAGTAAGCTGAAGGTTTTAGTTCATTAGTTCAGTTGTGGAATAGGGGTCTCGTTCTCTTCTGCACCCTAGCTAGGAGGCAAACAGTTTTTTGCTTAGCCACTTGCTCCCTTCCAAGATGTGCTGTCTCACCACAGGCCCAAAAGCACCAAATACCCATAGACTCCAAAATCTGTATACCTTTTTTTATTGATACTGGGAATCAAACTCAGGACCTTGTGCTTGCCAGGCAGGTGCTTGTGCCCCTAAGCTATATCCCCAGCCCTCAAACTCTCATCCAAAATAGACATTTCTTCTTTATAAGTTGATTAACTCAGGTATTTTGTAATACTAATGCAATGCTGATGGACATGGTGAATTTTCTGTAACTCTTACTATAGTTTACTACATTAGATAAAAACTTACACTATACATCTTTCTAAGATAAGAGATAGGCCCATCTCTAACTTGGAATTCCTGTGAGAAAGCTGGATAAGGCAAATAAGAATCTTAGAAACCCTACTGTTTAATGGAGAAGACCCAAGAAGCATGCTCTTAAAATGCATGAAGGCCCATTTGTTGATGTGAATGCAGGCTATGAGATGGTATCTTCAAAAATGCAAATTACAGTCTTTGACATTTGATTTTTATTTTGAAGCCCTTTCTTAATTTGAGAAGTATTGTCTCTCTGGGGAACTTATGATGAAGAAAGTTTTCCTTTGTAACCCAGAATGTCCTGGCCCCTTATATTTAACAGTTTATCCCTTAGTTTACCTCTTTCCTCTTACATTTTACCATAGGCAGCAGAAAGAATTCAGGTAGTACTTGCAGTACTTTGCATGAAAATTTCCTTAGTTAGATCATTCAGTTCAGTGGGTATCTGTCTCTCCTAGTTTCCACATAATTGTAGGCATTGCCAAGTTTTCTGTTAAATGCTCCTTTTTTTTTTGCTTCTCTTAATAGTTTTTTTTTTTTTTTTTCGTGTTCTTCTCATGCTTTATTGTGGCAGCATGACATCTTTGGTATCAACATTTTAATTAGTTATCTCTTTTTAAGTAGCAAACTGCTACAGAATTTAGTGCTTTAAAAACTACAGTAATTTATTTTGCTCATTAATCTAAAATTGGGATAAGTTTCTATAGGGAAAAGCTATTCTTTGTTCCATATCGTGTCAGCTGGGATCACTCAAGTGGGGACTAGAGAATTCAACATGGTTCATAAATAATGTGGAAAAGCTGGTGCTGGCTTAATCCAACAAATAACCTCAGTCTATTTCATTCCTTTTCGCATACATGAGGTATAATATTAATAATAATAGATAATAGTGATTGAGAGTTTTTTTGTGGCAGACACCATACATAAATCCCCTCTGTAAGGTAGGAGACATTGAATCTGTAAGGTAGGAGACATTGTATTCATTCTGGGCATATAAATATTGCAGACAAAAGAGCTCAATCACTTTCCCCTAGTTGTGTAACTGCTTAGGGTAGAGGTAGGATTTGAAAGTAAATGGTTTGACTCCAGAGAATACTCTCTTAATTACTGTGCTAAACTACTTCCTATTTGTATGTAACAAAGTCTTGAACCAAAGCCAAATGCAAATTAGAATGTACTTGTTTTATTATGATTTTCTTTCTTGCCGGAAAGATAATTAATTTGTTTCTCTCTTTGACATGAAATGGTCTCAGTTGACAGTGAATTTTAACTTATCTCTAGGATATGATAAAAGTATGGAATCAACAAAACAATTTGAAATACTAAGAGGTTTGCAGTTGGTATGACCAGAGATTGTTGAATTAAAGAATAGAAAAGACAAGATTCTTACTTTCCTTTACCTAGATTCAATATCAGCCAAGAAATATTTCTTAACTGCATATTCTGTACCTACAGTTAACCTCCTAGATGCAGTAAGGGATATAAAGACCCGAAGTTTGTAGTCTGAACAAAGAAGATGTTCATTAGAAAAAGAATTAAATTAAATTTTAAATTACATTTTAAGAATTACAATTTAAGAATTAATTAAGAATTCTTAAATTACAATTTAAGAATTAAGTTACATTTTACTTTATGAATCAGTTCATCCTGGATTAGAACTTTGATTTTGCCATCCCCTTGTTATTTGACCCTTGTTACTTTGCCACTCCCTTTGTTATTTATTAATTTTTCTAAGCTTCAGTTTCCTATGAGGGAAAATGGAAATGGTGATAATACCTCACTTACATGGTTAATAAAAAAACAGGATGAAATTATGCACATAAAGCCTTTAACTTGAGGTCTGGTAAATGGAAAGTGTGCAAGAAATTTTAAGAATTGGATTACTTCAATATTTTAAAACTTCATTGTTCTCTCTGAAAGTTCTCAGCAGAAACAATTCATATTGACTTGAATATTATGGAAGATGTAATAGAAGAGGTATTTTTTGAAAGATCTAAAATCTGGCACTAGGAGATAATATAAGGTGAGGGAATTAGAATATGAAGATTATGTACATAGGCATTGGCGTGATAGCTTTGGATTTTTAGCAATACTATTTTAACTAGTTCTTAAAGGTCATTCTTGTTTTTGCGAAAGACTCGCAGGTCTTTGTCAGAAATGCTGCCTTTTGTTTGCCTTTTTATTTATATGAGATAAATTAATCTAAGGAGCAGAGAGCTTAGTTATGCTATTTATTGTCTCAGATTATTGTAGATCAGGATTTAATGAGGTATTGTATTTTACTGTATGCTGTAAATATTTCTTTGAGCTTGTTCACACAGTTCTTCAGAACTCTTGATTTACATATGCCTTTCTCAGTGAGAATTGTGTAGTTGATCATGGATGACAAAGAGAATTCATTAAGAGATTTCAGCACTTGTAAATTGGCTTATGAGAAATATAATTGATTTTTTTTCTGTGTGAGAGTTTGCGCAGTCTACCACTCATTGAAACCATTGTTGACATGCATTAGCTTGCTTTCTTTTTATCTGTTTGCATTTTAAATTTGCATATTCAATGATGAGATCAATTATTAACCGAGTTTGCCTATCATATTGTGTATAAGTTCACCATCCATCATGTTACATAATTTGAGTGGAGCAATTAGTGATTTTTATCCCTTTAATGAGTACAAAGTCTTAGAATTTAGAAAAATAATTTAAAGAAAGTTGTAGCATGCAATAGATTCAATAAAAGAATTATACATGTACTGGTGCTTTAAATAAAGAGTATTTGGCATTTGTTATTTGACTTTGATGGTAGAAGTGTTTTTATATGGCTATAATGATAATTTTTCATTTGTTTTCTGACAGGGGATATACAGTTCAGGCTAGACTTGCACTCGCTACGTAGACCATGCTGGCTTCAGAAATGTGGTGACCCTCCTGCCTCAGCCTTCCCAATGCTGAGATTACATGTGTGTGCCACCATATTCAGCTTATAATGATTTTTAAAATAAAAGATGTGAATAACTGAAAATTTACCTCATTCCTTTTTTTTTGGTGAGGGGTGCTGAAGGTTGAACCCAGGACCTTGCCCATGTTTAGCCCATGCTCTACCACTGAGCCATACCTCTAGCCCCAGTCCTCAATTTTTAAAAAGATTAATTTCAAATAATAACAGTGACAATTTGATGTCTGTTATGCACAGCAGTGACTGTAAAGTGACAGAAAAATTCACATCTGCTTTTTGTTGTGTTATTTCAGGGATATAGTCCTGTTGTCAAGTTGAAGTGTTAAATTTACTGAAAAATTATGGATGGTTACTTATACCATAGGCAATGAATATAGATGCACATAAAATTTATTATTTCAAAAATCTGTGAGTTTGACTCTGTGGACATTTATTAATTTTACATTAAGTAAAACTGATTTAGAAAATACTGAGTAAAATGTTCCCTTAAATTTAAAGGTTACAGACACAACACTTATAAACATGATAAACGAATTATTTTATTCCAGAAGAAAAACATAATTGTACTGCCTTGCTTTCATTTCATTTCCTCATTTTCTTTATGACTCCTGGTAATATTTGGAAGAAACAGGCTGATTATGTCAGAAAGTTCATTTTGATTAGTGCATGCCGAGGCCTGCAGAGAGAAAAGAAAACATTTATTTTGACAAAAATTACACTGGTATTTCTTGAAATTTCTCTGGTATCTCTTGAAATTTCTCTGGTCAGAAAGTTCATTTTGATTAGTGCATGCTGAGGCCTACAGAGAGAAAAGTAAACATTTATTTTGACAAAAATTACACTGGTATCTCTTGAAATTTCTCTGGTCATAAATTCATTTTGTATGACAGAGAGAAAACAGTATAGCGTTCATTGTATCATTAGAATTTTATCGCTTGAACATGTGTGTGGACGTGCTGTGGCTGTCAGTCCTGAGGAGAGCTGCTCAAGCCCGTATGCTCTTTGTTGTAGTCACTCTCAGCAACAGGGAAGAACCGTAGTCTTAGTCTCAATCCGCTGTTCTCTGTAAGACATTATAAAAATTATCTAATTTGAAAGAAATAGGTGACTCGGTACTCAGTAGGACTAAAGATATCTGTCCCTGAATCAAAGAGTCTGGAGCTATATGAAGAAGGAAGTCAGCTCCATCTGGAGTTCAGTCACACTTTCCCATATGGTTAATCACCAGCTGCTCACGAAAGGGCACGTCATCGAGGCTGGTTGGCCTGGAATTAGCCGTACAGCTGCGTTTTGGCTTACATGCAAGCCCTCTACGAGATGAGAGCGTGAAGGCAAAGTAACTACGACTCCTACACGTCTTTCCGGCACTATGTTACACGTGCTATATTAATTTTGAAAATTTATCTAAAGTTGTGAAGCAGTCTGTATCACTTTCTGAACGCCAGATTAAGCCTTGAGATAATCAGTGTGTGCCTAGACAAGTAATGTTAATGTAAGCTCTAAGACTTCATGACTGGTATACACAAGCTTCTATGTTTTAGTCGTAAGACTCATTTTATTCTAATACTTTTTTTTCTAACTGAAATAGTAGTTTTTAGATTTTTAAATTTCGTTTTGTTTATAATTCACAGATGATGTCTCTTAAACATTCTCAAAGTTAATTTAGGGTAAGAGAATGGTTGGATTGGCCTATTGTGGAATGTTTTTAAATGCCTGAAATTTATTTTTTATTTTTTATTTTTTTTGTGTGCTGAGAACTGAACTTATGACCTTGTGCTTGCTAGTCAGGCGCTTGAGCTGCTGAGCTATATCCCCAGCCCAGTGGCTGAAATTTAAAAGTTAGTATTAGCGATGATTGCTTTTTGATTGATGCCTTGTTGCTTGAAGATATAAAATTTATAGACTGCTCAAATGATCGTTACTAAAATTATCAATGGTATCTATATTTTGAAGGTTTCATATTTCTTTTTCAGTTATCATCAGCAGTCTTAGCCATAAACAGGAAAAGGAGACAAACTATTATTCCATTTTATCCAAGCAGAAAATTGAATTTAGTATCTGGTGTGTGTTACACAGTGACTATTTGGTTAGGGATATTGGACCTTGTTTCCTGTCCAGTGAAGCATCATGGGAATTAATACCTTTAGACATTTGCTGCTGAGTTTCTTATACAGCAATTCAGTTTCAGATCTTTTAGAGGATCTTTCTTATACTGAAACACTGGGCTAGGTCATTTCAGGGGATGTGTACCCAAAGTGGGCCTGGGGAAGGGACCATGTATGAGCATTGTGACCAACACTCAAGGTTTCTGTTTGTTGATTATCATGGAAAGGTTTTATCCTCTTTAATTGGTAAGTAATTACTTGTAAGGGAGTTGAATTGAAACTGTGATGACTCTTTCCTATAGAAGTATATGATTTAATACCTAAAGTACACAAATCTTTGGGAATGCAGTTGGATAATTCAGACACATGCTTTTAAGTACCTGTGACCATTACTAACTGATTTGTGGAAAATGCATAGGAGACCGGAGGAGAAAAAGTCAACAAAAATACCATAGTAGAGTAACACATTTTAAAAGTGAGAAGAATTTGAGGATGCGTTTTGACACAGCTTAAGCAAATATACACATGTTGTAAATATTGTGTCATGTACTTGTCTGTCACACATATGCCATTTGTTGTATGGTTAAAGCATTTGACCAGGAGTTTGCTGGCTTGAAGTTATCAGTCTTCAATGGCAATTTCCTACAGACTGCTCTTATGGAGAAACAAAATATTTGCAAACAATCAGTTCTGGTAATTCTGCACAAGGAACATGACACGCTAGCTACTAACTGATTTTAATATGATTTAAACATTCTCTTGTGTACTCTAGCAATTTCATTTTAGTGTAGTAACCTCTACTTATTTGATGGAACTGTTTTAAATGATTTTTAAAATTGTATTTCTAAGTAATACTTTTAAAAATAAATGTGATACAAGCCTCTCTCTGAGCAGCCTATCTTCCGACCCTCTTCCAGGGGCTCAGTCTGCTTGTATGAACTGCTTTTGAACTTTATCGGTGCTTAACATAAGCTGTGACAAGCTTTAAGTCATTAAACCATCAGAACAACTTTATATGGTGGGTACTATTGTTATCCTCCCTATTTCATGGATGAGAAGTCTCAGACACCGAGAGGTTCAGTAATCTCTCCATTGTTACTTGGCTGGTAAGCAGCAGAGCTGAAATTTTTAGGTAGGAAGTCTGGTTCCCCACCTTGGGCTGGATTTTGATATTGTAGATGATTATTGATGGATTACAACTGACTTTGTCAGAGACCATTTTAATCTGCAAAAATATCATACAGTTCATAAACAAAGGCTCTTTAGTACTGAGCGTGATATGCTTCAGAAATAGTTGTAGAAAGAACAAGTATACCACAGAAAGGGTTACTAAGAGCAGGCAGGAGACACAGGCCAATCTTTTGCACTACTGTTACGTCACTGTTACCTTTGCTTGGCCCACGTGCTGCTGTAACTAACCCTGGTGATGAATGGTTTTGTCATATTTCCTTGTGAAGATGAGGCAGGATTTCCCAGGAAGCAAAACGTCCCATGACATAGTTAGTGTTAAACACCCTGAGCCCAGGTGCCATGAACTTCATTTAGGACATGACAATTAGTTTTTTGTTGTTGTTGTTTAAAATGCTCTTCTTCCATCTCTCTGAATGATAATCATACATGGGCCAAGAGTAGAGGTCAACCTGCTGAGGAAAGCAGGTCGGAAACCGGGAACAGGTCCACTATTTCCCTTTCTCCAACACTTGATATCAGTCTTGGATGGAGTAAGGAAGACAGTTCTATTCTAATTAAGTCCACTGTTTTGATCATTACATGGTACAAGCCGTTCTATTTTTTGAATTCTCATTTTGCTTTGGATTAAGAAATGGTGATAGAACTTTGAGAGTCATTGGGGCCTCAAGATTTTCTAATTTAAGGTTAGGGAAAATAATCTTTCACTACTGAACAAATTATAAAGGTTAGTGGCAGTCCCAAATAAGGGTTGATTCACACTACATTCCATGTGGTGTGCATGATTAACTTGTAATGAAAGAAATTACTAGGAGGAGGAACAGCTTCTCCAGTTACGTACGTAACTAACATAGAGAAATAAAAAGAGGAAGAAACCCAGTGGGCTTGCTCATACTGAAGTGCCAGCAACCAGGTGAAGTTTGTGACTCTTTTTAAAAATTCTTCACTTCTTAGTGATACCTTGGATGGAGTAAGATCATATTATGAATGCATTCTGCAAATTATGAAGTTGATAGGCACACAAATTACAACTCTGCGTATTTCTATGTTGGATCATCATAATTATTTTTTATCCTATCTCCTACATTTATTTGTTTCCTAATGCAGGTTTTATTTCCTGAAAAGATTTAATTTTCATTTACAGTTTTTGCCTAGTGCACACAGCTTGTTAAAAAATAGTGTTTTGGAAGAAGTTGGTAAGGTTTACATATGTGGATTCTCAGTAGTTTAATCATACCATAATGAGCAGAAAGAAGAAATTCTAAATCTTGTTGAAAAAAATCTAGACAAGTTCACAACAATAACATCCACATTCCTTTTGAACTACAGTTTTGTATACTCAATGCCAGAAAGCTTGACCCGTTACAAAAAAAATCAGATGATAGGAAGCAGGTAGTTTATGAAGCTTTTGAATAACCATGTCAAATTCTGAAGCTCAATCTTTAATTTTTGATGTAGTTTAGATTCCTTTGTGGAACAAAGTGGGATACATAATTACATCAGCCATATGTAAAGCAATAGGATATATATTAAATATATATATATATCTCACAAAATCACAATGTATTGTTTATTGGTTAGTTGAAAGAATATAAAGGAGGCCAGAAAGCTATATACTAAATTTCTGGTAGTTATTTGATAGGATGGGACATAGGTTATAAATTGGGAGAGAAATAGAGTTGGGGAAATTTTCAAGAAGATTCTGGTTATGTAATCTTTAATTAAAAGTAAAATTTACTGCATAACAGTGTTCCTAGCAGCACAACATAATCATGAAATCTTGAAAGCATTCTATATATCCATCAACAGGTGAATGGATAAAGAAAAATGTGATATCTGCACATAATGGACTAGTATTCTGCTACAGAGAATGATCAATTTGAGTCATTGATAGGAAAATAGATGTGATTTGAGACCATAATGTTAAGTGAAATAAATCAGATATACAAATTTAAATACTGTATGGTCTTCTTCATATGAAAAATCCAAAGTATGAATAAAGGGAAAGATTAAAGATAGATAAAAGGAGAGATATAGATCTTTTCCAAATAGGAGGGGGAATAAGAGATAGAGGGTGAGGAGGGGAAGAGGGCATAAAAATTATAATGGGTCTCATACATGTACCAACTGTGCCCTAGGAATGTAATTACTATGAGACATAAGTATGAAGTTCAAAGAAAGGAAAAGAAAAGAAATGAGGGGAGGAGTCTAGAAATGGGGTCAGGCAGGAGAGAAGGGAGTGAGAGGGGCATAAAAAGAATCCTGGTACGTTAAGTACAAGTGCCTGCTCCCTAAGATGACATAAACGTTATGTTTTGAAAATATATACTAATGAGAAACTTAAAAATTTAAAAGGAACAAATTGTAATGATTCATTCTAGATGCTAGAATCATAGAAATTTGTTCTTCAAATTTACCTAAATTGTTAAATTTGTCAAAAAAAGCAGAGATGTAAAAGCACTATAAAATATAGTGGATATGCTGTGCTTTCCACTTGGAATTTTTTGGTCTATAATGTAAGCAAGTTCCTGCGGTGGGATAAATGGGAAGAGAATAAAAACACGTAAAAATCTGTACTGTATAATACATTCCATAAAATAAAACCATGTTCTTATCATTGGGTCTCAGCAACTTACACAGTGGCAGAGGCTCAATAACAACTATGGTAGTGGTAAAGTATATGCAAGCAAATATATGGAATGTAAAGGTTTAATAGTATGCTTCGGTATGGTGTGAGTTCAGAGATCCAAAGAGAAAGCCTGAGTTAATCCCCATACAGCATTTTAATTGTCACTGCAGCATATCATCTATTTCTGTAAGGTTTGAGAAGCACATAATGACTGCAGTCATAGATTTAGAGACCCCGGAAATTGTGAAAGAGAAAAAGAAAGTTAAAGAAGGTTAGATAAATAAGAGAAGGTGTACCCAACTCATCTGAAGCCTTTGTGTATTCTTCCTGCCAAACCAAATATTACTCTTTGATCACTCCAGCTAGACGGAAATATGCCTTGTTAAAAAGTGTTCCTTGAATAACCTTTGTATAAGAAACATTTATAGTGACTTTAAAAATGAAGTCTTTCTGAGCACATTCCAAACCAAACCAATCAGGTGCTCTGGGGAATCAGCTCTGCAAAATATATTTTAATTAATATCCAGGTGCTTTGTACTGAAAACCACTGTGTCATGGACTGATGATTTGATAGCAGATCCTGGAAAGAAACTCTGGAATAATCTCAAATTATAAGACAATATTCTAGGAAACGTGGGACAGAAGTCTTGTAGAATTAAATAAACTTCTAGTGATTGTAGAAAACCCTAAGACAAGCCACAGACTAAGAGAAAATATCTGCAAAACACTAATCTTTAAATTATTGTTATCCCTAGTATAGAAAGCACCCTTAAAAACAACAATAAATAGCAAACAACAATGGGTAAAATATATGGGCAAACACATCACCAAGGAAGACAGATGGTAAAAAAGCATAAAAAGTGCTTCGCATCATTACAGAATTTTAAATCAAAACAATAACAAGACAGTATTACATATCTAGAGAATGGCCTAAACACAAAACCCTGACAACACTAAATGCTGACCAGGATATGAAGCAACAAGGATTCTTTCTCATTGCTGGTGGGAATGGCAAATGTCAAGTCACTTGAAAGACAGGCTGGGTGGTTCTCATAAAGCCATACGTACTTTTACCATATGATCTTGCAATCGATGCTTTGATATCTACCCAAGGGAGTTGAAAATATATGTCCACACAAAAGCCTACACATGGATGTTTATAGCAGCTTTGTTCATGATTGCTAAAACTTGGAAGCAATCAAAATGTCCTCAGTAGATAAATGGATAAATAAACTGTAGCACATCTAGACAAGGAATTATTCAGTGTTAAAAAGAAATGCACTATCAAGCCATGAGAACACATTCAGGAACTTAAAAGCATATTGCAGAATGAAAGAAGCCAATCTTAAAAACGTCATGCTATAAGACTCCAACTATATGACATTCTGGAAGGCAAAATTACAGTGACAGTAAATATATCAGCAGTTCCCAGTGGGAAGGGAGAGCAGAGGAATAGACAGAACACAGACAATGTTGAAGACAGTGAAATTATTCTGCATGATACTGCGGTGGTAGACACATGTCATTAAACATTTGCCCACTGAACACATAGAATGTACAACAGTAGGAGTGGACCATAGTACATGGGATGATATTGGTGTGTTCACTGATAGACTCACTGATTACACAAAATATACCACTGAGGTGTAGGATTTTGCTGGTGTGGCAGTTTTAACGTGTGTAAAGTTAAGGGGTATATGGAAACTCTCTGGTCTATTTTTCTGTGAGCATAAAATTGCTTTTAAAAATAAAGTCTTAGATAAAAATATAATCCATTGATTAATTGATTTCATTATTCAAAAACATGAACTGCACACTCACTGCTGCTTGGCATTCTGTTGTCCATTAGACTAATAAAGGTACAAATTGAGAGATAGAGTGTAACATGATATGATAAACACCGCAATTAAAATAGAAAAAAAACCACTTCGTGGTCACTGAAAAGAAAGCTGCTAAGTAGCATGTAGTCAGTGGTATATTTTAGAAGCAGTGAGAATTTAATTAGCTATTGAAGAAAGACTATGAGTTTTTCCAGTTAAGGTCTTCCAGGCAAAATCAGTACAATCATTAAAATGTGAAGAACTAGGGTAACTATGAAATAGGATTGATCAATTCTGCTGAATTTTGTCCATTGGACTGCTTTCTTTATTTTACCTGTGGTGTTAAAAGGTAATTTTTTTAAACACTGAGTTTTCTTTTTCTGATTTTTTTGCAACCATCCATATAGGAATAACTTCTTGTGCACCTGTCAAGGTTCAGTCAAGCTCTAGAATGTCAGATTCTCATTTCTGACTCCATAAAGAACACATTCCAGGGTTCCACCACCTTTCAATCCTGCCCTCCTGCCCCATATCACCCTTCCTTTTCCCATTCACACTGAGGAAGTACCTGAAATGACAGGTTCTGTGTTTTCTTTATGATGCACCTACATTGCATCCTTCATTTCCAAGAAACCAGAAAAATATTTCTACATAGACCCCTAACTAGCTGGGCGTTTGTTACACATTACTGGATTGCTACACTGATGGTGAGGGCAAAAATGTGAAAAAATGAACGCATTGTTCAAAGGAAAAAAGGAACTAGGATGAAGGAAAGGGGAAAGGGGGAAGGAAGGAATAGAAAAGGAAAAAAACAAGATACCAGCCAGGTATACGAATAGCTTCTCAGTTTATTGAAAAGAAAGGTTAGTGCTAATACCATTTGAGAATTTTCTATGCCCATACTTGTACTCCAAGTAACTACTTTAAAGATAAAAATATTCAATGTATTAACTGTTGTTATTCTCCTATTATTTTGTTATGAAATATTGTTTTACTTTTTTCCATAAAATAAAATAGTCTCTCTGAAAAACAATGAACATCTTTGGCTTCCTAAGATCCCTTGATATCTCCATCTGCTCACCAAAAAAGTAGGAAAATCTCCACCCAAGGAGAGCACCCTCGGTGTCATAATGCTCCAGAGGGACGGGATAAAGGTTTCAACTTAGCTTGCTTGGCCTGAGTGTTTGCCCAGCAGTTTCTCAAGGTTGGCTGTGGGGAGGGATGGGATTCCCAAAAAGGCTGAAGGTTCTGACCTAGGAGCAGTGGCTCAGGACGTGGAAAATGACACTGAATTTGGAAACCATGATCCCACAGGATCTTGGTTGATGATGGCAGCTACCACTTGGGGACGTTTTCTCAGAGTCAAGGTTCTTCCCACAATGGAACATTTCCTGACAATGAGTTCTGGTTGTTTTCCAGAATCTGTTAACCTTTGTTTAAGTTATTTTCTTCGTTATTTTTGTCTTAACTGGGCCTCTCTAAGGGAATTAAGGTAATAATGAGTCTGTACACATGTAGTAGGAATATAAAGACAATACAGGATTATGAAAATTACTATTACCTAACACACATGTAAGGAAGTTCATATTAAACAGTCTACTAAAATATTGAAAAATTTTTCTGTTAACAGATCTGAAATATGCACTTTCACAAACCACCCTAATTGGTTTGTATAGTTTCAGTTTAATTAGACTAGCATGAGAGGACCTCTGCTTTTGTTCAATAAATGAATGTTTCAGTCAATAGATCATTTTGTAATAGGGTGTTTGCTCATGATGCTCTTTATATCAGTGATTAATCTAATCTAATGTCTTAATGGTGAGATCTGTTTCCTTTCCAGCTAATGTGATAAACACCAACAGTTCAGCATCAACACCTTAATTACATACACTGAAGGCTAATATTAGACAAATTGCATTCTGTCGACTACTTTTGGTTCAGCGGACTTTAACAACTGAAATGAGCTCTTTAAAGACAAATAAGTGGTGCACCTGCAATGTGCATGAGCACTATTATTCTCAGAGAATTAGACAGAGACGCCACAGCATCATTCAGAAGGGCAGGGGATTTAGATCTGAACGCTGTTTACATTTATTTCTATGCTGCTATGTATTTGTTTATGTGTTAGGTACTTACTTTAAATTTTATTCTTTTTTATTATGTGTTAATAGTAAAGAACTAATGTTTTTATTTAAAAAAAATAATAAAACAGTTTTAAAACAGGTTGTGGGAGAGTTGCAATAATTAATATATCGCACACTGTTGTCTTCAGAGTAGTTATTCAGAGTACATGGTATAGGCATGATATCTTATCCAAACAATATTAGCACAAACCTTTCTTTTCAATGAACTAAGAGCAACTAGCTGTATAACTATCTTAACTATCTTGTGCATAAATATATTTTTTTCTATTTCCCTGTCTTCTGTTCCCCTTTCCTCCATCCCAGTTTATCTTTTCTTTTGATCAGTTCTTCGCTATTTACAATATCTATTGTACATTTTGGATCTTGTTTACTCATTCATTTTCTCACACCAGTGAGACAATATGTTTACACATATGAGTCTCATTTATTTCACTTATGAGTATGGTCTCGAGTTGCATTCATTTACCTGTAAAAGTCTCCATTTTATCTTTATGACTATTACTCCATTGTATAAAAAAATCACATCTTTTTATCCATTCTATGGTTGATGGACATTTAGGTTGTTTCCAAGATTTAGCTGTTACAATCTGTGCTGCTATAAACGTGATGGCACATATATCACTGTGGTATGATGTTTTTAATTTTTCTGGGAAAATACCCAGGAGAGGAATAGCTGGGTCGAATGGGACCTCTAATCCTAGTTTTTAAAGGAATCCCCACAATGATTTTCACAGTGGTTGCACCAGTCTACACTCCCATCAACAGTGGTGAAGGAATCCTTTTTCCCCACAGACCCACTAGCATTTGTTATTGGTTGGTATTTTGATGATAGTTATTCTTTCTGGGGTGAGATGGAATCTCAGTGTTGTTTTAATCTGCATCTCTCCAGTGACCTATGATACTGAACATGTTTTCTCGTATTTATTTGTCACTTGTATTTTTTTTTACCTGAGAAGTGTGTTTTCCTCTCACATGCCCATTTTTGGATTGGGTCTTTGAATTTAGGGGGTCTGATTTTATTCAAATCTTTATATGTTCTAGATATAAGTCCTTTGTCTGAGGGACAACTGACTATAACTTTTTTCCCACTCTTTGGGCTATCTTTTCACTTTGTTGGTGATTTCTTTTCTTGTGCAAAAACTTTTCAATAAGATGAGATCCCATTTGTTGATTCTATGTAATATTTCTCTTGCAGTCTGGATTTTATTCTTGAAGTCTCTACCTACACTTATGCCTTAAAGATTTCTACCTACTGTTTCTTCCAGTAGGTTTAGTTTTTAAATTTTAATATTTAGATATTTGTTCCATTTTGACTTTAGTTTAGTGTATGGTGATAGACATGGATCTAGTTTTAGTCTTTGCCATGTAGAAAACTAGTTTTTTTAGCATCGTTTATTAAAGAGACTATCTTTCTTCCAGTGAACATGTTTGGCCCCTTTGTCAAAGATAAGGTGGTTGAATGTGTTTGGCATTATGTACGCATCTTATATTCTGTTCTGCCGATCCTCAGGCCTGTTTTTTGCTAGTATCGTGCTGATTTTATCATCATAGCTTTGTAGTACAGTTTTAAACTAGGGATTTTACGCCTTCTGATTTGTCTTTGTTCCCCAAATTTGCTTTTGCTATTCTAAGTATCTTTGGTTTCCAAATAAATTTAGGATTGTTTTCTCTGGATCTGTGAGGTATGATAATGATGTTTTGATTGGGATTGCATTAAATCTGCATTGCAGTTTTGGAAGTATAGCCATTTTCACTATGTTCTTCCTACCCAAGAGCAAGGAATATCTTTCCACTTTCTGAGATCTTCTTCAATCTCCTCTTTTAGGGTACTGCAATTTTCAATATACAGATCTTTTAAAGCCTTTGTTAGATTGATTCCTAGTATTTCCTTTTTAAAGATGCTATTGTTGTGTGTGTGCTTTCCTTAATTTTTCCCTGTGAGTTTTTAACTTGTGTACAGGAAAACTATTGATTTTTGAGTGTTGACTTTGTATCCTGCCACACACCTGAATTTGGATATTAAATCTACAAGTTTTTTGGTGGAGTTTTTGGGGTCTTCTATGGAGAGTATCATGTCATCTGCAAATAATGATAATTTAACTTCTTTCTTTTTTATCTTTATTCCTTTTATTTTTTTCTCTTGTCTAATTACTCTAGCTAATTTTTCCAGAGCAATATTAAATAAAGTGATAATAATAGACATCCTCATCTTGCTCCTGATTCTAGAGCAAAAGTTTTCCATTTTTCATTATTTAATAAGATGTTAACTCCTGGTATGTTATGCACTCTTATGTTTTTTTATGAACTTACCTTATATATTACAGTCAACTTCCTTCACTGAGAGAGTTCATGCCATTCTTACCATCTTCCTGGGCAATACTTAATTGATGTCATATTGTAAAGAGTGTGATCAGAGGGAAGACCATTTTCCATAATGAGGTAATTAGTAAACAGCACATGACAAGCAAGGAATAATATATTAAATCTATAATTTTGCCATAAGTTGCTAGAGAAAAGAAGTCAATGAAGACTCAAGAAGCACTAGATGGTATTTTCCACCCAATTTTTCTGAGATAACATCATTTTTGGTATAATTATAAAACATTTTAGGCTTTTTAGGACCTACTACCAAGATGGTGGTAAACCAAAGATGCTAACAATATTCCTTGTGAAAGAAACTTGGATATTCTAAATGAATTTTATAAAACATTTTTTAGAAGACTATTTTATCTATTCACAAAACAACTGTTGAACATTTATTCTGTAGCTGAAGTATGGTATGGAAGTGGCCATGCACCTGGGGTTTATGAAGCTCATAAAATGCAAGCCAATCATTTTAATCATAGCAACACCAAGAGCTGAATGTACACTTGGACTGTCCTAGGCATTGCTCTAAATGTTTTGTATCATTTTTGCTTTACAATAGTCCCAAAGTATAGAAACTATTATTAATTCCACTTTATGAACAGGATACACAAAGACAGAGAGAGGATGAAAACAGTTGCCCGAGATTACACAACCAGTGTAAGGCACAACTGAGAATTAAAGTAGGAGCTGTCTGTCTCCAGAACTCCCATAAACTCAGTCTTATTCAAGTATGTAGGATCTGTGGCCTTCTTCAAGTATGTAAAGTTGGTAGAGGCACTGCTGGGGAAAAGAAGCTATCTAGAGGAAAGATAGCTAATCCTAGATGGAAAAGACAGCATGAAAATATGAAATAAATTTGAACCTCAGAGGAACTCTAAGTGGCTGAGTGTGGCTTCAGTGTAGAGTCCACAGATCTTAACAGAGGAAGTAAAAGAGGGTGGGGCTGAATTATGAGGGTGGGAAACAGGCAAATCCAGGAGCAGCAGGTTTAGATTGCATTTCAGATACAATGGAGTGGAAATAAGCCAGGAACAAATGCCCAAGCACAATACGAGTTTAAAAAGCTCGTGTCTTTGGCAATGGTAATAAAAATGAAAACGCACAACATTATTCAGTGATATTTCAATGTTATAAGGGAGAAAGTGTAGTCTAACTTGCAGGTTTCCAGCTTGGAGGCCTGGGCACAATGCGATGCTCCCTAACTAGTCAGAAGCTGCACAGAGTTAGACTCGGTGTAGGGAAGGGGAGGAGAAAGTGGCATTAAAAGCTGAGATTCACTGACTGAAATATTCAGTCATAGAGATCTGAAACAAAGAAAATCCTGCCATCATTTCAAGTATGTAAAGTTGGTAGAGGCACTGCTGGGGAAAAGAAGCTATCTAGAGGAAAGATAGCTAATCCTAGATGGAAAAGATAGCATGAAAAATCCTGCCAAATCCTGCATGTAGCTATCGATGCCGAGAGTGAAGATGAAGCCACTCGAGGAAAACTTATGGCACACCAAGCACTGAGACCAAAGTTAAAACATGCACAATATTGAAATTAATAAGGATCAGGAAAGTTAGAAGCCCAGGAAGAAATTGCATGAGAAGGAGGAAAATAAAGGGAAGAAGGACCAAAGCAGTTCCTCATGGCTGAGCACAGTGCTGCATGGAAATGAGGCAGCAATCCAAGAGCCTTCAATAGGTACATGAACTCATTTCTCTCCCTAATTTCTCAACAAGAACTTTCCTGAACTTTTCTCTAGCTACTTATTAAACCATATCTGATCTCAACTCCTATGAGAGTCCTCCCAAGTCAAACTCTGTGTTCATAGGAAGATGCAATTATGCATTCATAGAAAGAAATACTATAAGCTCCAAGAAGAAAATATGTTCACACAGCATTCTCTCAGCATTCTGCACAAGATACCCAGAAGGATTCTACTTAATTGCTATGCAATCATCCTTACACATTTATAGCCTCATCTCTAGTTCATGCTCCATACTCTACCACTGTGTTAAGTGCAGAGAGAGGCAAGACATAGCGAGGAAATATCTCACACATCAAGAGAATAGAGAACGATGAAGAGCAAATTTGGGTATAATTTTCTTTTGGAACCTGCAGCACCTGCTCCATTTACTGAAGCCTAAAATGGCCTCTGTTGCTTCAGCTACTGCTCTAACCATCTGCTGAGCTACACAGAGGTGCTGTGCAGCAGCTCACATCTCTACAAATGCTTCAAGTCAGGCTTATTGGTCTGATAAGGAAGCCAGGGATGTACTGGTGCCAAAGTCGGGTCCTGTTTCCTTCCTTTCACTGCCATGAAAAAATTAACCAAGGCCCTGAGAGCTGCAAATGACATAAATTTGATTGAATGGCTGTTTAGCATTTTCAGGACCATAGTATTAGTAAGAGCCTTGGAGGTTTTCAGAGGGGAGTCTCAAAAATAGTTCTCCGGCAAGCCACTTTAAAAGCAGATGTCATGAGCATACTTCAGTGCAGCTGCCTATTAGGTGTCTGTACTTCAAACGTATAGAACATAGAGGAATGTATTTGCTGTTTTCTTTATAAAGATAGCAACTGCTATTTGTGTTTCATAAGTGTGAGAACAGAAAATCCTGGTTGCTGCCTGAATTCTTTTCCATTTTCCATGCTCCTCTCAAGTGTGTTGAAGTAAGACCTGGTTAAACAAGCAGAACTGTCGGCATGAATCTCTGGATGCAATAGTTTTCTCAATTATTTATCTACATAACCATCCCTTGATTATATATGGGACTTCATGAAAGCTGGGAACAGTATTTGCCTGAATTTAAATACTGATGTTACTTCCTATTACTTTGTGAACATGGGATCAATTTAGTTCTTTTGGAAAGAAATCGGGCCACATCTATTAAAATAAAACCTGAACGTACCTTCAATATAGAACTGTCTTTCTGGGGATCTATCATGCAGAAATAAAAACATTAGTGCATAAAGCTTTATACAAAGGTGCTAGTACAGATTTATTTTTCATAGAGAAAAACTAGAAACAAAAATAAATACCCTTCAAACAAGAGAAAACTGAATAACATCTGCCTCTTACATCAGAGAATACAATGCAGCCATTAAAAGATGAAATTAGATGAAAAGTAGCTTTCTGTGTATTAGCATGTGTTAATGAAAATAAAAATTAAAAAAGATTCCTACAAAGTAATCTTGGAAGTAAAAATATAGAATTCATGTAATGTGCTATCATAGTAAAATTAATGCTAGCAAACTCTGTGTAAATTTATATCTGCACATGAATCTATTTATGCATGTATATGATTACAGTAGCATAGAGAGGGAGAGAATACGTCTGTGTGAGCACACTGTCAGTATTGGCTCCTTCATGAGGCGAATAAGCTACATGGATTTGGAAACTTAATTAAAAATGAAAAGTAAACAAGGAAAGTAAAAATCTCCAAACATCTCATCTGAAAATCTTCTACTTCTTACATTTTTGAGAATCTCAACACTTACGAAAAGTCAGATTCAAACTCAAACAATAGTAATTCCTGTCTACTCAGTCATTTGTTTTTGAAAGTGAACTTCATCTATACTGACCTTTTCAGGTGAAGTTATATAACAAACAATTTATGTCTTTAGGCAGAAAATATTTTGGAGCAATATGCTGACATGTTGATTGCCTTAGAAAAATACATGTTTAATACAAGTAGCCATGAATCACAACTATTGCACATTCATCTAAATACCCACCACCACTTAACCTACTGTCACTTAGGAAGCTGGAGCATGTGCGAAGGGTGTAAGAGTGGGGGAGGGGGACTCAAACCATCATACAGATCACACTGGACTACAAACAATTGAATAAAAGATTGGGAACATGTTGGATTCTGAAAAAAGAACTGGAAAATTTGGAATCATTTGGAACCACCTGGGATATGGTCAAGCAAACCTCCAATGTGACCAACTGGCTTCAAATCAATATGTGAGAAATAAAAATTTTATGAAACAATAATACATGCCACATTTTTGCTACTTTGTTGCTATTTTTATATTTTATTCTTTATCCTAAAAAGAGTGAGTCATAACTGAAGTTTGAGAACTGCTGTAGTGCGACAGGGGTGCATTGGTGTTAGTGTTGTTTTAGCTTAGAGAACTTGCCTTAAGGTCATGTTTTCACTCCATAGGACTTCTTAAAATTCTAAGGTGATATATTTGTAAGAGAACACCACCCGGCCATCCTCTGTAGTGCATTTCTTCAGAGCTCTGAATTAGAGACAAAGCAGTCATTCTCTCTAAGGGAGCAAGCGGCAAGTTTGGGCAGTTCACGTATACACAAGTTCTAAATCACATACTCATTTACTGTGGACTTGCTTGTTGATTTTCCATTGTCTTCTACCATAAAAAACCTTCTTTTTGCTCATACAGATTAATTCATCTTGTTTTCAATTTTTATTCACTGCGCTAAATTTTGATAATCTAGGAACAGCAAGATGAATTAACAAAATTCTACCTGTGAGTAACACATGGATCAGAGAAATCAGAGGTAATGGTGATGGATGACGAAGGCAGGCGCATAGGCGGTGTCCGGGCAGTCACAAGCAGTGGGTCTGCCTAACTGAGAAGAGGGAGATGCTTCCTCAGAGGAGATGTTTTTGGAAAGGAAATGACCTAACTTTGCCAGGGATGAGAAATGGCATCTTGGAAGCAGGAACAGCAAGCACCAAGGCATGGAGGTGAGAACGTGAGGTGCCTTGTCTGGAGCTCCAGGAGAGCAAAGAAAGCTAAGGCTAAGTTGAGGGGAGAATTTCATGTGGGGCCCACTGTGCACATCTGCTGGCTTTGGGGAGTTGCTCAAAGTGGGAAGCAGAAAGGTTGGGTTCCGATTTCAAGGTTTCGGTCTTAGTCCTTTTTTGTAGACTTTAGTTCTACCTAAAGTTCAGAGTTGCTGTTGGAATCACTAGTATCTGGTATAGGAGCTGGCACTGACTCAGGGGAAGACGGTTCACCAACGCTTGGCCGGACTCTAAAACCCATGTATTGTCTGAGTTCTCATCTGCAAAAGGATGAAATGGGATGTCAGCTCTTTTGAAATAATTTAAAAAACAAATATTCTCTTTAATAACTCCTTAAAAATTATTCATTTCTGAAAAGAAAGTCAATAAATTTCAAAAAAATTAATAAAATGAAATTATTGCCATCTTGCTTCCATATCCCGAAGATAAAGAAAATAGAGAAAGGAGATATAGAAGTATAACACTAAGGGTGCTCTGATGGCTCAGTTCTCCCCAGCTGCCAAAGCTCAGTAACAACTGTAAGCTTAGAGTTTTTTTTTTGTTGTTGTTTTTTTCCGGTACCGGGAACCGAACTCACGACCTTGCGCTTGCCAGGCAGGCGCTTTTGCCGCTGAGCTAAATCCCCAGCCCCAGCTTAGAGTTTTTTAATCATTAAGTGAATAATTGAAAGTTAGAGTGCAGTGAGTCCTTGATTTTTTTTGAGACAGGGTCTCACTGTTCAGACTGGTCTTGAGTTCATTATGTAGACCAGGCTGACCTTGAACTTATGGCAATCTTCCTGCCTCAGCTTCCTGAGTGCTGGGATTACAGACATGTGCCACCATGCCTGAAGAAGTCCCTTGAATTTGTTCTGGTTCATTCTTCTCATTTTACAATTGAGTAAAGTGAGATCTAAATCACTTTATATGAGTTGCCCCAAATCATTTTCTCTCTGACAGTTAAAATCAACCAGAGAACTCTAACTCAAAGGAACATATGTTTCTGGTGAATGTCCCTTTAGTCTCTTAAAAATTTTGCATCACGCTCTTTTCAACTTATATTTTGGTGATTCTCCTGTATGCTTAGTTGCTATTCATACACAGTACAACATCCCTTAATGATGAGAATGCATTCTAAGAAATGTGTAGCTAGGCGATTTCCCCCATGTGTGAACACCACAGAATCCACGAGTTAAGAGGGCCGTGTTATCACTTGGCTGTGTACTCCAGTGGGTCCTCACTGGTGTGTGTAGTCTGCTGTTCACCAAAACACTGTTATGTAATTCATAAATATCTTTGTAACACATATATCTACATATCTACTGACCAGTATCTTCACATATGGATAGACCATAATTTATTTGGTCTATTCCTTGTTGGATATTTCAATTGTTTGAGTTTATGCCTTTATTATAAATCATAACAAACTATGGGTGAAATAATTTGCCCATAAATCATAGAGGCTTATCCCTGATTATTTCTTATGATAAGAATTACTGGTTTGGCTGAACATTAAAAATGGAGGCCTGTAAAATTAAAGAGCATGCCCTGACAGAGGAAAGGCAGAGCAGACACCAGGCCAGGTGTGGGCTGCATGCCCTCATCCACTTTGACCCTTGTGGGCTTCTCCACTGGCTTCTCATGGTCCCTTTGGTGAAGTCTTATTGTTTACAATGACCTCAAATCTCTTTTGTCTTATTTGACTTGTGGCATGTGCTTGGTCCTGGGGTTCAGCTTTGCTGCCCCAGCTGATTCTAATTCTTCATCATACTTTTTTGGTATCTGTGAAGGTCTTTCAGAAACAAAAAAAAATGGGTTAAAACACTCAGTTCATGCCATAAGGCAATATTCCACCTCTTTTGACCTTCTATAGAGACACTGCATCCATTTACTCTTTGAGACATATATATCTTTGAGCTGTCCATTTTTCTAAACAGTTGCACGTATTTTTTTCTTTCATCACTTTGTGACAGGAATCCTCTCTTCTACCAACTCCCTGTTTGTTCATCTTTAATATAAGTTGTCATCCTCCCAGCTTTACAGTCCTTTCTTGTAAAAGCTTTAGGGTAACACAAATAGATCTGGTTCGCATAAGACAGAGGGCTTTTAATTTGCATCGTCTTCAGACCCAGGCAAAGGGCCCTATTGTATTTATGCCCTGTGTGTACGGCCCTCACAGGACTAGAAATCTCCAACTGGAGTGACTAGCCACACTACACCCCTCACCCCCAAGAAACTTAAGCCTGCTTCTAGGATCTGAGCCAGTAAGAAGGGCAGACCGGACCCCCAAGGAGTGCCAGAAGACAAGCCGTTTGCTGAGGTCGAGGAGGAGCTCAGGAAGGCGGCTGGGGGCTCACAAGTGTACGCAAGAGGGCCCCCTGGGGACAGAGCGAATTTGGTGGGGAAGGAAGTGACCCTAGAGGGGGGGGAAGATGGGACTCTGTCCGTTGGCCGTGCTCTTCCATGTCTGAGAATTCTAAATTGAACCTGGTCTTCCAAGCTATCAAAAAACTACATTTGAGTAGGAGAAAGACTTGTGTGATAGTTTGCTAGCTTTATTAACACTTTGCAGTAATTCTGCAGTCCTTTTGTAGTTTTGCTCCAAGGCCCACAACCCTTGTAAGAGCGTGCCTGGCTTTAATTGCACAGATTTTCTTCTCAAGGCAACAAAAACCCTACTTCAATTAGGAATATTTGCATTTGTATCAGTATATGAAATGCAGTATCTAGGATATACCAAAGGCTTGACAAATGCTTGCTCTTTTCTTTTTAATTTTTTTTTTTTTTTTAGTTTTTTAGTTTTTTTCCCAGTATCGGGAATCGAACTCATAACCTTGTGCTTGCCAGGCAGGCGCTGTGCCACTGAGCTAAATCACCAGCCCCAAATGCTTGCTTTTTTAGGAAAACTTACCCAGTAAGTTGAGTTATACTGTATTGGCAAAAAACACGTGCGATAGAAAATGCTTACATTTATATCAAACTAGGGGAGGAAAATGTGTAGGTAAATTATTTACCCTGAAAGTCACAGTTAATCCAGAAGACTGGAGACCCTTCTTATCCCCCAAGCCCATACCTCACCCTTCTCCCCAAGCTCCTACAATGTTGAATCATGGCCTGACCTCCCAGTACACCATTTCTAACACGCCCAGCTGGTGCTAGCACATCTTCTCAGTGACAACACTCCAGCTAAAAACGCAGCTTCCAAATCCTTGGAGCTATATAAAACTGAAACACAGGCTTAAAATCTTCTGATTTCTTTCATTTTTCTTTAGAGGAGTGTGGCATACTTCATTTCTTCTAAAGATAAAGGAAGACGCAATGACTTACAAGATACGGGAATTAGAGTATATACTGTTTTGTGTGAACTTACACAACTGAAGTAAAAATTAGATCATACATTGTTCAGATGTCTTAGCTGAAAATGCGCCTTGCAAATAGGAATTTGTTATTCAGTGCAAAGCATGTAACGGCCTGAAAAGCCAAAAGCCTTTTCACAGTGCAGCGTGTATTTCCAACAAGGATGAGGACAGTTCTGAAGCACATTCAGTGGAGAAGTATCCCTTTTGTGCTTAATAAAGGCATGGAACAGTGTCCTGTAGGGAGAGATAGAAACTGTTTCTGGTTTAGGCTAGTGATTGTTAAGAATTCAGAAGGAGAGGAAAAAAATAAAGGATATGGCTGAGGTTAGTAGAAAGAAATTGATTACCAGTTCTTTTGATAAAAGACAAAAAGGAGCTTTTGATAAGAAGACTGATGGGCAGTATTCAGCGCAGGAAGAAAGCGTCTACAGACAATAGCAATTAAAGGGTGTGTGTGTGATCGTCTATTGATTGCACTGCTAAGTGATGCTTAGCGATGCATTACATCTTGATTGGATCGAGTGACTCTAGTAACTCTGACAGCTTAACTCTGGATGCAGACTTCATCTTGGAACTCTGGGAGGAAGGAGAATTGGTATTTAATTTATACTGTTATATTCGTTTGCTAAAGTTGTCATAATAAAGTATCACACATTGGAAGGCTTATACATTAGGAATTTGTTTTTCACAATTTGGTGGTTGGAAGTCCAAGATCAAAGTGTTGGCAGCTTTGGATTCTCCTGAGGCTTCTCTTCTGGGCTTGCAGACAGCAGCCTTCTCACAATGTCCTGTGTAGTTTCCACCTTGATGTCTCTTCTTCCGACAAAGTCCCACTGAGTTAGTGCTCTGCTCTAAGGGCCTCACTTTACCTAGTTAACTCTTTAAAGACCTTATTTCCAAATGAAGCTACATTCTGAAATACTGACTTTTCAATTTTGACAGAAAGATATAATTCAGCTTATAACATAGACTTTTATGCTGAGATTTCCTTCAAGTTGGCTTTTGTGTCACTGTGACATGACCTCATTGTTTCCTTATTTGTTGGCACTGGGAAATTCTCCACGTCATCGCCTACCTCGCCTTGCAGTCTGCCCTTTCTGCAAGGGTCCTGCTTGCTTGTAGTGGAGAACTGAACTTTTTAAGATGATTAAGGCATTTGAAACAAAATATCAAGTCTACTAATACAAATGAATCACCAATGTCTAAGCACCCCCAAAGCCAAGCTTCTAAAGCATGTAGAGGATGAATTTTGAGGCTTTAATTAGTTTTAAACTGTAAGCAAATATAATATGAGAAAATGTGACAGTGAAATTTGTCAAAAAGCAATGTAAATATTCTTTCTTGCAAGGCGACCTTTTCTTCTTTTTTAAAAGATGCTTTCTAGTCTACCTCGTCTTTTGTTTTATCTTCCTATGTGACTCCTGGATCACCAGGGGAGAATATTATTGTAAGAACTTCCCTATATAGGGTGGTCGGGTGAGGGACAGGCTGAGTAAGGATTTTTGGTCAATCACTGTAGCAAAGCCGTTACTGAAGATGTTGAGATTCAAAGAGGAGATTTTGTAGGAAAGATTTTCAACAGGCTAACTCATAGAATTTTTAAGAATTTGAATAAGAAAGATAAAGAGAGGGCAAGTGCCAGGGCAGTTGGAGTGGTGAGCCCTTCTCCAGGGCAGAGCCACGTGTCCCTTGACTCTACAGCTAGGGCCTGAGTGCCTTCTGGGCCAGCATTCCTACCCTGCGTGCGACCAGCAGGGTGCACTCCCCAGTGCATTTGTTCTGGCCAGGGGACACGGCACAGACGTGGCTCTCCCCTGAGTGCAGATAACGCGAGAGATCATTCCAAGCAAGCAGCGATGGTTGCAAACACTGTCAAAGGAGGGAACTTACAAGTGCCGATTCGAGCGGTGTAAATGTGGGACGGATCATCAGAACTTCTGAGCCCTGACTCTCATTATGAATGGCTCTCTGCTGGTGTGTAAGTTGATGATGTTCACTAGGATTCTTGACTGAAGATCATTTAAACAGGAGAATAATTTATTGGAAGAGAGGTAGGAACTCAAAATTAATGAGAACGGGAGAACAAGCTCTTCAAAAATGCAGGATCCAAGAGAGTCTTGACATTACAAGCACCGGGGTCAGCAGTCCAAAACCACAGCCGGGACCCCGCGGCCGCAGTCTCCTTGGCTGTTACTGGTGTTGTGCTGGACGCTCCCCTCCACAGAGAGGCTGCACATCACCCACGACCATTTTCTGGATATTTACTTCACTTTTCAAAACTTCAGCCTGTCCGATTACATGCAAATACCAGGTTGCTGGGAGGAGGCAGCGAGGCAAAGAAGTTAGGGGCGTGTTTTTTGAAGCTAGCCTCGCTGGGTTTAAAATGTAAGGCCTTCTATTGATGAATTACGGGCACTCCTGAATGCACATTCATTTTCTCATTTATTGAATATGAATAATAACCCTATTAGCTGGATACTATTCAGGAAATTCAATAAAATGAGTCGTTACTTTTAACATGTCGAGAATAGTGTCTGGCAAATAGTCAGTGGTACTTACTTTTGGTGCTGGTTGAATACAGTTCTGCTAGCCGTAGGCTCTGCCGTAGGAAAGGAATGCGACTTGTCTTTCAGTTTCCTCAAAACTTTTGCCCTAAAAGGTGGGTGCTCAGATGCAACCAAGGTTTGAGTCTCCATGGAGGAAGAAGGAAGTACAGTCTTCGCTAAGTGGGCTCTGAAATGTAAACTAAGGAACAGCCTACAGGTAGGTTTTCTGATAGAGGAAGCATGAGAAGGAAGCAAAAGTCTGTAATACTATGGCACATTTAAAATATTAATTTCTTATATTAATTTCTTACATTATTTTTACCACACATCATTTTTTAGGGACATGAAAGTTTGTGTATTGTGTGTGCACACACCTGTAATTCCAGCACTTGGGAGGCTGAGGCTGGAGGATTGATGTGAGTTCAAAGCCAGCCTGGGCGCATAACTGAAGTCAAGGCCAGCCTGTACTACAGAGACTCTGCCTCAATAAATAAATAAATAAATAAATTTAAAAAATAGGAGTAGCAATAAAGCTGAAGTCTAGAGCATGAACACAATAAGAAGTGTTGCTTCTGTCTCGTACTTCTGTTATCAATAATGACGACAGTGAAAACAATTATAACAGAATGAACAAGTACAAACATACTTTTTAGCTTTAGAAAATGAAGAAAAGTACTTACTGGGACTACTGACATAGAAATTTTTTCCATATGTGATTTGACTGCAAAATTTATATTTTTCAGCAATTTATGGGAATTGTTAAGGAGAACTCACCCACTCACCAGCCATTGAAGATTTCAGATCTTACAAGACCTGGATTTTCCAACTTCTTTCCTTCTGGGGTTGCTCTTAGGCTTAAGAAGTCCATTACAAAGAAGGTCAAGGTAAAAGCAAGGAGAGGTAATTTTGCAATTATGAGACAAAAAAGAAAATTAACAGCAACTATCAGTGAGCAGTGACAAGACTAGGAAGTGTAATTAAAACCAAAAAGCGAAATTTGATTAGTTCACGACCCACTCCTGTTACTGGGAGCTGTCGTTTTATCTTGAAGAAGTCAACACTCAGTAACATGAACATCAGCAATAAGCACGTCCTGAGTTCATCATCTGTCCCCTCTCGCCTTCCCCGCCTGCAGGCCCGCGCCTTGTGCTGCCACAGTGTGCGTGGGGCAGAGTGGGGCGGGGCCGAGGGCGCCGCAGCCTGGGGCCTCTGCTCCGCGGAGGCCTTTCTCAAAGAACGGGGATTTGATGTGCAAACAGCCACGCGTGGCGCGATGATGGTGATGTGTCTTGAGTAAACTCCCTTGGATGGCACTCGGGGGCAGTGTTCACCTAATTTTTATCACACTTTGCAAAGATGCTCTTGGGAGAGTACTTCATAACTTCCTCAGAAAGTGTCAAGGAAGTTGGAATAAGAATTTTTGACCTGAGAGGGGTATCCTGAGGGTGATTAATGGCTACATGTCTTTTACTATAATAGAGTTAGAAAAACCAACATTCACCGTATATTTTGATCACCTGTTGTGCTTACACAAACCTACATTTTATAGTCTAATACACACCGAGCTATAGGGTACAACCTACTGTTCCTCAGCTTCACAACTATCTAGCACGTTATTGTACCAAATATTATAGGCAGTTGTAACACAATGGTTAGTATTTGTGTATCTAAATATGTCAACATAGAAAAAGTACAGTAAAAAATATAGCATGGTAGGAATTTTCAGCTGCAGTATAATCATATCGGACCACTCTGATACGTTATCCATCCTTGACGAAAACCATGACTGCGCAAACCATGACTATACACAATTAGAGAGGAGCGGTGAGTCTAAGCCATGCAGATGTAATTTGAAATTTTTCGTGTGGGCCAACGTTGAGAACTAGTATATTTCTATAAAGAAGATATTTCTTTGGACCAAGGGTCTTCACCTACATAACATAAACTTCGGATCAAGTGACCTCTGAGGTCTTCCCAGTTTCGTCAGCAAACACGTTATACCAGCGGTTCTCAAAGAATTTTCCCAGGACTAGCATCAACAGCATTAGTACCAGTGAAACTTGGCTGGAATTGCCGACTTTCAGTCCTCGTCACGGTTCTCTGTGCTTCATTGCTAGCCGTGCAGAGAGCAATCTGTATTCCTGTATTAATGCTCTCTCCAGGCGGTCCTGATACACGCCCCAGTCCAAGAATCTGGTGTACAGCTCCAGCCTGGATCCCAACAGCTAACCCGTTTCCGACTGGCATTGTAGGATCCAAAGCCAAGCTTTTTGTTTTTTAAATGTTTATTGAAAAGCAACTGTACTTCCACTTCGTGGTGACAAACAGAAACAAAAACAAAACACATCATTTATAAGAGCATTAAAATAGAAAATAGTGACACATCTCAGCACAAAATTTACAAGACCCATATACGGAAAATTAGAAAACACTACAAAGAAATTAAAGATTTCGAGAGACATTTTAAATTGAAATATTTGAAGATAACAATTTTCCAAAACCTGATCTAATAATCTAATTCTGATGAAAATTCCATTCTTTTAAATTGGCAGGTTTTTCTAAAGTTGCTATGAAAATCCAAAAGAGGGAGACAAACTTTGGATGGCTAACATGATGTTCTGTCCAGAATTAATGTACATTTACAATATCTTATTTACTCTTTCAGTTTCTCACATTAAGGAGACAACACAATGCTTGCATTGCACCAGGGACTGGTACACAAAAGGGAAAGAAACTGTGTTTTGAAGTGAAAGCCATCTGTTAGTCACTAACTTGATGAAGAGTCTTTGATGTAAGAGGCAGGCCACTATTAGGGGTCACTTAGCATTTATCTCATTTGTCCAGGATGGTGGACAAAGAGGAAGAGCAAGCACATCTGTATATTTACCACTGTACATCACTCTTTTAGAAAAACGACAGGCGTTCACATTTGCATGGGCCCTTGTATACTCAAAAAGTTGTGCTCCCATAAACTGCAATGGCTCTGTGACTAAAATCCATTAGTACAATAGTTATCTTTCTAAAATGGGCTCAGTGCTGCTGACAAAGCTTATTGACTTAATTAATTAATTAAAGTCTTTTTTAAACTAGTACATGTTTGCAGTATATAATGATTATATTCATTGTGGGGAGTTGGCACATGTACATAACACATCTTAATTCTTTTTTAAAATAATCTCTCCACCCTCCATCTCTTTGTTTCCATGTTTTTGTAAAATTTAGAGTGGACCATAATATACCAATCTTCTCTCTGAAAATTTACCTTTCAAGGAATATTGGTATTTTTGATCTAAAGTTGTATTTCTATCCCAGTTGTAAATTTGTTTTTGGGGGTTGATAAATTTTCATATTTGTATTTTTTAATGAATGAGAGGAAGAGCTTTTTTCTTTTTGCTTGATGGCCAGTTGCAAATTATCATGGATTATCCATGCCACTATTGTCTGGAATCTTTCATAAATTAAACTTTCCTTTGAGATAGATCACCTGGATAAAAAATCAGCAAATAAACAAAAAAAATTGAACCAAACTTATGAACAAATGACTTAATAGACCTTTACAGAGTGTTCCACCCAACAACATCAGAATATGCATTCTTTTCAGCTAAAACCTTCCTTTTGAAGGAATTATTGCAAGCCCAATACCCATTCACATTAAAAATCCTACAGAAAATTAGAATAGATTGTTTCTATCTCCATCTAATGAGGGCCATCTATAACAAACCAACAGCCAACATCCTACTAAATGACTAAAAACTGAATCCTTTTGCTCTAAAATTAGGAACAAGGCAAGGATGTGTACTGTCACCACTCTTATTTAATATAGTTCTGGAAACATTAGTCAGAGCAATTAGACAAGATAAATTAATAAAAGGAATAAGAATAGGAAAGGAAAAAGATAAATTATCATTATTTTCAGATGATATGATACTTTATATAGAAGATCCCAAAAACTCCGCCAAAAGACTTCTAGATTTTACAACCACATTCAGCAGCATAGCTGAATACGAAGTCAATACCCCAAAATCAATAGCATTCTGGTACATTAACAACAAATACACTGAGAGAGAAATTAAGGAAGGAATACTTTTCTTAATGACACAGAAAAAATGAAATAAGTATGAATCTACACTGAAAATTACACTACTTTGAAAAATGAGATCAAACAGGACTTCAGAAAATGGAAAGATATCCTTTGCTCTTGGGTAGTAAGAGTGAACATAGTGAAAATGTCCATACTCCTAAAATTGCTATACAGATTTAATGCAATTCCAATCAAAATACCATTAGCATACCTCACAGAACCACAGAAAATATTACTAAAATTCTTTTGGAATCAGAAGAAACCTAGACTAGCATAAACAACCCTAGACAACAAAGGCAAGGCAGGGAGCATCACAATCCCTGACTTGAATTTATACTACAAAGCTACTATGAAAAAAAAATAGCATGTTACTAAAAAAAAGCAAAAATCCAGATCAGAGTATCAATGAAACAGATTAGAAGAAGTAGAAACAACTCCAAAAGACACTAAGCACCTTGTCTTCGACAAAGAAGTGAAGCATTTGCACTGGAAGGAAAGATACCATTTTAATAAATGGTGCTACCTGCCAAAGACTAAATTTTCCACAAGCTGAAAACTAAAACTAGACCCATGTTTATCACCATGCACTAAACTAAAATTGAAATGGATCAAAAATCTAAATATTAAAGCAGAAACACTAAATCTGCTGCAAGAGAGAATATGTGGAACTCTTAAAGACGTAGGTGTAGGCAAAGATTTCAGGAGCAAAACCCCAATTACATGGGCAATAATGCAAAGAATCACAACTGGGATCTCAGCCCACTAAAAGGCTTTTGCAGAGCAAAAGAAATTACCAATTAAGTGAAAAGATATCCCACAGAGTGGGAATATTTTTTAGCCAGCTTTCTCTCAGCCAAAGGACTAATATCTAGAACATACAAAAAACTCAAAAAAATTAGACCCCCCCAAAATTAAAAACACAATCCAAAAATGGGCATCTGAGATGAATACACAATTCTCAGATGAAGAAATGCAATTGACAAATGAATGTAATGAAAAAATATGTGATATCAATAGTCATTTGAGAGAGACAAGTTAAAACAACACTGAGATTCCACCTCACCCCAGAAAGAATGGCTATCACCCAGAAATCCACCAAAAACAAATAATGAAGAAGCTCTGGGAAAAGGGAACCCTTCTCCCCTGCTGGTGGGAGCATAGACTGATGCAGTCACTGTGGAAATCAGTGTGGAGGTGCCTAGATTAAAGGTTGCATTTGACCCAGTTATTTTTCTTCTGGGTCTCTTTTCAGAAGAATTAAAAACATTATACCACACTGATAAATGCATACTCATGTTTATAGTGGCACAGTTTGTAATAGCTAAATCTTGGAAACAACCCAAATGCCCAGGAACAGAAGAATGGATAAAAAGATATATATAGTTTAATCAATGGAGTAATACTCACCCATAAAGAAGGATAAACTTGAAGCATTTCTGAGTAAATGGACACACCTTGAGTCCATACTTTTAAGTGAAATAAATTGGACACACACTAAATATTGCTTGTTTCTTTTGTGTGAGATGCCAAAAGTATAAATAAGGACCAAAGTGTATAAAAGGCATTGTGAAATAGGAAGAAATTGCTCAAAAGAAAAGGGAACTAGGGAGGGTGGATGAGGAAAGGAAGGAAGGGAAAAGAAAAAATGATGATAAAAGAAATATAAAATGGAACAAATGTTTGCGAGTAAGGAGGGGTAGTGTGGTTGAAGGAAGGGGAGAAGACCGGGAAAAAAAGAGGAACAAGATACATCACACACAGGTACAAATGTGAATTGGGTTAAAATGTGAATTGGGTTGCTCTTTTCCTGCTCAGAACGTTTGTATGTCTTCCTGTTGCTCTTAGTTGCAAGTTTGAAATCTGTCCATGTCCTCTGAGACCTTCTGCCTCTTCTTCACGATCCTTCTGCCAGTGTTTCCCACGATTACTCAGTTTGGGCCGCAGGCCTTCCTTTCAGGGCTGCCGGTAGATCAAACTCTTTCTTCTTCGGTTCTGCAATGCTGAGCTACCAGTCTACCACCCTCTTGCTTACTAGTCTTCCTGCTAAGTGGTACTCATTTTGAGAATGCATCTTAAATATCCTTAAAAGCCTTCACTGAACTTCCCAATCCAAATTATGTCCCTCCGAATATTCTCTTGTAGCAATTCTACATTTCTTTTTAAAAATAGTGCTTATCCTGGTTTGAAATACTATTAACTATCCATTCTATCACCAGATTCTAAATTTTATAAGTAAGGGGAGGATAACAATGCATGAACCCTCAGCATTTTGTATAGCACCTGCATGTTGCATAAACATTTGCAGAATGGGAAGTGCTCTTCTTACACTGCCATTTAGCATCAACATTATTGCAAAAAGGAAAGGATATTTTGACTTCAAAATCACAGGGAAGACTTAATAGAGAATATTTTAAATTGAATAAACATAAATTTATTCCCAATTCCTTATTAGTTCTTTTAGAAATTCCACTTTTATACTAATGAAAACTTCATCACATTCTGACATTGGACTACGAGCCTATGTTATGAAGCCAATGATTTTTATGCATATTATTTTTCCTTAGGCTTTCTGACTTTCTTTATGCAAGGATGTGAACAGACACTTAATAATTTTTTGACTTTTTTACGTTAAAAGTGGTGTATTTGTGGCAGGGGTGCTGGCAATCTCTTCTATATCCATTATTTCCTTTGTTTAATATTAGGAGTTTCATCTGGGTACGTGAACACCCAGCTAAACACTAAAATAAAGCTAAATTTCTAAGCTTTTCTTGCTGCTTAATGTGGCCATGTGAAAGTTATAGCCATTATGATATAAACTGAAGTGATAAAAGTAATTTCTGAGTTATAACCTTAAAAGGGAAGGTTCTTTCTTCTCTTCAGTGGGGTGAGAGCTGCAGTCTTCCCGTGAGAAGGAAGTAGGATGCCAAGGATGAAAAAGCAGCATGATAGAAAAGGCTTCCCTGGTGTTACGAAGCAGCCATATTAGCTCTGAACAATGAGTAATTCAACCCTTTTGTAACCGCAGCTAAGCTGATATCCTAGCTCAGGAAATATTACACACTGTTTTGCACTTAGCTTTTCAATACTCGACAATATTTTGTGGTATTCTTTCCAAATCACAGGCAATTATAAGGCAGCCAAAATCAATGTGTAACATGGGGAAAAGCTCAGTATGCAGTACTGGCCACTGGGTGGGCTCGGCATTGTCCACGTGTCTCATTTGCCCATCAGGAATACTACAGTTATGACATACCTGCTGACCTTTCTGAAATAAAGTCTTTATATATTTATTGGGAGGTTTCTGGGAGCAAAAACAAAACATTTGTAAATGTGTTATTTTAATTGATGTTGAATTTATTAAAGCTGGAAAATGTAAAAATCTAGTTTTCTGAAGCCTTTAATATCAATTTCAATGTTTTGTAAATCTAGCAATTTTTGTAAAAAACACACATTTCACTTAATCCTTTGATTAACTGGTAAGTTGCTAGTAGGTTAATACCACTTGTTAACTCAGTGAATTAGTAAATTTATTTAAATACTTTAAGATATATTTATGCATTTTAAAAACCTGACTATTCTTAAATATTTTAAGAATATTAATTTTTAATAAATGAATAATATTTTTGGAAAAAGATGGCAAACGAAGCTAAGCATTTAAGTGACCAAGGAATTTCACAAATTTTGGGTTATAAATTAAATTAGTCTTACTCTGTTACACTTTCAGATCCTGCTTGTAAATGTAGTCAGATCAAATAATCACATCTATACTATTGACTTATAAATCAGTCAGATAGAATATTTAATATCATATTCCAATACCTTAAATAAGGACAGCACCAAAAGAACTCATGTTTACTATTATCTCCTTCTCTCTCTCCAGTAAGTTCCAAATAGCCGGGACTGCAATCATGTACCACTACACTTGATAGCTTGTTCTTAAATTTTACTTAAGAATATTATTACTACATATTTGATTTACTTATTCATTTATCTTTTCAGTGCTTGCAAAACTCACCCCCATACACACACACACACACACACACACACACACTGAAGAGATTTATAACCTTGACCCAAGAATTAGGGCAAATATTCAAGCCTATATAATTTCTTGCAACCTAAGACATTTTGTATATGTTCCAATTTTTACTGTTTTTTTAAACTGTTAATTGTGTAATTATTCTGATACTATGCCCACTTATAATGACAGTGATTTTCTTTACTACCTGATTTTTGTAAAATAGGTGGCATGCTTTGTAAATTCACTCTCTTACAACACCATTTCTAGTTGTTTGTTGTCACTTTCCTCTTTTTCTCTCCCTCTCTCTCCCTCTCTCTCTGAGACAGGATCTATGTAGTTCATCCTGGCCTTGAACTCACTAATTTACCTAAGCTACCCTCAAACTAATTTGCTAAGTTACCCTCATGGGTAATCTTTCTGCTTTAGCTTCCGGGGTTCTGAGATTACAGGCCTGCGCTATGAAGGCCTGCTTGCTGTCACTTAACTTTAAAAAGGAGGAAAAAAATTAGATCTCAGATTCAGGAGAAGAGAGACAGGAGTGATTTCTTAATACTTATCTATTTAGGTTTAGCATTCCTTATCTAAATGCTTGGGACAAGAGGTGTTTCAGATTTGGGAACTTTCCCAGATTTGGGAAAACTTTTATATGTATAATGAGATAGCTTGAGGATGAGACCTAAATTTAAGGAAGTAAGTAACTTATATTTCATATCATCTTTCTGCACATAGCTGGAAGGTATTATGTCATACAAATATTTTGTACACTTGTGTTTTCAGTGCCACTCTTCACATACTGGCAGGTGTGGAACTTTCCACTAGTGACGTTGTGCCAGGTAATCTTGATTACCAGCTTGACTGCGTAAAGAGACTCTTCGGGCGGTGACTGGAGTCCGAGAGAATGAGCTTTACCCCACTGGAGAGCTCATCGTTGAAGGTACTCTGAGGAGATGGGGGTTGGATGGTGTGCTCACGGGCAGGGCCTCTGGGCCGGTACTCGGCGGCTGGCCTGTCCTGCTATTGCTTCCCAGATGCCAGTCGAACAGTTTCCCCTGCCATGTCCTTCCTCCGTGATGTTTCTTCCTTGGAGTCAGTGAGCCATGGGTTAAAAGTCTGAGTCAAAGTACAACTGTCCTCCTTCAGAGGGTGGGTGTCAAGTGTGTTGTCTCACCCATGGGAAGCTGACTAACACGGTCATTGTCTTGACTCTGAGAAAGTTTCAGATTTTGTTAGTATTCGGAGTTTTGCTTAAGAACTTTCATCCTATCTTCTGCTTTGACTGTCTTGCATCTAGTATTATACATATATGTTCCATCCTTTTGGATGGATATTTTAATCTATCTAAGAATAAATTAAAGATTAAGATGAAAAACAGAATAAAATATAAAAACTTTAACACGAACCACAAACCTACGGAAAACTCCAGCACCTGGAAGTCTTCGAAACCTTTTGATTTGGGTTAAAATGCTGCGTCTTTATTCTAAACATTGACTGAGTCACTCCTTTTAATATGCTCTGTAGGCCTGTTATTTGTTGATGTGGATTTGTAAGTAGTCCATAGATAGCTTGTGTGTGTGAAAACTGAGCTATCCCTGACCGCTTTCAAATTACCATTCGGTGGGAAAGTCTCCCTTGTCCAGTAATTTACTTGGGGACTGACTTACGGGACGGGGTGGGGGAGGAAATGATGAGGCGCCTTTGTTTTACTTGACATGGCGCATGAAGGTTCGATTAGGCACCGAAGCAAGTGGCCATCAGCTGGGCACAAAATAATGAAACCTCCGCTCCGTGTGCGTGTATCTGTGGGCTCACACACACGTGCAGAGGTACAGTGTGCGAGACAGTCGGAAAGTAGCACAAAGCTGTGACTTCTCCATTAGGATAAATTAAATCAGTTCTATCTTCACTGTAGTTATATCTTGATGCAGATCAGAAAATGGTCAGAAATCTATTATCCAAGAAAAGTTTCGCATTTGTTTAAAGTTTTCATCCTGACTGAAATTTGTTCCCCCTTAAAGAAATCATGTTAGTCAAACAAAAGAAGTTTGTTTAAATTGCTGTGAATAATAAGAAAACTAAAAGAATATGTTGATTATAGTATAATATTTGCTAGAGCTATAATTTGAAACATTATTTCTAATTTAATTTCTTCCAGAATCGTAAACATTTCATATTATACTTGCTGCATCATCTGCTTACTAAATTGCTTTTTTCTATTTTTAAACTTTTAATTACCTGAAAAAACTGGGTATCATCTAAAGCTTTGTGTATGACTTACCAGAAATTTTGGTTTAAATACCAGTATGGCTTCTAATTTGTCATAAAATCATAGATCATCAGTAAAGTGAGGAGATGATTCAGCAGTTTTTAAATTCTGGTACCCCTGAGCTTGCTTGGTAACTCTTCATACTGGAAACAGTATTTACTTGGATTATATCATGACAGGTTTTTCAGCGACAAAAATGAATTGACATTCTGATTAGTACTTATAATTATAGAAATATCCACTGACCAAAATAACTTGTGAACTGACACAATTTATCATTACCTAAAAATCTTCTGCTTCTCAATTTAAAGCAGATGAATATTTGACAATTATAGTAGGAGTAAACATGTAATACTGACCCTATGCAAGACATCTTCTAAAGATTTCATTTCTAGTAATTCATTTAATCCTTAAAACTTATTGAGGTATGTGATATCCCTTTTCAACTTGACTGGTGAGGAAACTAATGTAAAAAAAAAGATTAAAGCTGTTCAGAGGCCTAGGATATAGCTCAGTGGTACAGCGCCTGCCTGGGAAGAGCAAGGTCCTGAGTTTGATTCCTTGCACTGGAAGAAAAAAAACAAGAAAGAAAGAAGAAAAGAAGCTATTGTCAGTCACACACAACTAAGACAGGAAGTGAATGTCATTTCCTACTCTTACTGCTCTTCTTCACTTGCCCCGGTAACAAGCTCCCTGTGGGGAAGGCCCAGGTAGGGCAGTGGAAAGAACCAAGAGTGGAGACGGGGTCTGCTGTGTGCCCCTGGAGCTTCTGTGATAATTCACTGGAACTTTTGGCACATTATTTAGTCTTTGAACCTGGGTTATTCAATGGAAATAGGATTTAAACTGTGGGAGCCACACATATCATTTAAAATGTTTAAGTGGTTACACACTTATTTTACTATAGTATTCAAATATATAAAAATATAATCATTCATCAGATAATCTGCAATAAAATTTATCAATGAGATAAATTGTATTAGTTTTTCATATCTAAGTTTTGAAGTCAGATGTGTATACCGAAATCAGACCATGCACACTGCAAGCCCCACACATCCACAGGCTGTGGCATGGGATGGCACACACCCGAAACGGAGAGCTACTGTGCAACAAGACTTTAGTGACTGAGCATCACAGAAATCTTGGCTCTGAAACTAGAGGAATCTATGATGAGAAACATCTGTTTATTATATTACTTGTATCTTTGTTTAAGTAGCATGGGGACTGCATGCTAAAATAAAAATCTAATATGAAATGATCCTTTAAGGATCACAAAAGCAGTGAGTGTAGTGCCAGATAACGTCTGCAGACCAGAGAAGGATTTTCAGAAAGTGACTATGCTTAATTGGGCTTTAACTGTCAAGTTGATTGGATTGAGAGACTCCACAACAGTAACTGGATCAAACGAGATTAACCTCCTGATGTTCACAGCTGAATCTGCTGTTAGGAGGTGGGCCCAGCTCGAGGTGGGTCACTGGCAGTGTGGGGCTGGAAGGTGCATCTCTTCATGGTGTCCTTCTACTGTGCTCTGCTTCCTGGCTACCGTAAAGTGAGCAGCTCTCCTCTGCCGTGAGCTACCCCATGAGTTTTCTGCCTTGGAGCCAGCTGAGCATGGATTGAAACCTCTGAAATTTAGAGCCAAATTAAACATCTCCTCCTTTAAATTGTGGGTCTCAGGGCTTTTGTAGCAGTAATAGAAAACTTGACCAATACAAGGATCCAGAAGAGAAGAATTCAGAACTTTTATTCTCATGGTGATCACATCGTGCTGTAATAACAAATAGATATGCGGAATGTGGTTAGGTAAATACAATGAAAAAGAGTAAAGCAGAATAAAGGGTTAGGAGACCAGGGGAACTGGTAGGTCTCATTTTAATAGAAGCGTACCTCTTAGGAGAGGAAATTGAGTTAACAGGTGGGACAAGCTCTACGAAGACGCAGAGAGCAGAGAACCAGGCAAGAGCAGTGCACTATGGCTGGAGCGAGTTCTTGAGGTGGAAATGAAAGGAGCTTTTTGAGTTGGAGAAAGAGCAAGAAGATATTTGAGTTATAGGCATCCATTCATCTATGATGAAATAACTTGACCACCAGAGGCTCTGGCTATAGTCTTGCCCCACTCACTGTTTGTAGAATAAGTGACTTTCCTATGAAGGAAAGTCTTACCAAATCTGCAGAACAACAGCTGGGAGCAATAGAGAGTGTGTTGGATGGCAGAAGTAAGATGCCCAAAGACCATGATAGGCTGGAAAATTTTGAGTTGAAATGTATAAGAAATTTAGCAGGGATAAGTGTAAGGTCCTGTACTTGGGTTATAAAAGCAAAGCAGTAGTACAACTGTGCTTACAGCACATGAAGAAGTTATTGCTTCTGAGCGGAATGTGTGAAATTGCTTAAAGGTATTAGATGACAGTCAAATCTTCAGAAATCAACATTGTGTTATAATGTTCTCTAAGCTAATGTGGGCTTGGGGGACACGTCACTTTAACAAAGAGAATCTAGGATAAGGACGGGCACAGACTTAACTTTTAAAAGACCATTTAGATTTAGCAGTGAGAATATGTTGAGAGGTAATTAGAAAGCTAAATCACATTCAAAAGAAAGTAGATGTGGAGACTTCAAACTCTGCCGCACAAATACAGCTCAGACCCTGTACCTCAGGGAGTAGATTCCATGTGGTCTAGAAGGACAAAAGTGGGGCTCACCAAGGACCTCATCTGAAAGGGTTTAAATGATTGTCAATTTAAAAATGCTG
>NW_004955472.1:11827258-11849384 GCF_000276665.1 Chinchilla lanigera | reverse complement strand
GGTTCCCGGTACCGGAGAAAAAAAAAAAAAAAAAAAAAAATGCTGGTGTAACCTTATATCTACGGGGAATGGGGCAAATCACTTAATGTGGAGACATTTTGGGAGACAGGTAGCATCTCAGGATAAGGAAGGACTTTTTGTAATCAAAAACTGTCCAGAAAGGATTCTATGTCCACACAACATTTATTCTCAAGGGGGTGCTGAACTAGCCTAAACTAACACAGACAGAAGTGCTGTAAAGACATTTTAAAAGGTGGCTTAAAGGGATAACTTGTCGTTTTTTTGTCATGATTTATAGCAAGTGTGTGGGATGATATTTCAAGACAAAATGTGTCTTAATTCATCTTTAATTTTGGGAACAACATAATTATTTCCTTCAATTATTAGCCAAAACATTCTCAGATTTTAAAATTTGGGATATTATCAAAATCGCACTACCCTTTTATTTTTCACAATTTCGAGTTCACAGTACAGAAATGTGACTGCACAAAATAATTTTCCCAGATTCTAGACAAGACCAAGTGCCTTAGAAAACACATAATGATAAAATTTAAAATATTCCCTTTGTTTAAAAAGTTAGAGCAATGAAGCCAGGTAAACAACAGAAATTGGTGGATCCCAGGAGTAGAAGGCTGGCCCAGCATGTTGTAAGGCTTTGTATCCCATCTTCAGCACTGTAAAAACCAAAAGTAAATCACTATAACATTGGCTCACATAAAAGTTTCACTTTACTGACTCAGTTTAGAATAAAAGGTATTGGAATGTATTCAGGTTGTCTCATTTATTTCTAGGTAAGAGATATTTTAATCTCTTCCTAGGTTTTCTTTGAACCTGCCAAACCACACGAATCCCTTAGTTGTTGTACTGTGTTGCCCTTTAATAAGTAGTCTGGTGAGATACAGCCTTTGACAAAGGCAAGTAGTACTTAGCAAATATAGCAGTCAGGAACTTTAATTTCAAATAGCACAAAGGCATTTTCAAACTGAGGATGCATCAAAATCTCCTGGAAAGCTTATGTAAACATGGATTGCTATTAGTCTAGGGTGGGACATTACAGTTTGATTTTTTTTTTTTTTGGTTTTTTTGAGACAAGGTCTCGCGATGTAGTTCAAACTGGCCTTGAACTCACTTTGTAGCCCAGGCTGGTCTCAAACTCTCAACGATCCTCCTGCCTCAGCCTCCCGAGTGCTGGGATTACAGGTGTGAGCCACCACGCCCGGCCTACAGTTTGAATTTCATACAAATTTTTGGGCGATGTTAATACTGCCGGTCTGGGCCACACTCTGAGGACTGTGTATTAAAGGACATCAGATAAATCTCAGAATTGCTGAGAATTCTTCAGGAACAGTGTTGAGGCCTTTATTTCCAGAACAGTATCCCACAGTCTGTAGGGCTTGATGAGAAACCTGTTGCCTGCTTTTTAACACATTCCAGCACCATATTTAAATAACTGGATTTTTTTCTGCAGTTACTACTGATACCAGTAACAATGCCAGCACTGCCTGAGGGTGCAGCTTGGACCCAGTGATGTCTCCAGGTCCCAAACGCTTCGGAGAAAACCCACATGTGACTGTGCATGAACGAAGCATCTCCCACTTCTGGGGGTTGAGCAGAGACTAGCCCACATGGTTACCGGTGTGGGAAGTAGAACGTTGTAGTTCTGTCTCCTGCATTAGGGAGGGAAGGCTCATATTTGCATAAACAGGTATAATAGTAGAAAGCCCTACAACTAAATTAATCTCCTTAGTAATTCTAAACTTAGCACTGACTTTCAGATTTCTACTCCTGTGGCACACCTGAATTCAGGAAAACAAGCATCTTCTGGAAACTGTCATTTGTGAAGCGACGGGTAGAAAGAGAGTGACACTATGCACCTTCTGATGTAAACCTATTACGATTCTATAAAAGCGTTTTTAAGGTAGAACAACACTTGAAGTGTAATTCGCATGCCATAGACCAAAAGCCTATTCAAAGGCGGAATAAACCGAAAGCACCATCACTCATGATTTGAGAGTGAGAGATCAACTTAACAATCTTTTCCTTGGTTGTATCATTTTTATCATATTATGAATTGCTTGTTACTTGGCTGTTTGTTAAGGATCATCTTTAAAACATCCCGAGTGTAATGACAAGAGCAAGATAGGCACTACCAGAGCAGCGAGAAGGGGCTGGTCCTTCAGCGTGGTGAGGGATGCTTTCTTGGAGGAAGGGACACCTGAGCTAAATTTGCAATCAAGCACTGTCAGTAAGTCAGGACAATAAAGGGAAGGAAGTTGGCAGGCAGAGGCCTAGTGTTGTGGAGTAAGATGTCGCATGTGGAGGAAGTACTGGCACATGAGAAGATTCTGTTATGAGGGTTAGAAGACGAAGAAGCTGCGACTGCAGAAATGAGGACAGAGTAGCTCACAGGGCATCTCTCGCCAGAGGAGACCATCAGCGCGTACCCACCGTGCGATGGCGGATGTAGCAAAGACTGTTGGTGGTCTTCCGGTGGCCAGCTTCCCTTCCGACAGCGGAGGACAGCAAAATCACAGAGGTGAACACAGGCAGGTGGCAGAGGACCTCACCTTCCACGCTCTGGAGGCAATGTGTATCGTCCCCGCACTGATAGCTAGTTTTCCTCCATCTCTTTCCCCTTAGTCTTCACGGTCAGCAGATCTCCAGAACTTCAGCTGGACATGTGACTGTTCATTGGGCGGCTACGTTTACTGCTTTTCTTTGAAGCTAGGTGAGGACTTAATAAACAATAAATTGGGTCGTGTTCATTTTCTGCGGGGTTTATTTTATATTTTGAAACATGAGGAAACCACAGGGACTGTGAATTTTCAGCAGCTGTTTTGCTCTCCTTGTATTCATTTTCTTATCTTTCTCCTCCTTCTATCCTCTTTTTACTTTTGCATTTTTTACTCAAAGGGAACGATTTAGAAGGACAAATTGAACAAACATAATGGCCAAGCCACTAAAATTCTTCATCTTAAAGAATGGACTGCTCAAAATTGCCTCCATATGTTCCCTATTAAAGCTGACTTTAAGAGACTCTTCCTGAGTAAAATATTCTCTCTACAAATTTCTTTTTACTTATTTGGTATTTAAAGTTCCAGAAACTGAACAAAAAAGAAATATATATTCATTGTTTGCTGGGCATAGTGGCGCATGCTCAAAATCCCAGCACTCAAGAGTCTGAGGCAGGAGGACTCCCTGGGCTCCATAGTGGATTCAAGGCCAACCTGGACCGAATAGTGCGACCCTGTCTCCAGAAAAAATAAATTCATGGTTTATCACTGTATGCATTATCAGTGTCCCTTCATTTTATTTTTTGTGCCCAAGAACATGATTTCATAAGTAATGATGTCACCATTCTTTATATTAAATGTGGACGCTTTTCAAATCCTGCTGCTTTTAGCATTTCTGGAATATGTAAAAGCTTTCTGCAATGCTTGGATTTATTTAAACATATTGCACTCTTATTAATCATCTATGTTGCTAGGCCTCATGCAGATTGTTTCTATTTTAGCTGTTCAGTTTCAAATCACCTGGTTTATAAATAGAGAGGCCAGGTGAGCCTGGAGTGGGTTTGCTTCGCATACTGTGGAGGAAGGTCTGTGATGCCCTTCTTTGGCCACGGAGGGGCATCACTGGACCTCTGTTTTCTACACACTCTCTGGACAGCAAGAAAACAAACCCCTGGAAACATTTTTTATCACCTTTAAAAGGAAAATCATACATTAATACATGAAAGACCTTCAGAGGTAGTGGCCACCTGTGATTTTTAAACTAGAAAAATATTTTCTTGAGTAGCTTATTTCAGTCAGCATAACCCTTTCTATCTTCCTAAGAAAAAGGCAGTTATTTTTTTTTTCTAGGCAGATTGAATTTCTTTATGTAAAATACTTCAATATTTCAAGCAAAGTAATGACCCTTATTTCAATAGAATCCTGGGTCAAGTAGGACTTGTGGAAACTGCATCTCATTGGCTGTGACTTCCACTTGGAAGAGAATGTGACTTTCGTTAGAGCAGAGTCCCATTAGAAAGGTCTTGAGAATGTGTTCTCTATTTTCCTGCTGCCCCTGGCTCCCCCCACCACCGCCCCAAACTGCTGGCGCATATGCTAAGTGCTCCAGCTGCCTCCTGACAACAGGGGCAGGCTTCAGAAAAGGCAAAGAGACCAGGCGGAGTCAGAACGAATGAAATGCTAATAGAGTCCCGGGTATGCACGATGCTCCCAGTACAACCTGAGCCAACTTGACTCTTATACTAAATACCAGGTAATGGAAATGATTATCCAGTCCAATTTGAGTCTGAATCTAACTATGATCCTAATTAAGACCATGATCACAACATTCACCCACACACAATACTTTTAAAGCAAAGCATAATTAAAATAGTGCTGAGAAGGCTTCTCGTATCCTTTAGAGAAAGAAGCATCAACAGAGTTGTGGAGTTTTTTTTTTTTTTTAAACGAGAATTCCCTGTAAAAGGAACAGCAAGGCACAGGTCACCACGTAGCAACTGCACCACAAGCTCGGTTTAAAATGAGCCAGTGCTTTTTTTGCTTTCAATTCCACTTGGGTTAATCATGTCTTGGTGTTTTCATTCCCTCTTGTGGTCCCCGAGTGAATGAGGAGCTGATTATATATTCAGTTTCAGTTTGGGGAGTTAGTTAATTTCACTTCATGACCTCAAATTCAGTATTATACACTTCAAAGGCGTTGAAATATTTCCATGCTGGTTGCCATTTAGAATTCAAGAGGATGACAATTTCTTCATTCACTGTCTCCTCACCTCACCCCTGCCTCCTTCCTGTCAGGGCTCCTCTCAGCTGTTTGCCATCATTTCTCTTCCAAGCATTTTTTCACGCTGTGCTGTTCACCGTGCATACCTGCCTCCTCTTGGAAGAAGCAGCAGGAAACTTGTCGTGAGGCTCTGCTGTATCCCCTTAATGCCCTGTGTAGCTCTTCTTGGGGCACAGAGAACTTTCTAACTCCTTAGTACCTGCTACTACCGTATACGGATGTCTATTGACCTAACTCAGGCTGACTTGGGAAAGCCCAGGGGCATTTACAGAAACTCTGTTGGATTCTAGTTTGATATCATGATTAATCTAGATGCCAGAATGGGCATCTTTGATGCCTGGATGAGCTTCTGGTCTGTAGACTGAGAGATTAGACTGCTGGTCTCCTCTGCAGAGTAAGAGGTGACCAAAGACAGTTTTAAAAATTTCTTTAAAAAAAACAGAAAAAAGGTTCTTTTATTCTCTGACTTCATCCAGGAATTCTTGGGCTTTCTAAGATGCCTGATTCAGGACACAAAATTCTCAGCTTTGAGCCTTTGTCTTATTTCTCCCGTATCTTATTCTCCAAGACTCAGATGGGGAATATGCACCCATTACTCTCAGATACGGACTCACAGGGACTCTGGTCTCCAAGGCCATCTGGATAGATGTATTTACAGTTCTGCCACTCCCCCACCACCTCGGGATTGACTCATTCATCCAGACACAGAATCTGGAAGCCAGTCTGCAGAGCTGGGCTTGCGTGTTACTCCTCTCAGTTCCTTCAACTGCCGGTCAACATTGGATGTCTTCTCATTTTCACTGCTCTCTTCCTCCCTGCGTCTCTAACATTGGCCTGGATTTATGGTACAGGCTTTTGTCTGGGTATCTCTTCCTGTCTAGTGTCTCCTCTCCCAACCCAACTGACAGGCTGGAACCCCGCACTGAAAACTGACTGAGGAGGGTTAGAATGCCCGTTGCTTCTTCTCTCTCCCTGCCTTCCTCCCTCCCTAGCTCGCTCTCTCTCCCTCCTTCCTTTCCTCCATCTTTTGTTCCCTTTCCTTTCTTCCTTGAACCTGTAGTACATTTACTATGAAAAAGCTAATAATAGCAACCATTTACAGAATATCCACTACATATCAGGAATTTATACAAGCCATTTCATTTAGTTCTTTCTCTAATCTTGAAAGTATTATAAACTTCATTATATAGTTGAGGAGACTGAGAGAAGGTCATACATCTAGTAAGTTAATGAGCTCTATTTAATCTTGGTTCTCCTTTATTCCAAGTCCTGAATATTTTCCACTTTTCCTCATGGCCTTGGGCATGAGGAAAGAAGAAATCAGTAAGATCATAGACAGATGGGGTAAGGCAAGGGGACACTCCACAATACCTAAACAACCTTCAACATATGCTAATTCATACTATAGAACCAAAGTGTACAACATGCTTGTGGAAGCAGATGAGCGATACAGCATCCTTACTCACTAGTGAGGGAAGGAGGGAAGGATGGAAGGAGGGAACTGTCCTGGTGGGGAGTTCAAAGCACTTATAGTTGAGCTGGCCCTTGAACATGAAATTCACGAAGCAGAAGCTACAGCCAGAAGTTATGATTGTTTGTGAATCTGTCCGCCTTTCTATATTCTATTATTATTCTCCATCTTAAAGACCTGTTAATCCCATTCTAGATAAGAACTTGCTTTCTTTTTCTACTTACAGCCTTTTATTTCCTGCTACTGAATTAACCTAGTGGCTCAGTTTGAAAGTATTTCATGTATAATACCAAATTATCAGAGAAATGGACTAAGAAAGTTATTTTTCCCTCCAATTTTTATGCTTTTGTCTTGTGAGAATGGCCTGTAGCACTGACAAAATGATGAATTTTTCCGCTTAGGTATGTTGTAAAAGCACCCACATGGAGGGTCAAATTCAGATGGCATGTTGCATAGAACAGCTAGATGTAAAGTTATGAGAAATTTAAACCTATTTTAGTTATAGATTTCTCTGTGATAAACTACCAACCAGGACAACATGGTTAGAATCATGAAACATTATACTGGAATTTTATTTCGTGTTATTGGCTTTTGTACTGAACTACACATCCCTACCTTTCCCTTTCTTTCTCTCTTTCTTTCTTTCTTTCTTTCTTTCTTTCTTTCTTTCTTTCTTTCTTTCTTTCTCTCTTAGAGACAGGGTCCTGCTAACTCACTGAGTTTTCCAAGCTGAACTCAAACTTGTGATGCCTTAAAGACCCAGAATGCTGAAACACCATGCCCAGCTACACTGGAATTTTAACACATCTATAACACATTGCTAAAGTCAATGTGTTTATAAACAAAAGATGGAGTACAACAAAATTACTAGGCTTATGTTTTAAAATAATCATTTTCATTGAATTAATAAAGTCTAGACAGAGAGTACATACATATGGAAGGATGTATACATATATTTCTGAAAGTCAATATATGAAATATGTGCAGTTACCTATTTATTCTTCTCTTGAGTCATTTTCTACATTGTAGTCCATGAAATGCAATTTGCATGGATTATTAATAGATATCTCATTAAATGTGGGATCTATGGTGGAATTCACCAGGTTAAATAAAACTAAACAGGTATCTCACTCAGAGAAAATTTTTGGAATTGGTTAAAATTCTTTGAATTGGTTAATGAACTTATGAAGAATCTCTAATATATTTGACCTGAACAGAGGTGTGTCCAGATCCTGTGTGTGTGTATGTGTGTGTGTGTGTTTATGTGGAGTTGTGTATGAAATCCCACATGCTGAGAAATTATAATTCTTAAAAATAAGAAAATATTGAAAAGGGGATTCAGAAAATATACAATTCATTTAAATCTAGCTCATCATTTGAAACACTACTAGATAATTTTCCTGTTAGTGAAGTCTACCATTATTACCCTAGCCTAAATAGGATTTTATTTTATTTTTTTATTTTAAAAATAAAAGGAGGAAAACATTAACAGACAGACAACCTTTTACAAAATAGCAAAAGAGCAGTACAGACAATACAGAGTTACAAACAAAGTGGTAGGAAATTAACAATGCTTGTTGTATTACATATTGATATCTTCAAAGTGGTTTCCCGTGAAAACAGATAGAGACGTGCACTATTGATCAATCAGGGACTCATTGACAGTTTCTTTCATCTGAATTCCTCTAGATCAAATTGCAAACTTTGGAATAACTTGCATTAAAGTTTTAGTTTTATTTTCATGTATCCTTTTCATCTTGCCATTTGGAAAGTGAGATTTTGTAGAATAGAAGCCTGTTCACAGGTGGATTGTGACTGTATATTAGTTTGTAGGTCAATCATGATTTCAAATACTCAGTCCCATCAAATCGAGTGTCAGATGGTGTGTTCCGTTTGAGGTTTCAGAAGAAAAGGTCACTTCACTTATAGGTTTGGGAACTTGAATTTCTAGAATACTGCCTGATGTAAGCTGAAACTTTCATAATTACTGTCAGCTCTTCTAAGTAAGAAGCTCTGTGGATCGAAAATACTTGAGAAAAAATTTTCTCTGTATTGAACATGTACAGATTTTTCCATGTTGTCATTCTCCCATAATACAGCATAGCAATTACATAGAATTTACACTGTGTTAGGTATTAGAAGCAATTTAGAGTACACAAGAAGATGTACATAGGTTATATGGGAACACTATGCTACTTTATATAAGGGACTTGAACACTGGTGGATTTTGTTCTTTGAGGGGAGTCCTGGAGCCAGTTCCCTGCAGATATTGGGGAACAACTGTCTCTACTAACTGTAATTTAAACATAGTGATAAGCATTCTTGTTTCAAGAGGAAAAGAATAAAAGAGTAGAATTTACCCATAGGTATTAAATTATATTAAACTATAACCATATGGGCACAAATCCAAAGGATTCAAAATTCTATAAGGGTGCATATAAAGAAATCCCCAGAAGTATGTATCTATTTCTTAATAAGGCTTAACACTTTGGTTAGATTTTGGGGGCTTAAAGTTTTCTATGTGAGAACAATGCACAGTACTGTTTCCACTTAATCATTAAAGTAACACTTATCAGGTGCTTACTAAATGTCAGACATTGGGCTTGGCACTGGTACCCCTTAGAAATCAAGACAGACATGGAGTTCCTGACTCCAAGAACCATATAGGTATTGAAAAGAACTAATGTTAAAGTAATATTTAACTAATTAAAGTGGAAATGGATACAACATGAATCAGTTAGAACATATATCTAGGGTGCCAGAAATAGCTTTTCTTAGGAGATAATTTTTAAATGGTGACTTAAAGGACTTAGCTGAACTGAGACTTGGATATCGGAAAAATATATATTATCAGAGTGTACCCTGAATAGATTTTAGCTGTTAAAACCTTACATTGTTTACAAAGGAGAATAAATGTGATAGACAGAAACATACTGTAGTGGAACAAAATAAGGTGATAGGATTTAGCTCCAAGATTTTAACTCCAAAATGATGTTGAGTATTTAGGAATAAAGAGATTCTGGCTCAGTTAGCTTGGCTTTACTTCACAGGGCTTTAAAGCCTATGTTATTCCTACAAACATTTTATAGATGGAATGTGGTTTAATCTGTGTTCCCTAATTAGCTAGAATTTGAGGTATTTCTGTGTCTGGCAAACACCATCACTTTGAACATAGAAATAGAAGTGTGCTTCAAGGTGGCCTAGCCTGAGGTCTCAGTCACATTATGGGAGAATAAACCTTGTATAATTTCCCATTTGTCACTTACAATGAATATTTTGAATACTCTTGTTAAAAAATCATATAGTCAGAAATTTAGCGAAATGGTTGCTATATTATAAACCTTGTTGTACTTTCAGTTGCTAAATCTATTGGGAACATCCAGTAAGAGCTAATACTTTTAATTTATATATTGTGGTAGCTTTCTTCTGAAGAACTCAAACCACTGTATATACTTTGCCTCAATTATCTGGTTCTAAACTTGCAACTGTAACTAATCCTTTTATTCTATTCTCTGGCTTTCAGATGCTTGTTATTCTCTTCCCAACACTAATTTCCTTATGAATCCCTTTGCCTTGAAATTTTCCAAGACTGCTTAACAGGAGTGCCATATTTAGCTTTTAAATGTGTCTAATTCTCCTATACGAGATTGTTCTCTTTTCACTTGGCGTCAAGGGATTGAGTCAAAAATAACTATCCTTTTGTTACAAAGAAAGAAGAGCAGTGCCAAAGAAATTCACTAAAATGGAAGCTTCACAATCAGTTAAAAAAGTCGTAGACTATCTGAATACCCGTAGCTTCCTAAGATGGCAGCTTGGAAGCCTTCTATTTGCTCTTTGGGATTTCCATTTTGAAGAACTGATTTGATTTATGATGTCGCATTGTATGACGAGGCAGAGGGGTTATGTAACAGGCTTCAAATTTAGATTGGACTCATAAAAGACTAAAACCGTTATAAAGCTTATTTTTAGTGTTATTATTCTGTAGCTTTCTCCTTTAGCATTATGTCCTACAAATGTGTCATTTATCATATATTTTATTATTTTATACCTGTTTTGGTTCCCTTACTAGATTTGAAATTTTCTCTTTTAAGATAACTTGGTTTGTTCATTTGTTCCTTCAGTGACTTGAAAAAAGATCTATCTAATGTATAAATATTAACTGTGGAACAACAAACCTCAGTTTTTATTTCCAAAATTAGAAGTACTCTCTAAGTACTTTTATGAAAAAAATCTAAAAAAAAAAAAACAAAAAACCAATGAACCAATGCATTGTGTTCCTGTAACCATGCCTTTTTAAGCAGGTGGAAAATCATTCTTCAGTTATCATCCACTCCTGCCATCAAAGGGGCCCATGAAATTGCTGTATCTATAGTTGGAATGTTCCTCTAGTGGTGTTATGGGGTAATGTTGCTGCTGATTATAATAATAGCTTATTATAGGAAGTTACTATGGCTTAATGCCTGGGTAGTAATAGGAATTCAATAAATTGTTGCTGAAATAATAGGTAGAAGGTAGTTTAAGTGCTTTGTAGTCCTTATCTTATTTAAGTATTACATTAAATTGGCAAAAATACAGTCTTCATTCTTATTTCTCAGTAGGAAAATAAAACTCAGAAGTTAAGTACATTGCCTAATGTCACACTACTACTAAGTTGCAGAAATAGCTCCTATCTGGAGTAATTACAGCTATCTGGAGTAATTCTTACCAGAAAATTCTTAAAATCTTGCAGAAAGGTACTCTTTCATATCAAATGCCTTTTCAATCATGGATCCAAAGACATTACCAGAGCTGTATGCTCCATTTCATTTCAATCCTGTCCTGAATCTACCCCCTCCTCTGAGATTCAACCCACTCACAGAAGATTCTACCCGTATGAATCAGCCCACTCACAGGAGAATCTATGCACTAAAGCGAGCATTTACCCAGGCTCATGGAGAGGATAATCGTTCCTGAAAGAAAATCATTAACTTATTTTAATTAATTAATCACCTGTTAAAGACACCACATCCTAACATTGCTATAATGTTAATCAAATTTCATTGCAAGTTTCAGGGTGGAGGGTGCAGGTTTAAACCATAACATTCCCTAATTTCTTGGCCATTTCAAATCACTATGACAGGTTACCTTGACAATTCCATAACATCTTGATTGGTATTCTACTCCCATCTCTAACAAATAAGTTCATTTTATGTCCAACAAACAGAATCTTCTTTTAAATAAAAAGTCCCCTCTCTCTGCAAATTATTATGCCATTGGTCTCCTAAAGCACTGACATTGAAACCCAAACTTCTACTTCTCCAACTATGTTTCTTACTTTTACAGAATTCAGGTTGAGATGCTCATCACACAGAAAGTCAATACCTAAGAGGTCAGTGTTAGGGAAAAGAAATTAGGCTTTTAAGAGGGTACTAGCAACTCAGAAGGAAGTAGACTAGTGCCTCTAGATATGCCTTCCCAGACTTTCAGGAGAGAGAGGAATATTTATGAGGAGCAGGTTGGGGCTATATGAAGAAATCAGCATATCCAAGGAGCTTGAGTTAGCTAGTCCGGTGTTATGGTACTGACTAAAGTTGATTATCTGCTAGTGATGGCCTATTCTTTTAAAAATTAATTTAATTGGTACACTTTTGATATACATAATAATCACAGTCACCAGAGGGAATTTGTACCCATACATAATATATCTTGATCCTTCTTTTTTTCCTATTCCTCTTTCCTCCCTTCAACCCTTCTTCCCTCCCCATTTCCAAAAGCTGTGTTTCCATTTTTTCTTCTATTCTCGCTTTTCTTTTTCCTTTCCTTTCCCCATTCTCCCCTCCCTGTTTCTCTTCCCATTTGAACATTTTCATTTCACTTCCCAATATCTATCCTCATGTTGGTTCTCTAGAGGTACAGAAACACTAGACAATATATGTATAGACAAGTGAATTGATTATGCAGGGTAACAGGATCAGAGGCAGGGGAATCCACCCTGGCCATATGTGAGTTTGAGAACCAGAAGATCCAGTAGTTGCTCAAACATAGAAACTGCAGAACAAAAGAAATCAAGGGCACAGTACCAGATTACGGTTAAAGGCCTGGAAGCTCACTGTAGAGTTGCGAGTGAAGACTGCACTAGAAGTCTGAAGAAACTGGAGACAGATATCCAAAGGTGATGGCAAAGATCAAAACTCTTCCAGAAGTGGGCACACTTCCTTCCTTTCCCTTTTTATTTCATTCAGGTCACAAGTGCACTGACTGATGCCACCCACATGAAGGTGGGTCTTCTGCTCCTAGTTTGTTGGCTTACCTGTCAATCATCTATAGACATACCCAGAACTGTGCTTTATTAACCCCCTGGATATTTCTTAAATCACTTGAGTTCATATATTTCATGATTAACAATTACAAAAGAGTGAAGTAAAACATGATGACAAGCCAAAACCAGAAGGCATCCAAGTAAATAAACATGTAAGGGGTCCCATCTCTTTTTAAATGGTCCCATGGGCATGGACCACTTATATCTTTGGTCCATAAAAATGCTCTAATCTGTGGACACCTTAGGATCAGTTTCTCCAGTCTATCAGATCAGTGTCTACTGACTCAGGACAAGCTCATGGCTCTGGCAGTCTTTTTTGAGACCTGTTATCAGGCACTCATGCATAAGAACCATTCTTTCATAACCTTCAGGTTTTGTTTACTCTTTGCTAGAGTTTGAATAAGTGACTCTAACTTTATTTTGAGAATTTTCATATTATTTATTGTATTCCTTCCTTGGTTTTGAGAGAATTTTTTCTAGAACATTAACCATCCTGAAGTCAAGTTTTGGTTGTCTTTTGTTGCAGACATTTACTGGAGTAGAAGTATAACAGGAGGAACCCATGTGAGCAGGAGAAGGCAGAACATAAATATCAAGTATGTGGTTTGAGGGATGCTATTTTTGACATGACTGTTAAAAGTGCAAGCACACATTGAATTTCCATGGAATATTTAAGAAAATTTAAAGTCAAACTCAAGATGAAGGATTTAAATTTAAGATTACATAAAGAGCAAAATAGAAGAGAGATAAACAGGAAGTGCCCTAAATTGTTTCCTAAATTACAAATTATGATATTTTAAAAAATATTTTAGTATATATACTACTTCATTTAACTCATACTACCAGTTTACCTTAGTACTTTGACTGGAAAATTTTATGTTATTATCTGTTTCTTTTTTGTAAAAATCTTTTTGATATATGTCTTCTACTCTACTTTGAAGATAACAATACAGTGTAATAACTATTGTTATTCTCTTGTTCTTTGGTTATAAAATTTCATTTTTTCATAAAAATTAGAAAAAAAAACCCAACCTATGTATAGATGGTGTGGTCAAGTCTTATCTGATATAGTTCAGAGCAGAAGTGTTTTAGATTTAAGATTTTGTAATGTTTATATATGCATAAAGAAATATCTTGGGGGATGGGACCCAAATCCAACCATGGAATTAATTTTTGTTTCATAGGTAACTTATATATATAAACTCTGAGAGTAATTTTATATAATATTTTAAATAAAATATGTATAATTTTCCATTTATGACACCATGGTTTTTGAGAATTTTGGATTTCAACTTTTTAGATTGGAAATGTTCAAACTGAATTTATGTTAATAGGATGAATTCAAATAGAAAGTGGTATGACATCACATGCTCAGCAGCCACATTAGCTCTGAACATTATCTGTGCAAACATCAACAATGGACTTATCTGTGCTTCAGTTTGTTCACCTATAAAATTAGAAAGAGATTGTAAGCTGTGTTAGTTACTTTTCTCATTGCTGAGACGCACTACCTGACATCCAGCATTAAAGGGGAAAATGTTTATTTACCTCGCAGTTTGTAGAAGCTGCAGCCCATAATTGGCTGGCTCCAAGGCAAGGCGGTGTGGCAGATATGCCTCTCAGAAGAGCAACATTCATGGTGGCTAGAAAGTATTAAAGCAACAAGAGACCTTAGACCCATCTTTCTGTCCATTTTCTTTTATCCAGGCTACTTACAAGGGGGTTAGTACTCATACTCTTAATCCTAGTGCCCTTGAGCCTAGCATTACACCATGTATCAATCCCCGTATCACACACTCTAGATCCAGCCACCCCTGAAAAACCCAACCTATAACTACATAAGGCTTTAGGGGACATCTAGATATAAGCCATAACATAAGCTGAATTAAATTGTCACTTATAAAGCACTTAGAGCAAAGTGTCTGGTGCAAAAATAAATGCTCAAAAATATTACCAATTTATGAAATGTGCAAGTTATATTATGAGATATACATATTAGGGCAACATTTTTGTTATTAAATTGATTCATATTAATTCCTTGTAAATAACAGGCATACATATTAAAAATATAAAGGGACACAGACACCATGAAGAGCCTGCTATCATGACAAGCCTGCTATCGTGTCTCTTCATGATAGCTAGCCTTGTGTCCCCCATGGTATACTTTTATTTTTGCTTTTAACTTTTCCTCTTTCATTCAGCCCAAATTCACTCTACAGAGCCAGTTTCTTCCTTAAACTCCACCTTCACTTTTTCAAATAAACCTTGTCATTGTTTTTACTTGTCATGTTCAAGCTTTTGTTCTAGATGAGAAGGACCTAACCTGAGAGGTGAGCCACTTCTAAGAGGAGCTATTCAATAATAGGAAGAATAGGAAATAAGAATTTGCACTTTTGATCCAGTGAGGTTTGGGGAGTTTATTATTCAGCATAAACTAGTGTGCATCCTAGTTGACACAATAGTTAATACATGGGAAATTTTGCCATTGCAGGGAGGTTTCTTAGACTGGGAAGTGAGCAAAGCTAGAAAAACCACTTGAATGAAACAGAAGATAGACTTTCAGACCCTGAAGACAGCATTGCAGCTAGTGATCATGAAAGAAAAGATCTGTCAAAAATAACAAAGGAAGAGTAAATAATAATTTAACAACTGCAACATGAAGGAAAGCAAAACAAGGTAAAGCTGATAGGTGTCAATGAAAGAGCAGGGGCAACAAGAACGACATAAAAAGACTATTTACAGAAATAGTAGCAGAAAATTCTCCAAACAGGGGAGAAGAAACGTATATGCATAAGTGAGGCATATAGAACCCCAATTAGCCATAAACAAAATAAATATACACTCAGACACAATAATTAAGATCCCAGACATTCAACAAAAGAACAGAATATTAAAAGCTGTTAAAAAAAAGAAACAAATCACTTATGGAGGAAAATCCATCGGAATCATGGCAGACTTCTCAACACAGACCATCAAGTCAAAAAGAGCTTGGAGTGAAGTATTTCAAGTTCTGAAAGAAAACAACTTCCAACCCAGATTTCTGTGCCTGCAAAGCTACTTTTCAAAAGTGATGGAGAAATAAGATACGTGAAAAATATCAACTGAAAAAATTCATGACCACCAAACCAATCCTACAAAGTACTGAAAGATATTCTACAAAGAGGTAAAAATGACCACAATCTCAAGATGACCAACAGTAGAAAAGAACTACCAAGCAATATAAGGAATTAAACAGAGGGGGAAAGTACAGAACCAACAGTGGGAAAATAACATAATAAGAATAAGTCACTGCAAATCAGTAAGAACCATTAATGTAAATGGCCTCAATTCTCCAATTAAAAGAAACAAACTGGCAGAGTGTATCAAGAAATGAAGCCCAACAATATTCTGTATACAAGAAACACATTTAACTCAAAAGGAAATTCATACACTGAAAGTCAAGGATGGAAAACAATACTCCATGGAACGGGAACCCAGGAAAAAGCAGGAATAGATATTCTGTTCACAGACAAGGTGAACTTCAACAACAATCAAAAGAGATAAAGAAAGTCTCTATATTCTTCTTGTTCAGGGAAAATTGGAAGAGGGAGAGATAACAATCATAAATATATATGCACCAAATGTAGGAGCACCCAATTATATAAGGCAAATTTTAACAGACATGAAAAATCAAATAATAACACAGTTATAACAGAAGATTTCAATACCCTATTGTCACAAGGAGATAAATCAACTAGCCAAAAAATTAGCAAAGAAATAACAGAACTAAACCAAAATTTGCAAACAAATGGACTTAGTAGACATTACAGAGTGTTCCACCCAATAATATTAGAATACACATTCTTCTCAGCTGTGCATGGGACATTCTCTAAAATAGACCATGTACCAGCACATAGAACATATTTAAGTAAATGCAAAGGAAACAGTCCCATGCATATTATCAGACCATAGTGCAATGAAGTAGGAAATTATTTATAAAAGACATTTTAAAATTCTGTAAACACATGGATATTAAATGACATGCTCCTGAACAACCAATGGGTCACAAAAAAAATTAAAGTAGAAATTAAACACTATTTATAATCAAACAAGAATGCAGACACAAACTACTGGAAGATGTGGGGTGTAATGAAAGCAGTCCTCAGAGGGAAATTTACAGCAGTGGATTTCTACATCAGGAATACAGAATTGGAGGATGGGGACATAGCTCAGTAGCATAAGTGCCTGGTAGGCAAGCACAAAGTCCTGAGTTCAATTCCTGGTACAAAAAAAAAGGAATACAGAATGAACACAAATAAACACACTTATGCTGCCCCTCAAACTTGTAAAAAACAATAGCAAGCTAATCCCAAAGCCAGAAGAAGGGAGGAAATTATAAAGATCAGAGCAGAAATTAATGCAATTGAAATGAAGAAAACAATACAAAGAATTAATGAATCAAGAAGTTGGTCCTTTGAAAAAATAAATGAAATTGATAAACCCCTAGCCAACCTTATCAAAAAAGGAAAGAAAGAACTCAAATCCATGCAATAAGGAATGAAAGGGGTGATATTACTACAGATCATGTAGAAATTCAGAAAATCATCAATACCTACTTTGAAAATCTTAGAATGGAAAACACAGAAGAAATGGACAGATTCCTAGATACATATGAATTACCAAAGCTGAATAATGAAGATATAAAAATCTTGAATAACCCAATATTAACCAAAAATTTGAAAGTGTAATACAAACCTTACCAACAAAAAAAAGGCCAGGTCCTGATGGATTCACAGCTGAATTCTGCAAGAAATTTAGAGAAGATTAAATACCAATTCTTCTCAAAATCTTTAAAGAAATAGAAAGGGAAGAAATTCGCACAAACTCATATTTTGGAGGCAAGTATTACCCTGATACAAAAACCAGAAAAATGCACAACCAAAAAAGAGAACCACAGGCCAGTCTCCCTAATGAACATAGATGCAAAAATTCTTAATAAAATACTAGCTAATAGAATGCAGCAAATCATCAAGAAGATAATACACCATGAATAAATGAGATTCATCCCAGTAATGCAGGGATGGTTCAATATATGCAAATCAATAAATGTAATACACCATATCAACAGATCCAAAAAGGAATCACACGATCATCTCAATAGATGCAGAAAAAGCTTTTCATAAAGTTCAAGAGTTATTCATGATAAAAGTTCTATAGAAAATTGGCATAGATGGACTTTACCACAGTCTGATAAAAATTATCTTGACAAACCAACAGCCAACATCATACTAAATGGACAAAAACTGAAAGCTTTCACTTTAAACTAAAGAACAAGACAAGGGTATGTACTGTCACCACTCTTATTCAAGATAGTTTTGCAAACACTAGCCAGAGCAATTAGAAAAGAGAGAAAAATAAAAGAAATATGGATAGGAAAGGAAGAAGTGAAATTATCTTTCTTCACATATGTCATGATAATCTACATAGAAGACCCCAAAAACTCCACCAAAAGACTACTAGAATTAATCAATAAATTTAGTAGCATAGCTGGATGCAAAGTCAATACTCAATAATCATAGTATTCCTATACACAAACAACAAACACACTGAGAGAAAAATAAGGAAACCATACCTTTCACAATAGCATCCAAAAAATTGAAATATGTAGGAATCAATCTAACAAAAGAAGTAAAAGATCTGTACAGTGAAAATTACAGTACTCTGAAAAAAGAGATTGAAGAGGATTTCAAAAAATGGAAAGATATTCCTTGCTCCTGGATAGGAAGAACCAACATTGTGAAAATGACCATACTTCCAAAATTGCTATACAGATTCAGTGCAATTCTGGTGAAAATACCACTGGGATACCTCACAGATTTAGAGAATATATTGCTAAAATTCATCTGGAACTAGAAGAGACCCAGAATAGCAAAAGCAATGCTGAAAAAAAAGGCAAGGCAGGAGGAATCACAATCAGCAATTTGAAATTATACTACAAAGTTACTGTGATAAAATCAGCATGGTACTGGCAAAAAAACAGACCTAAAGACCAGTGGAACAGATTAGGAGATGCAGACACAACCATCAAGACACTCAGCCACTTTATATTTGACAAAGGAACCAAAAATGTTCACTGGAAAAAAGATAGCCTCTTTCATGAATGGTGCTGGAAAAACTGACTTTCCACATGCTGAAGACTAAAACTAGACCCATGGCTATCACCATGCATCAAAATAAAGTCACAACGGCTTAAAGATCTAAATATTAAAACAGAAACATTAGATCTATTGGAAGAGAAGTCTTGAAGACATAGGAGTAGGCAGAGTTAGTACATGAAAAAAAAAACTGCATGGGAAATACTTCAAAGAATCAACAAATGGGATCCTTTCTTATTGAAAAGCTTTTGCACATCAAAAGAAATCACCAACAGGGTGAAAAGAGAACCCATGAATTGACAAAAAATTTTAGCCAACTGTCCCTCAGAAAAAGGACTCCTTTGTAGAAAATATAAAGAATTAAACAAAAATCTGGCCTGCAACATTAAAAAACTCAGTACAAAATGAGCATCTGAAATGAATATGCATTTCTCAGATGAAGAAATACAAATATAAAATAAATACATGAAAATATGTTCAACATCATCAGTCATTTGAGAAATGCAAATTATAACACTGAGATTCCGTGTCACTCCAGAAAGAATGGCTATAATCAAGAAATCAACCCACGACAAATGTTGGAGGGGATGTGGGGGAAAAGGATCGCTTCTCCACTATTGGTGGAGTGTAGCCTGATACAACCACTGTGGAACTCAGTCTGAAGATTCCTCAGTAAACTAGGATTAGAGGTCCCATTCAATCCAGTTATTCCCCTCCTGGATATTTTTCTAGAAGAACTGAAAATATCATAGCACACCAATATATACGCACCCATGTTTATAACAGTGAAATTTGTTATAGCTGAATCTTGGAAACTATCCAAATGCCCATCAACTGAGGAATGAATAAAAATGAAATGGATAAGAAAGATTTGCTATTTTTACACTATGGAGTATTACTCAGCTATAAAGAAAGATAAACTAGAGGCTTTTATAATGGATGCAACTAGAGACCATACTCACAAGTGAAATAGATCAGACCCACATGTGTAAATATCATATTTCCCTCCTGTAAGAACCTGAAAGAGTAACTGAAATGTGAAGGGTACAATAGATATCATGAATGGGAAAAGAAAGTGCTCAAATAAGAAGTAGCAACAGGGATGAAGGAGGGGAGAGGAAAAAGAAAGGAGGAAGAAAAAAATACGTATATGTATATACAGGATAGCTAGGAAAATTGTACTACTAGTATCTGGTGATTTATTGAAAGGAACTGTTAAGTGTACTTGTTTGATCAGTCTTACGTGCTTATATCTGGTTATCTGTGCAACCATTTTGAAGAAAAAATTATGTACTAGAGCAACCATTGTTAATATCCTATCACCTTGTTTTGAAATTCTGTATCATTTCATTTTTTTATGCTGTTTTATGTATTTCTTTTTGTTATTTTGGTTTTTCTCTTTTCTCTTTAAAATGAAAAACAAAATTTATATGTATATAAAGAAATAGCTGGGATAGGTGTATTGCTGATGTCTGTGGTTTTTTGAAAGGAATAGTTATTGCTTAAAATTTTCTTTTTTCTTGACTAAGTTTGCATGCTAGTATCTGGTAATCTGAAGGACTGATCTGAAAACAACAATATACAGTATAAGAACCATTGCTGAATTCATACCATCTTGTATGGGAAAGCTCTGCATCATTTCCAATTTATTTTTATTGCTTGTTACTTTCTTTGATTGTTTGATCAATCTTACATTCTTACATCTGGTGGACTGTGCAACTTCGTTGAAGATAACAGTATGTAATGTAGCAGCCATTGTTAATTCCTATCATTTTGTTTTGAGGTCATGTAGTATTTTTGTTGTCTTTGGGTTGTTTTGTTTTTGTCTTCATTATTGTTGTTTTGTTAGTTTTTTTCAATTTAAAATAAAAATATGTGGTTTTAATTAGGATTAATTCTAAAATCCTCATTGTGTTATTTCACACAGCTTGCTTTTCAACTCGGAGAATTCTAGCCCTTTGGTTCCTCAGTTTCACCACACTATTTCCTATGTTCATCATTCCCAAGCATCTTATTGACTTATTTGGTGATGTCTTTTCTATCTCTCTCCATCATGTTCTTTAGATGATCTTTGATACTTCATTTTAAATGTCCTTTGCTTTCCAAACCTTTCTCTGAACCTATGTCAGTGCTTTTGGCACTTATACTTCTACAGTCAGTACTACTGTGGTGATTACACTGTTAATTAAATAATAAGGCGCTCAACTGTGTTGATGACAATTAAGCATTATGAATATTGGAACCATGCATTTTGCCTATTTCTTTACACAGTAATGTGCTGCATAACAACAGTTCAGTCAATGAGAAAACATGTGTTTATTTGTGGTCCTTCAAGATTATAATAGGCTGAAAACTTTTGTTTAGTGGCCTTATTTTACCTCTTAATGTTAGACTTGTCTAAATACACAAATACTTTCTGTTACAATTACCTATAGTACTGAATACTATTCTAAGCTGTATAGGTTTGTATCCTTTGAGTGGTAGGTTATACCATAACCGAGACTTTCAGTAGGCTATGCTGTCTAGGTTTATGTAAGTAACTCTCCGATGTTTACTAAATGATAAGATCATCTAATAATAACAACTAAATTGTCTCTCAGTACATTTCTCAAAGCACATCTCCTTCAGTAAGTAACATGTGGCTTTACTTTGTTTCCAGGACAGAGAAAAATACTACAATATAAATCAATGTGTTTTACCCTAAACATATTACAGAGAATTTTTCCTTTTCATAAAGATTCTTTCTTCTGTTCCTTTGTTTCAGATTTGTAACCTATAACATCCCTGTCATTTGGTGTAAAGTTAGTGTTTCAGTCACTTTCCCATTGCTGGGCACCGCTCCTGATATCCACGATTTAAAGGAGGAAAGGTTGCCTTTGGCTCCTGGTCTCTGTCTGTAGTTGGCAGGCTCCAAAGCAAAAAGCAGAAGGCATGGAGGCATGGTCGAGGAGGAGGTGCTCAGTCCATGGCAGCCAGGCAGCAGAGAAAGAAGGGAAGAGCTGAAGAGAAGAATGTACATTTCCGGGTCTCGTTTCCTGTGGGCCGCCTTCAAACAGACCTGACCTCCTAACAGCACCTTCCGCCGCTGAAATCAGTGGGCGAAACACCCATGAGTACGATGCTCCTGCCAGCCAGCTGCCTTGCTCACACGGGAGGGTTTGGGGGGTATTTTAGGTTTAACTGTAAGAGTTGGCTTTTAGAAAAAGTTGAGTTTACCCAATCTGGGAGAGATAACACTATAGAGAAAAACAAGTTACTACTAATGACTTTATAGTTAGTGGAAGAAAAATGATGATTAACCTAGTACTAATCCTGTGATAGCAGTTTCCTCGCTAAACATTCCACCTTACCCCAGTAAGAATGGCTAGCATTAAGAAATCAACCAATAACAAATGCTGGCGAGGCTGTGGAGAAATAGGAACCCTTCTC
>NW_004955472.1:11799941-11826552 GCF_000276665.1 Chinchilla lanigera | reverse complement strand
TGTAACTCTGTACTGTCTGTATTGTGCTTGTGATATGTTGTAAAATGTTGTATGTCTGTTAATGTTTCCCTCCTTTTATCTTTAAAATAAAAAAACAAAAAAAAAACAAAAAAAACCGAACAAGTTAGATACTGTTGTGTTTGGAAACTAACGAGAGTTTGCTTTCAAGGAATAACCACTAATCGCTCCTCAGCCTTTTGGCTAAGATCAAGTGAATAACCACTAAAGTTTTAGGATAAAGGAAAATGGATTATTTTAATAGTAATGACATTTTGGATGAAAGAATACTACTTGTGAAAAGAATTTCACTTTTAGGAGGCACAGTCCCAAATTTTAAAATATCATCAATACATCAAAAGTAGACTTCTCAGGAAATTTATCCTAGCTTGATAATTGTCTGTTGGATTTGGCAGTGATTTCCAGCGCTTACAAATGTAAAAAGAAATTTTTTGGCTTGAAGACAGATAACAATGGCTTAACAGCTGTCATGCCTACCTAGTGACATTTGTTTTCATCTCATTGACCAGGATGAACACGTTTTATGCCAAACTCTAATGGTAGCAAGGAGGTGAATACGTTTAATCATATACATCACCTTAGGGAATAAAACTGAGGTTGGTACTAAAGAAGGGAATAATGCTTATTGGGAAAACAATTATCTACGTTTACTGTAAATGCATATTTCAGCTTCATTAATGTTTGTTAATTTCTTAAGCTTTAAATTTCCATCAGGAAACCTTGCTAATCAAATTTCTCCTATGTCAACATTCTTTAAAAGAGTAAGCTTTACTTTAAATGTTCTTTTCTGAAAAATAAATATAAAGAAGGAATGACTAAATTTTATTTTACTGGCTAAATGTCTGCTTTTAACTTTTTAGGGTGGATATTATAATGTACACTTTATATTAGAATTGGATGTTGTTTTAAAAAATCTTTGCATATAAAATAATCAACAGTTGTGATATTATCTAAGCAAAGAGTGAATTGTCTGTGGTGTGTCTGTGTGTGTGTGACTTCAGCATTACTATGTGAATAAGTCAAAAGCCTTCTTCCCTGAGCACTTGTTTCTTCTTAGTCTAAAGAATTTTATTAATATGACTGGAAAATTATTTTTCAGTTAAAGTGAGATTAAAACAGAAAACAGATCCAAAAATTTGAATTGCGTAGGTCCACACTGTTACTAAGCTCTCTTCAAAGACAGTTGGTCCTGACTTCTATATCCTGCCTTTCTGTACTGAGTGCTAGATGTGTGCAGTGGTGTGCCACTCAGCCTTTACCCTACGAACCTCTGAGAGCCTGCTCCAGCTCTATAGGGGACAACAGTGAAAGTAGGAAGAGGTGCTCCGTCCATGGCAGCCAGACAGCAGGTAAAGAAAGGAAGAGCTGAAGAGAAGAAAGTATCTTTCCAGGTCTTGTCCCCTGTGGGACAAAATACATCTAAGGACCTTTTGTACACTGCTTTGCCCTCTTTTAATCTCTGTTTTTTTACAGACTTTGCTGTTTGAGTTAGTAACTATTTTCATGGTAACTGTTGTTGCTTTTTTATGTACAATCAAGCACCTAGAAACAAATGATTCAAAGTTGGTGAAGAGTATGAAGAATAATTAGAGAAACTGCAAGGAAAGCAAAACCTAAATGTTTTATCCAAATGCAGAGGCTAAAAATCTGTTTTCACTTACCTCCGTGTGGAGTATTTGCTTTGTTTTCATTTTACTTTGATTGACTGTGGAACAGAAGTAAACTTTGTACTTGTCTGTAGGTCTATATTTCTTATAGTAAATGTCTGTTTGATGAGTGTAGCAGGGATCATGCTGCGCAGAACTGAGCCATTTTCACATCGCCTGATAAGTGTCTGTGGCTGAATATACATAGTTGAAGGAGAAAAGTCAGTCACATTGAAATTTAAGAAGCAGATGTCAGTCTACAATTTTGAAGAGTTACTGTAAACATATGTTTAAATCAGGAAATTATAAAAAAAGATCTCAGTAGTCATTTTTGATATATTTCTGCTCAAAGTATGGAAATTTCTGAGTGAACCTGAAGTTCTCTTGATATATACTTTCCTTCTTGTTGTCATGGAGGGGCCGTGTGCTCATGACTTACATTTGCTCTCCCCTTGGTTCCACTACAGTCAAAAGGCAGACAGTTTTACTCAGAGGTTTAATTTTACAGGCGAAGCTAACCTCCTACCTTTATCAGCGCCAACATCTGCTCTCCTCCGCCTTCCTCCTTTTCACCGCTACATTGCTGCCCCACCTGATGACATGCAGAATTCCTTAGAGCGTTCATATTAAATCAAGAGAGCCATTTGCTCATACAACCCAAAAGTTAGCAATAGTGCAGATATATATATATATATATATATATAGTGAACAAGATCAAGTGAGTTTTGCTGGCGTTATTCAGGATGGAATGGAGCATATAGAAATTGGATTAAATCTAATGTGTAGACATAATGTGAATGTAAATAGAAAACAGATAAGGATCAAAAAACACTGTGTATGTATATTGAGTAGTTTTGATAATTTAAGGTTACATAATCTGAAGGATAGCATTTATACGAAGAGCTATAAAGACACAAAACTAAACATAGGTCTTCATTTTATTCTCTAAAAAAAAGAACAAACATGGAGAATTTTTTATAATTTAGTTTATTTGTACAATTTAGATGTGCATAGTGATCACATTCATCATAGGGAATTTGTATTTGCACATGATATATCTTAGTTCCTCTTTTTTCCCATTCTCATTCCCCTCCTTCTCTTTCTCTTTATTTACAGTTTGTTTTCACTTGTTCTTTCTTTTCCTCATTTTTTCTTTTCCTTTCCATCTCCCTCCCCCATTTCCCTTTACTTTAGTACAATTTCTTCCTATTTCACAGTATCTACTATACATTTTGGTTCTTATTTACTCTTTCAGTTTCTCACACCAGAGAGACAATGTGATATTTACACGTGTGTCTAAATTATTTCACTTAAAAGTATGATCTCAAGGTCCATCCATTACCTACATATGTCTCAAGTTTATCTTTCTTTATGGCTGAGTAGTAGTGCATTATATAAAAAAACCACATCCTTTTTATCCATTCTTTGGTTGATGGGCATTTGGGTTCTTTCTAAGATGTAGCTATTGCAAACTGTGCTGCTATAAACATGCGTGTGTGTATTTTGCTGTTGCGTGATGCTTTTAATTTTTTTGGGAAGAGGGGGAATAGCTGAGTCAAATGGAACCTCCAGTCCTACTTTCTTGAGGATTCTGCACACTGATTTCCACAGTGGTTGTACCAGTCGACAGTCCCACCAACTTTGGAGAAGTATTTCTTTCTCCCCGTAGCACCACCAGCATTTGCTACTGGTTGATTTGTTGATGATAGCCATTCTTTCTGGAGTGAGATGCAATCTCAGAAATGTTTTAATTTTCATTTCTCAAATAATCAGTGTTAGTGAACATTTTCTCACATGTGTATTTGCTATTTGTACTTCTTCTGAGAAATGGGTATTCATTTCAGATGCCAATTTTTGGATTGGGTCTTTAAATTTGGGGAGTCCAATTTATTTCAATTCTTCGTATGTTCTAGATATTAGTCTTTTGTGTGAAGAACAACTGGCTAAGACTATTTCCCACTGCACGGGTTGTCTTTTCACTCTGTTAGTGATTTCTTTTGCTGTTCAAAAGCTTTTTAATAAGATGAGATCCCAGTGGTTGACTCTGTGTAGTATTTCCCTTGCAATCGAGGTTATGTTCATAAATTTTGGCCTACATTTAAGTCTTCAAGAATTCTACCTATTCTCTCTTGCAGCAGATTTAGTGTTTCTGTTTTATTTTTTATTTTATTTGTCTTTTTGAGACAGGGTCTCGCTATACAGTTCAGGCTGGCCTTGAGTTCATCTGTAGCCCAGGCTGGTCTTGAACTTACAAGGATCCTCCTGCCTCACTCACTTGAGTGCTGGGATTACAGGGGTGTTACCACCACACCTGGCTAGGGTTTCTGTTTTAATATTTAGATCTTTAATTCATTTTGACTTTAGTTTCATGCATGTTGACAGACACAGGTCTAGCTTTAGTCTTTGGCATGTGGAAAGCCAATTTTTCCAACACCATTTATTAAAGAGGCTATCTTTCTTGCAGTAGGACATATTTGACCCCTTTGTCAAAGAAAAAATGGCTGAGTATGTCTGTAATTGTGTCTGCATGTTCTAATCTGTTCCATGGATCCTAAGGTCTGTTTTTCTTTTTGCCACTACCATGATAATTTTATCACAGTAGCTTTGTAGTATAATTTCAAGCCAGGGATTGTGATGCCTCCTGCCTGGCCTTTGTTGCCCAGGATTGCCTTTGCTTTTCTAGGTTTCTTCTGTTTCCAGATGAATTTTAGTAATATTTTCTCTAGTTCTATGGGGTATGCTAACAATATTTTAATTGGAATTGCATTAAATCTGTATAACACTTTTGAGAGTATGGCCATTTTCACTATGTTGTTTTTTCCTATCGATGAACAAGGGATATCTTTTCATTTTCTGATATCCTCTTCAATCTCCTTTTCAGAGTACTGTGATTTTTCCATATATAGATCTTTTACTTTGTTTGATGCATTCCTAAGTATTTCTCTTTTTGGATCTTATTATGAAAGATGTGGTTTCCCCAATTTCACTGAATGTTTTGCATGCGCACAGGAATGATACTGATTTTTGAGTTCTGACTCTGTATCCAGCTATACTACTGAATTTGGTTATTAAATCTAGAAATCTTTTGGAGGAGTTTTTGGGGTCTTCTATGTAAAGTATCATATCATCTGTGAATATTGATAATTTAACTTCTTCCTTTCCTATGTTTATTCCTTTTATTTCTCTCTCTTGTCTAATTGCTTTGGCTAATGTTTGCAGAACTATGTTGAATTGAAGTAGAGATAGTAGATATCCTCATCTTGTTTCTGATTTTAGAGTGAAAGCTTTCAGTTTTTGTCCATTTAGTGTGATGTCGGCTGTTGGTTTGCCATTGATGGCTTTTATCAGATGGAGATAAAGACCATCTATTCCAATTTTCTGCAGTGTTTTTATAATATATGAGTGTTGGAATTTATCAAAAGCTTCTCTTCATCTATTGAGATGATCATGTGAGTTTTGTCTTTGGCTCTGTTGATATGGTGTTTTCCATTTATTGATTTGCATATGTTGAACAATCTCTGTATTCTTGGGATGAATCCCTCTTAGACATGGTGTATGCTATTCTTACTAATTTTCTGCATTTTGTTTGCTAGTGTTTTATTGAGGATATTTGCATCTATGTTCATTTGGGAGAATGGCTTGTAGTTCTTTTTTGGTTGGGATTTTCTCTGGTTTTTATATCAGGGTAATACTTGCCTCCCGGGAATGTGTGAGGGAGGATTGCTTCCCTTTTAATTTCATTAAAGAGTTTGAAGAGTGCTGGCATTAAATCATCTCTCAGTTTCTTGCAGAAATCAGCAGTTAATCCATCAGGACCTGAGTTTTGTTTTGTTGGGAAGATTTAATTATGTTTTCAAATTCATTAACTGATGTTAGGTTATTCAGAATTTTAATATCTTCTTGATTCAGCTTTGGTAATTCATACATTTCTAGGAATCTGTCCATTTCTTCTGTGTTTTCCATCCAAAGAGAGTAAATATATTTGAAGTAGGTGTTTATGATCTTTCAAATTTCCACAGGATCTGTAGTGTTTTCACCCTTTTCATTCCTCTTTTCATGAATTTGAGTTTTTTCTATTTTTTTTGATAAGATTGGCTAAGGGTTTATTAATTTTATTTGTTCTATCAGAAAACCAACTCTTCAATCCATTAATTTTTTATATTGTTTTCTTATTTTCAATTGCATCAATTTTTGCTTTAATCTTTATAATTTCCTCCCTTCTAATGTGAGAATTCACTGCTATAAATCTCCCTCTGAGGACTGCTTTCATTGCATCCCACAGATTCCAAGTAAGTTGTATCTGCAGTTTTGTTTGACTGTAAATATTGTTTAATTTCTTCTTTAATTTCATCTGTGACCCACTGGTTGTTTGGGAGGGTTTTATTTAATTTCCATGTGTTTATGGAGTTTTTGAGATTTCTCTTTGTCAGTACATTTCCAATTTAATTGCAGTATGGTATGATAATATGCATGGGATAATTTCAATTCCTTTGCACTTACTTTATGGGGTAATATGTGGTCTATTTTAGAGAACATCCCATGAGCAGCTGAGAAGAATATGTATTCTAATGTTGCTGGATGGGATACTCTGCAAGGAGTATGATGCCCCCTGTTCTGCCTTTGTTGCCCAGGATTGTATTTGCTATTCTAAGTCTCTCCTGCTCCAAATGAATATTAGGAATGTTTTCTCTAGTTCATTTTCTGTTGTCCCTTTATTTCTCTTGTAACAAAATCTGAACACTCCACTCTGCTCTGTAACTATGTAATCTAGCACAATGTATTTAAAAAAACCTGTCAAATTAATTTCATTTTATTATTTTATTTTATATTATATTTACTGTTAGTAGTGTTAATTTAAATTTACATATAGGAAACTAGGTTTTTGGTATATAGTGCTAAGACTTTTAATATAAATATAGATTTATGTGGCCATCACCGCAAGCAAGATACAGAATAGTTCCATCAGATTATTTGTATTTAAACCCTTCTTTACTCTGCGCCCTTGGAACTTATATGGATCTGTTCTCCATTCCTGTAGTTTTGTCTATGCATAATTTATATAATGAGAATCTTAATTATTTTTGTTCTGTAAACTTGTTTCTTTCACTTAGCTTAATGTCTTTGAGATTTGTCTATGTTGTGGCATTTCATTAGTGCTATTGCTGAAGAATATTCTATTGTGTAAGAGCATTTGAATTTATTCAGTCTCTGAAGGACTTGTGTGTTGTTTCCAGTTTTTGTAATTATAAATAGAGATGCCATAAATTTCCATGCATAAGTTTTTGCATGAACATATTCTCTTAAGGAGAATAATTACAAATGTAATTCCTGGGTCATGGGGTAAATGCATGTTTTACTATATAAGAGAAAAATAAAAGCTTTTTTTTTTCTGGAATATTGTACTTTTTTGCATTCCCACTAGCAGTTGAGGTTCTGTGACTCTCCATCCTCTCCTGCACTCAGTATGCTCAGCTATGCTTCTATAACGCCTGATGACGCCTGCCCGGAAACCAACCCCATCATTACCAACACTACTAATTTGGTGCAGAGCAGGGGCAGAAAGAAAGAAAACAAACAAATGTCCAAAATATTTTACTCACTTTTTCTAACTCTTAGAGTTTTCTTTTTCTGTCTTTGGATACAGAATATTGGTCTTTTCTTGGAACTTCTCTCATTTTATATATATTTATAGCTTTTGTGCTACCTTTGAGTTCTGGCTCTGAGATAACGGAGAAAGAAAAATATCCTTCCGGTTTAAGGGTAGAGTTTTGATTTTCTTTCCTAATTCATCAATACCATTTATCTTTCAGAATCTTATCATAAGTACTCTTAGGTTGCTTCCTCATTGTAGTTGAATTTAAGGCCAGTAAAAGGGTGAAGAATATAGCACTTACTCCATTTTGACATAAATTAGAATGGTATTAATTTTAAAAAGGATTTAAGGAGGAAAGGTGATGATAAATAGGGGTGATTAACAGGGAAAAAAGTGGAAACCAGACCTGGAAATGTTGAGACAATAGTGAAAAACATTAAGGAACTGTAGAAAAGAATAAAAAACATTATTAGGAAATATTACTGTTTCTGTAAGGTTAAGTTTGGCACCTTGAAGTAAACTAAAGTTGAAAAAATAGATAAAAACTTCAAGGACATGGAAGAACTGGCCAGCCCATATACATTGGCTGCAGCATGTGTGCTAGTTTGAACTAGTTATTGGTGGTGCATTATAAGGAAAGTAGACATTGTGAGTCTACTAATAGGCAAGCACTGATGAAACTATATCTCTACTGAAACATCTACCTATCTATCTATCATCCTCTATATCTACCCATCTACCTATTTCTAACTCTATCATCTATCATCTATCTATCTGTTTATCTAGTTTGGTGAAATCTAGGAATTTTGTAGATTGTACAATGAAACATTCAGTGCAATTTTGAAGACAATAAATTATTGAAGGTAAATTTGAAAGTTATAAATAAATAGGAAATTTTCACTACTAACTAAATGATTTACAATACTGGAGAACAGTCATTAATTGCATTTGTTTGAAGAAGGTACAGTAAATATAACAAGTTGTTTTAATTCAAAACAGTAAATATTTTAAAAAATCTAGCTCATTAAGTACCAATAGAATTGATACATATGTTAAAAAAGAAATAAAATGAAATAAGCAATCTATAGCCTCATTAGTCCTGGTTATTATTTCTTAATCTTAGGCACAAGAGAATGTTCACAATTATGTGGCTGGGTTAGACCAAGCACAATAAAGGAAATTTTTCTTCATAACATTACCAAAAGTAGAATGCAATATACCAGTTATTAACTGTAAGCAAAATGAGTTCTGTTTCTATTCTTAGTACTTTATTATTGATATTAGAATTTTCTCCTGTTACTTTTTCTTTTATAATTCTAAAGCTCTACTTTTTCCTGGGGTAGGTTGGAGAGTAATAACTCCTAATGCAACCTGATACATCCCCAAATAATTAGAGATGTGAATATTTTAGTGTGGCTCTACTATTTATTATTAAATAAAAAATAATGCCCACACTGAATGTGCATGCACGTGCAGGCGTGCGCACACACACACACACACACTCACACACACACACACACTCACACACAGAGTCAGCACCTCTTTTCCAGGTTATCCACTTGATTTATCACCTAAAATAAATGCGTAGAGCTGAAATGTTATCTAAGGTAACTTATTATAAGTAACCACTTTAGACTGATTTGTCCAATAGTAACAAAAGTACATAAAGGTTAGAAATGTTTACTAAGGCATAGGCTTCCTTGCTTTTAATTCCAACTCTATTTTGAATTATCCCACTGTGTAACTTCAGGTAAGTAAATTACTTAATACCCTGTGGTATAACTTTTTACATGTTTAAAATGAGTTTTCATTTGATAGATAGTTTTCAAGATCCTTTACCTCTCCAACATTCTGTGATTGTGTAAAATATTTAAAATATTTGAGAGAATTTTATTAAATCTCTTCTAGGAGAAAAATATATGCTTCAGTTTTCCTCACACACTCCAGTTTAATTTCAGTGTTCATGCTGATGAAGTCATTTTACAAGCATGGAATATGTCTGCTGGACACAGCCATTCTAGTCCTAAATGCAATGACTTGCTACAACAGGTGGATACAAAATAGAAAATGATTTCTGTATTCCATGTATGAGCTGGAGAAGTAGTTATTGGCATAAATCAAAAGAATGGCTATGAAAATTTGTAAAGAATACATTTCTAGTCATTCCTTTTTTAGTCACAAATGTGTACTTAAATAGCAAATGATATTTAAAGAGAAATAAATCGCTGATGTATAATCAATAACATATCCTATGAAAACCATTATAACATTTAGTTAATTTGAACCACACACAGAATGAGTAACCTAATTTATCTTTCTGATATAAATTATTAGCTCAAAAAAGCATTTTTCTACATAGTTATTAGCTGCTTTGATTTATGTAATCCATCTGGTTTTTAGAGAACATGGCCTGAAATGTACCCTAACGTCAAGCATATATGTATGTATTTTACAGTTTGACATTACACATACTCTGGAAAGTTAAATGTAGAATAATATTTAGAAAGTACATCTCCTAGTACTTTATATTTGCCTTTAAAATACTTTAGCTTTATTTAATCTTTTAAATAACTATCTAAAATAATTTTTATGACTGAAGCTGATAAATTGATGCTACAATGCATGCCTCTGGCATTATTCCACATTCCAAAAAATGTGCTGAACGTCCAGTATAATTTTATTCCCTAAATTAATGCCCATGTATACGTCACCACAACATATAAAGAGGAAATGTTTATTCCGGCTCACACTTTTGGATGGTTCCCCATGATCAATTGTCCCATTGCTTTTGGGCTTGTGACAAGGCAGCACACCACGGGACAGGTATGTGGCAGAGCAAAACCACTCTCCTCATGACTGGAGAACAAAGCAAGAGAAAGTAGAAGAGTTGCACTGTATCATCTTCTCAAGGACATAGTCCAAGGACCTAAAGACCTTGCATTACATTTCACCTTGTAGTTGTTCTACGACTTTCCAGGAGTACCTTCTTGGGAACCAAGTTTCCAGCATGGGGGCTTTTGTTGGATATTTAAGATCCAAACGATAGCAAGGGTATTTCCTTTTCTTTGGGACATTTTGGAAATTTGTTGGGGTGATATTCATTGTCCTAAGGAAAAGGTGTGTTACTGGCATTTACTAGGTTGTACTAAGGATACCAGATACATTTATTTATTTATTGTTATGCTGGGATCGAACCCAGGGCCTTGTGCATGCAAGGCAAGTCACATCCTCAGCTCCCCAGATCCTTTTAATGCTCAAGTATCCTAATAAATTGTGTATTCTCTTTTCTTTTAGAGACAGGGTTTCTCTGTGTAGTTCAGGGTGGCCTTGAACTCACTATGTAGCCCAGGATGGCCTCAAACTTGCAGCTATCCTCCTCCCTTAGCCTTCCAAGTGCTGGGATTACAGGCATGTGCCACTATGCGTGGCTTGTGTTCTCTTCTTGACTGCCTACGGGACATTAAATGTATGTGAAATATCTGCTTAGAATTCTTGAGCTGAAAAATAAGCTTCTTTTATAAATAAAAGCAGAATAATTTCACACAGTTTAAGCATAAACTTCTAGGAATGCCACCATTGTGAAAATTAGGAAAAATTGTGTTTAATTTCATTCTTTATCTAGAGTTATTTCTCATTTTACAAAAGCATGTCACTCTCAGCATGATAGTTATATATTACAACACACCTGAGTCATCCTGTACCTGGAGCAATCACATTGACAGTGATTGGACACACATGTGCAGTATTCTGTTAATATTATTTAGTTATACCTGCACATTTATATTGAATTATATTTAAATATATCATTTTATGTAATAATAGCTTTACTTTTAAAAGGAAAAATTTGTATGGATAGGTTGGTTATGTTATCCACAAATCTTATTTTAAGAGAGTAAAAGAGAGTTAAAAATATTTCTTATATAATAAACATTGAGGTAGGGTTGATGTCCACAGTTTTAGGAAATAGAAACAGCTCATAACATCTCAATGCTGAAAAGAAACGTAGAGCTCAGTAAGTGTAGTAAACTGAGCACTCCACAGGTTTTGTAGAATTGAGTTTTAATACAAGTTTTGGCATAAGTCACATAACTTTAGTAAATTATAGTTTCCTCATATGTAAATTCAAAATGTATAAGGTCATTTACAGTGAAAGAAACAATTTTCTATCTCTTTTCTTAAAGCAAGATCAATGAAATTACAAGGAAAATTACAAGATCAATAAAATTACAAGGAAATGGAATATTTGTGATGGAGCTTGTATAAATCTCTGGGACCAAGGTGGGTATAGATATTTCTAGAATTGCATATGTGATCCTTGCACCTGTTCTAGATAATACCCAAAGGACTGAGATCACTTCTGGTTATTTTTTTGCCAGTTCCTACCACCACATAGAGAGTTATATCTAAATAATGATTTTGTTTTGGAAACAGACTGGAAATAAGTAGTTCACTAAGTAGTATCTAATTTATATATTTAATGTGATTATTAGTTTAATTTATAGACCCCAGGTATTACCTATCTCAAAAAACATTTGGGATATAGAAGTCCACTTAAAAAAAGTCATGCCGTATAATGATGTTGTGGTTTATTGCCCAAACTCATCTTGAAATTTAATCCCCATCATGAAGTAGTAAAAAGTTAGAAAGTTAATGTAACAATGTGTAGAGGTTATGGGAACTTTGGAAGGTGATTAGGATTAGGAAGGTTCATTGGGGTGGAATCTCCATGATTGGAACCTACTGGATTTATACGAAGAAGCAAGGAGACAAGTAAAGAAGCATAAACACGTGTAAACATCCTACATCCTGCCATTTGATTCCCTGAACCACTTTGGGAGCTTGACAGCAAGAAGGCCATCCAAAGATAAGATACTGTGATTTTGAACCTCCAGAACCATAAGGCAAAATAAACCTCCTTTCTTTATAAAGTACCCTGCCTCTGGTGTTTTGTTATAATAAGGAGAATGATCTACTACAAATGCTTTAATAAAGTCTCTGTATGGAATTTAAGAAGAATTAGGTTGATCTAGTTTGCATTTGTAATCTGACCTCACCTATTTGATAGAGAATTGAAAAGAGTTATTGAAATTTATGGAATCTCATTATTTAGCCTTTATCTTTGACTTTGCCACTTATTCTATAAACTGGTCATTCTGATTACAGTAATTCCTTATTGGCTCGGCATGCAATGATGCCACCCGCAATAATTTGATGGCACTAAATCTCTGAAGCCATTGGCTACTCTTTATGAGGCATGGTCTAGTTTATTTTACATTTTTTAAAGAAAGAAAACTAAGAAATACTCAGAGATTACAAGTGTGTGGATAATGACAAGGTCACATGAAGAATATAACCTGAATCTTATTTGCTTGTAATAAGCTTACTGGGTAATAATAGGAGTTCATCTCCCATTTCAGAACTTGGTGTTCCTTCAAGTAATTTACAGGGCACGAATGATCCATATTTTACTGAGTCCAAGCCAGTGCTTGCCATTGACCTTCCTCAAGCTTTAATCCTTTTTGTCAGTTTAGCTCATTGTCCCTGACACCTTCTTCACAAAGCAAAAGTAACTAAGTGTTTGAAGGAGGAAGCATGATTTACTTCCCATGAGCATTTAGATGCTTCATTGTTATTTCTGTCTCTCCTCTTCCTTTTTGTGTCTTCTTTTGGTACTGGGAATAGAACTCGGAGCCCCACACTTGCTGAGCTGGAGCAGCACCACTGAGTTACATCCCCACCCTTGTTTAACTTCTTTAGATGTAAACTTTATGCACCTTTCATCAGACATTATTTTGATATGTATAGCATTCCAGCCGTCTTGGATATGCTGCGTCTTTCATCCTGGGTGCTCCTCAACCTTCCTACAAATCATGACATAAATATGGGTTGCGTAGTACTACTCAATATCAGTCAGCAGATGTACCCACATCTCAGATCTGAACTGAGTCGTGTTCACTTCTGCACCCTTACGTTAGCCCAGGTTATGACTTATCATAGTAAAATGGAGCAATGATTAGAATAATTGAATTTTATACCAGACTTTGTTGCTTCGTAAGCATAAATGATCCTGTTTTTATCTATGTGACCTTAGTTTTTTCATGTGCAAAATATCTAAGGCTTGCCATAGATTATTTGTGAAGTGACCTTCTGTGTCTGAGAGAGCAGAGAGCACCATTTCAAGTGTCGGCTCACTGACAACGGGGATTTATAGTTTCTGCTCATTGTTCTCATCCCTACTTATCTCAACCCTTGCATGGCAGAGTGCTCAAAGTCCAGAGGCTTCCGTGTGAATTACGGTCAGATTCTAATTTCTGTGACTTTCAAAAAGTCACTTAATTTATTTACCTGTAAGAGAATGTCCCTGAAGGTGTTTCATGGCACTGTTCTTTACATGCCAAGATAAGAAAAAAACCCTGGGATATTTTCTTTCTTTGTTTAGCATCTCTCTTGTTAAAGGGTATCTGCAAAGGAGATTTACTCAGAAATTGCATCCCCATTATTTTTTTGCCACTCTTAAAATGAATGGAGAGAATTTCTAAATTTTGAGTATGAGTTTCGTTTACTTATCAAGTCTTTATCTTTTTATTCTGTTTCCTCGGGTCTCTCTATAAAGCACTTGCATTAAGTTTATGATGTCTGGGATGATTGATTGTGTTTTCAGTGGCTGAATACTTTTCTGGAAGCTGTGGTTATGTCTTGGAAAATTATACTAATTGAATTTGAAGACAGTGATGTGCATTCTCAAGTAAGAATCTTGCTATTAGGGGTTTCACCTACGTCAGTCCTTATGAATTAAGTGATGATTTCTCCCCTTAAGTCAGTAAATAAAATTCATCAGTGGCCTTACATTGCCTTCACACTTCTGCAGTTCAGCCAACCTATGAGTCAAGTAGCATTTTATCCACTCATTGCTAATGTTTTGTGGGACTTGGCAATCCATTTATAAAGGCAGAGACTGGAACACAAAATAATTTGAGAACAATTTCTCAGATCACTGGAAAGCTAGAGGAAAATGATCTTTAAATGTGTTCTTCAGAAATTGTAGAGGGACATGTATTTATTATATTTTCTTTTGTACATAAAAGAATACAAAATTTTCCAAAGGTCTCACATCAAAATCAATTGCAAAATGATATGTTACCTTTTTAATTTATTAGTCCACTCATCCAATAATATCAAACACCTACCCTGTGCAAGACACAGGCCCTATATAGTGTAGTAGGATGGACCTGGGAATTCTAAGTGAGCATATCTATCTGTGAATTCACATTTATCACTTATTAGGTGAATGGTAACAAATAAGAGAAATAACATTTAATGGGAATTTTTTGTTTGATTTGTGTTTTGGCAATAAGATTTGGCAAAAATAAAACAAATATTGAGAATCAATGCATTTGAAGACTAATCTTTGAGAGCTTGGCATATACTTCTTCTCACACAGTAGTACCAAGAAAATTTTAAGAATTATGAGATTTACATGAAGGGTTCCTGTCTTGTAATAGGTACTTCTACATGCTAGTCTTTTTTCATTTATGCTAGATAATCTAAAAATGTAGAATGATAACAAATTACAGAGATTTTAAATTATATGGAATTGGTGTATCCTGTAATAGGGACTTATTAAACACTTGTAGGAATCGTTGAAAATAGCAAAAATCTGTAGAAGACCCCATATATACAGATCTTACATTAGTTAGGATGTTGCTTTAGTTGAATTTTTATGCAAAGTATTTGTGAAGGCAGAGCTCTGGGATAGACACTATTAAAATGTGAAGTAGGATTTTCTTAGAAAGCCCTGGGGAAAGTCAGGAGCACTTGTAAGCCTCATTAGAACTATGGGGAGGTGACATGGGCTAAAACATAGTTAGATTCTTAGTGGATAGTATGACAAGAGAGGAAAACTATTCTCATCCTGATTTGTACTACTGCAGAGAAGCCAGGAGTGGACTGAGAACACACACGACCTCCACTGTAATAAAAGGTGCTTCTGGCTAGAACAAGTGAATTTTGAGCTTCAAGAATTAGGTTAGATTCTACAGAGCAAGAACGCCTGAAGCTTATCCATCAAATAGAGGGGTTGATTGCCTGCTACATGCCATGATTCCTGCTCTGAAACTCCCTGATGCTGACAGGACTCAAATCTTTTGTTATTTAGAAGCATCCTTAAATTTGTTTATTCTGGTAATTTTGTTTATGATGGTGTGAAAACGGTTATTTATGTGAAGAGCTACTTTTTATGCAGAATTTCTTGACAACCTGAGTTTAGACAAAAAGGAGGAGTTCTTAGGAAGTTGCTGTGGGAAGATGAAGGCAGTAAGTCGATGCTGAGAAGAAATCCACAGGAAGGATATTAAATATCCACATTTTGAAAATTCAATGTCTGTTTTAAGATAGAAATAAAAAAGATAGAGATAAAGAACAAACTAATGTTGGCTATACTGAAGAAGGATTTGCCTTGGTCTGGGGTGCCATCAGACATTTAAAAAGTAGAGTAGTGTCTCAGGGAGATATTTAGGGTTATTTATAAACTTTCTGGTTTTGACTCGTTGGTTGACCTATCTTGAATTAAGCTGTCACATTAGTGGGTTCACTGATTAGGGGGTAAAAAAATGAAGCATTGGTTGGATGCTCATGGCTTTGTGTGGGTTAGATTTATCTTAAATTCTAGAAATTACATTGGTACTGGAAATCCAAGGAAAATAGATTTGTTCTACATTTTCACATAATAGATTCAGGATAATCTTGGACATGGTTTGTTTCTCTTGGCTAGCTAAAGCTAAGCAAAAGCAAAATTTTTACTGTCAGACAATTTTTCTCTTAATTATAAGTGCTTGCATGGAAAGTTAATTTGTGTGGGTTTAATTTATTTACATATATTTACATTTGACTCATTAAAATGTTCCTTCCAAGAGTTGTTTGCAACTGTTTGAGCATTTTAAGTCTTGTTGAAAAATGAAAATATTCTTTTTGCCAATTGAGAATAAATTTAGAAAATCCAAAGTTTGAGTTGTAGCTTACTAGATTCTAAATACGGAAAATGAGTTTGTGCTGTCCAACAGTACACCACTACCAAGTGAAAACAGAACTCCAAAGTAGGCAATCAATCCCTTCTGTCAGCCTTTCACTGTTCTATGTGTGAGCAGATCAAACCTGTGTGAAACTGACAAATTCAAGGTGAAAACATCGCCATCACAGAGAAATACACAAGAAAAATGTAGGTGGGCACTGGGTTTGACCTTCACCTCTTTGAAAATCTAGTCATTTAGCAAGCATTTATTAAATACCTAATTTTTACAAGACCAGATAGCTACTCTGAAGTAGCCAAAAATTGTCTCAATCACTAACCTTTCCCTTAAAAAACTTATTGGCAACTAAAATTTATTGGGTTACCTATTAGATCTTGCCAAATTAAATAAATCTCTGCCCCAAATGGCCCTGTATTAATTTTTATCATTCCTGCCATTAATGAATGGCAATTGACATTTGTCAAACCCTTTCTTATCACTAGGTACACTGCTAAATGATATTATATGCTTCATAACACTCAAATACATGACTACCATCTGTGATATTATACCCATTTAGCAGAAGAAGATATTTTGAGAAACTGATGCACTTTTGCAAGGTTTGCCTGAAGCCTTAACACATTATCATTGCCGTCGTTCAAGTAATTACATACAATATTTTAAAATATAAAGTCTAGATGTTAGAGGAAGGGACACAGCAACTTTTTATAACTTATCTAAAAATGTGTCTTTTTAATAAGAAAAAAAAACACAAAAGAAGAGTTCCAGTGAGAATTAAAAAAAATTCGTTAGAGAACAGAGGGTACGGATCTATAAAACCAAGTGTTTAGAAAAAAGACGATAAGGTTTAATTGCTTTGTTTGAAATGTCTTAATCTCACGCTGTTGGATGATTTCATCCTACATACAAAGAGGCTCTTGCCAATTAAATTAAATTAATTCTTAAACTTCTGGCCACTTGATTATGGCCAGTGAAGAAGTCCGAATAATTAAGAGAGCTTTGCTTATATCTAAATCCTCATGTAAATCACCTCACTGGTTCACTGAGAAGTGAACGTTATGATCTGGAAAAAATCAATACTGTTAAATTTATTGTCTAGCTTTTTGCTTCAAACTGGATGACACAGAAAAGTTGATTGTTTTTACCCACATTGTTGACTTCTGAATCAAGAATAATTCAGACTTTAAGACTTAAGATCTCCACAAATAATGTGAAATAGGCCCTAGGGAATGAGAAGAAGCTGACACTTTCTGCTAGCACAGAAGAAATAGCGTTAGCAACATTCTCCTTAAGAGACTCAAATAATTCAGCTGCCCTAAGGCTTTCAGTTTTTGCAGTTACTTTCATTTCCTACTCAGTAATGATATTTATTGAAATAAATTCATGATCCTAAGTCTAAAGAACATCTGCAGTCTGTGGTCATGTTGATTTTTTTGATGTCTCAAGATTTTCTTATTGGATTTTAATCTTCATGTATAATGTTATAGAATACAAAAATTGATTATGTGTCAATCTATGCCTGTTTCAATAGAATTACTGTAACATTTTAAAATTACTTGAAAGAAAGTTTATTTTACAATAAAGGAAACAGGTACCTGTCTGGTTAATATTTATCAGTGGCTCTGAATCATTTTATCACTCAATCATTTTATTTTGCTTTTGAAAGAAAGGAATGCTCAACCTTTAAAAAGGTTTGAAATATAAATTTCAATAAAAGTAAAAACATAGGCACATCATAAGAAATCAAGGCTTTCCATTAGACTTGACTGAACCAAATGTACAATTTAGAGTCAGTAATAAAAATAAATAAAATATAATTTTGCCAAAATTACAAGAGTACAAAATATTTGCTGCAAAAATACTAAGAAATATTCCTTGCTATCTCAACCAGAACAGCTAAAATAATGCTGCACCAATAAACAGCCTCTAACTTTAGTATCTTAAAGAACACAAGTTAACCTTTTACTTATCCTAGATTTCCGTCATGGGCACATAGTCGACTCTGTCATCATAATCCCTCAGGGACCCCGGCTCATGTAGTGCTAGCTCCTTTTGTTTTTTGGTACCAGGAATTGAACTCACAACCTCACGCTTGCCAGGCAGGTGCTGTGGCACTGAGCTCAATCCCTGGTCCAGTGCTATCTCCTTGGTAATTGTTGGTCCTGAAGCCAGAAGGGGAAAGTAGTTTTGCACTAATGATGAAGTTATTGCCTTCCACTAACATGCATTACTTCCACTCATAACTCTTGAATGGACACTCATCATCCCTCTCTCCAGCCCCCAAACACTCTGCCAAGGAAACTGGGAGGTAATCACGCAAAGGACCAAGAGAAAGGAGAAATGTGTAGACATAGATATACTCATTCTTTTTTTATTTTCAAAATTAAAAAAAAACTAAAAAAAAAAAAACCAATGAAGACAAAATCAAAACAACACAAAGACAACAAAAATGATACATGAACGAAGTTGCTTAGCCCACCAGATGTAAGAATGTAAGACTGATCAAACAGTCAAAGACAGTAACAAGTAATAATAAAAAAAAAAATTGGTAATGATGCAGAGCCACTCATTCTTAACTCAAAATCCACATCCTCAGTTGATGCGTGGAAAGTCTCTCACGGCTCCTGTAGATCTAGAGTCCTAGGAAATAGAAATGGAAGTTGTCGACTTTGACAAAGGCTAATACCCATTTGAAGAATCACAATAGGTACTTTCAGAGGAAAAGATTGGAAGTACACAGAATTTGCAACTCTGATAAATATGAAAAATTTTAATATCTTCTATCCTGGGGATGAAGAGTGCTGTTCTGTTAGGTCTCTAATCCCCCCCAAGTTCAAGATCCTTTGGGACACTTATCTCTACAAACTTCGGGTTTCCTTTTTTCCCTGCTGATCTTCCTTGGTCATATTTGCAAGAACAATAGAGAATATGCACTTATTGGTGACTGAGCTGGTATCTCAGACTGTTTTTCTGCTAGTAGAAATTTAGAAGCCCATGAAATGCTTTAGGTTTTAAGTAGTTATACTATAATCCCCTTCAGTCCAGACTGATGATCCCTGCAACAGAGAAGCCCACTTAGGAATGAATGAAGTTTTTTTCTATTAAATTGCAGTAGAAAATATGTCAATAGCCAAAACTATGATCCCCTTTGTAACATTTATTTATTTCTCTTTTCAACTTAGTTGCAGAAATCTTGAGCTTGAGATTTTGGAAGGAAAACCATATTTCTGAAGCCCACTCTGTAAAACTGCTGGAATTTCTCCTATTCTGCATTAATTCATTCAACATGCTAATTCTTTCTAAAATATAAAAATTGGTTGTGCTGACCACACTCTTGGTTTTATCCTTGCCACGGACTGATGTTTGACGTGGCTTTGTCATCTAACACTTTTTAAAAAAATTTTTTTCCCCCACAGGCATTTTTCCCAGCATTTTAGATCCCAGAGTGTAGACTTATAGATTCCTTTTCATAACTGTTTCTGAACTGGTCAAACTCACTTACCCCTCATCATCCTTGTCAACTGCTGCCTGTGGTAGCCACCGAAAACTACTGCTTTGTGTCTCCTGTGAAACTACAAGCCCATTGAATTCATTATCTGATTTTCAAGTCACCACACGTGACATTTTTGCCAAATACTGTACTTTTGGAAAAAATGAACGATCCGTTTTCTACCCTCTCCTGTCACATAACCATTCCTTTCAGGTTTTGTTAGAGCAGCACTACATTTCTAGGAAATACTTCTATCAGTATGGAAAACTTTATTATTTTGCTGTAAGAGTCAATCCCCAAATCTCAGTCCTTTAAAATCCAGACCCCACACCATGTTTGCCATGAGTCATGTGGGGGTGTTTTCTCACGTGATGAAGTAGTCACTGTCACTTATGCTGGCCTTTGCTGACAGGGACACAAATGGAGTGTGCCAGGCGTAACAGGAATAAAATGATCAGTACAGAAGGCTTCCATTTATTGGCTAGAATAAAAAGAGCATCTGATCACAGGGAAATTTCCCCCCATCCTCTGAAGAATGGAGAACAGAAATGTTTGAGGGAACATTCTACTGACTTCACATTTTCTTCTCTTGTATCTAATATCTAACTTCTTAGTAAATCTGATTGGATTTTGATTTTAAAAGTGCCCAGAATTTGCCCATTATTGAAACTTCTCTCAGTATCTTCCTGGTCCTAAACTGTTTCAGTAGCTTCCTGACCTCTTCTTCAGAATAGCGTTATATGATTTTCCAGGCTAAGGAAAATGCCTTCACTTTATTGGGTGAACTTGGAGTGCTTTTTAGTATACGTGCTGCCGAAGCGAGCACTTTGAGTGTTTCTTAGATGCAGAGTACAACTACGGCTGCTGGGTAACATTGCTGTTAAAGAAAGGAAAGAAGACAAGGTATTAACACGAAGAAAACAAAGACCTTAACCTGAAATAATTATAGTAATATGTGAGAAAAAAATGTGAGATGTGGGGAAAGTTTTTAAAGAGTGTTTGAAGTCATTTGCTACATATGGTTGTAAATGACTATAAGAGATTAAAGAAATATGTTTCATTATTTTGTCATTTCTTATTAAATAAGTAAAAAATGTAAGGGCCAGAGCATTATGTTGCCATAGCCAAGTAGACTGTTTTGTGGGATATGCTAGTACAGCAGGAGGAGAGCCAATGGGAAGAGGAAAAGGAAGGTCAATAAATGACCTACATTAGAGGACACGTAGCTGACATCTGTGGTGTAGGGTACACTGGGAGAGGGATGAGAGGTGGGGACAGACTTGCATCAGGCCAGAGATAAGTTGTAATTAAATGTGGTGGAAAAGGTATGTCATCAGTAGATGCATTTATCTATTATATTTTTATAGGCATGTGATTATTCTTATTATGTCATAATTGTCAGTTTACAGAAACAGTTTTAGAGGACTAGAGGCATAATCTGTGACCCGTCTTCAGTTTTAGAGGACTAGAGGCATAATCTGTGACCCTTGCAAATGCAAGGCAGGGCAGGATTTAGACCTGAAGGAGGTCAGCTGGATTCTACCTTCAACACGGCCTTTCAGCCACGTAGTTTCAGTCACACTAGAAACAGAGCATAGGATGGCGAGGTCTCCACTTCCTTCTGTCTGGCGTTTCTGCGTGCACTTTGGCAGGAGTTACTTAGATCATGACTGTTTTAAAGGGCAAACAGGGCCAAGCCTGCAAGCTCGAAGGGAAAGAATTGAAGAACTTCAGAAAGCAGTAACTGACACAGTGATTGGTACCATGTTATATAACGAAGTGATGAGATCAAAGGAGGGAAGGGTTTAATTTTTGCAACTATAATTTACTTAGGCATTTTCTAATGTACTATGCCTTTCAATGACATTTAAAAGAGAGAAAGGACAACCAAAATAAAAGAGAAGGCAAACTAGAAATTATTAATTTGCTTAACTTCTTCATAACTGTTCAAATTATCTTAAGTGCGAGGGAGCCAAGTCCCCCGGGGTTTCCGTGTCTTGCTGTAGGCAGGTCACATAGCAGAGAAGACTGTGTGCCTGGCCTCCTGGCTGCCGAGATAGCACATCCACCTACTGTGCTGCCTCTCCCAGTTTTAATTAAATGCACATATGTTCTTGTTTTGCTTTTGTTCCTTCTGTCTGAACTCATAATTCCCATATTTGGATGGTGTTTATTACTTTGAAGTGTCCTTAGAATGGCATAACCTTAAATTATTCTCTGGTGGGGTTTGAGCTCAAACATATATATTTGAGTTTCAGCCCACTTGGGGAAGATGTTTATGATTTCTGGTGCATATTTCTCAAATGGAGAGAACAATACTGATAGGTAGCGAACAGAGAGGAAGGGACTTTGCTGGTAATGGGTGATTAATGCTCAGGTAACAGTCTGCCTTCTCTTTCTACTTCTTATTCTCTTACTGGTGAAGCAGGAGTGAGTTTTTTCACTGTTTAATTGAAAGAAAGAATGCTTAGTGCTAAAAACCTCAGCTCCTTCTTCCTTTCATTTAGTTTAATATGCACTTTGAATGCAGATTTTCATCCTACCAGGTTAGAGAAAGCTCCAGGCTGTACCCCTGAGATGAAGACAGGAGGGAGGCACAAGGGGACAGCAGTTAATTAGTCGCCATGACCTAGAGGACAAAGTGGGCCCAGAACAAGGGGGTAAAAACACCACAGTGTCCTTGGGCCCAAGGTGGACTAGAAGATCTCCCCATTCCCTCCCTTTCAAGTATGATATTCTAATGCCTACCAGGTTCTGTATCTCAAAGAATATGAAATATAAAGGACAGAGACCTATCAAGTCCTAGTACACACTAACTCCAAGAGTTTCCTTTAAGAAAAGTCATGCAAAGCATGAAACACTAAGTTTGGCACACAATTGGTGTTTGTGAAATTATATAATATATATGTATATATCTTTGCAATCATTTGCTTGGGTTTAACTTCCCCACTAATGTTAGTGCTGTTTATTTTTTGATAAAAATTTCAGGAAGGTAGAATATACTACAAGAAGGTATATGCAATATTGATTAGTTCAATGCTTGCTGTGCATATTTCTGTTCAGAAATTATTTCTTAAGCTGTACTTTTTCCTTTGTTGAGTGAAAAGAGCCAGTCATAACTACCTGAGTTACCTTAGTATAAGTTAAATCTAGCAGGTGCCGTATTGATTCAGACATGCTGATGCCTAAGTGTAGTCTTAAATCTGGAGTTGTAGTGAGTACGAATTTGGTTTGCAAATTAATGAAGCTAAGTCAAGCTAGCTTTCAAAACCTGGAAAATTTCTAGAAGCTTTCTGGAATATCTCATAGAATGAAAAAGAGTTGGGGAACCAGTCCTCAGGAAAGTGGGGACCCTAGAAACTGGCTGAAGGAATAAGTGAACGTTGATTTCAAACTTTGCCCCTGTCCCCTCCTACTCGGTCTAGTGGGTCCAAATCTCTTTTCTGAATCTTACTACCATAACTTGGATTATCTATCTAGCAGGAAGTATAGACATTTTTAGTTTGATTCTGTGTTTTAAAGACTAGGCAGATATCTCAAAAGTTGTTATAAGTCTTTAAAAGGAAAAATACTACTTGAAAGTAACCTAATAAAATAATTATAAGAGAGAAAATGAGTAATGAATTACTTGTATTGCTCCACTTGCCTTGTACGAAGAGAATAGTGGCAAATCCCTCTGACTGTTAGGTCTAAAAGCCTTATTTCTTCTGATTACATGGTTGCTTTTCCTAGTAGACAATAAGAGTAATGTATCACATTTGTGTCAATCAGCGATAACTCATAGAGAGATATGTTTGCCTTGGCTCACAACTTTATTTCAAGAATGGTTGGTTCCATCACTTTTGAGAGCTGGGGATATAGCTCAGCGGCACAAGCACCTGCCTGTCAAGTGCAAGGTCCTGAGTTTGATCCCCAGTACCAAAAAAACAACAAAACCCATTGCTTTTGAACCAGTTGTGAGACTGCACATCTCAGGGAGGAACACACGGTGAAGCAAACCTGCTCACCTCGTGGCTGGGGATCAAGAGGAAGAGCAGAATGCAGGTCCCACTCTTCCTTCCAGGGCACTATTCCAGTCACCCCCAGTCACCGGAAGATCTCCCACCAGGCGCCGGGTCTGGAAGCTTCTGCTACCTGCCTTCAGCACCAGGGGCTGAGGGCCAGCTCTCCTTCCCATGGGCCTTTGAGGGGCACTGAAGAAGCAAACTGTGGCAGCATTTCACAAATCTCTTTGCTCTTCATGCAGAGCTCAGGGGATCTCATTCTCTCTTTTACTGTAGCTTTCCTTAACCCGAGTTCTTAACAGTTCCACATCAGTTTTGTCTATTACTGTTTTCTCAGTAATGATAGTGATTTTACTATTATTACCCTCATTATTTAAGGTGTGTTGAATATTGTTTGGAGTAGATGCCATCTAAGCAAATAAAAATCACAAAAATAAAATTTTGAGGAACTAGTATGGTGCAGATTTATAGAGATGCTAAATTAATATTTATTTAGCATTAACTTTGTCTTTTTTTTTTTTTCTTGGTACCAGGAATCAAACTCAGTACCTGGTGCTTGCCAGGAAGGCCCTTATGCCACTGAGCTATATTCCCGGCCTTTACCATTAACTTTGCTACCTGTAAAAAGCCAGCTAAACTTGAACATCAATTCTAACTCAATTTCCTATTGGTAATAAAGAGCTCGTACACTCATAGGCCCAAATATCGTATTTTTTCTTTTCTGTAGACTTTACTCTAGGAGCATATCTTTTTTGGTTCTGTTAATAGGGCTGTTAATAAATCTCAGCTATTACCTTTCATTCAGTTTTGGGTTTTGAAATATAGTGTGCTGGTCCCCAGAATTCATGATGCAGTTAGTTTAATTTAAATTCAACTTCTGGTTTTTATATTATGTAGCTGTGTCATCTGGGAAATTTACCTAAATAGAAGTTTATATATTTTGTAACATATATATATAATCTATTAATTAAATACATATGTAATATATATAATGTCATATATTGTAATATCTAATATATTGTGATATAAAATGTAATATATATTATGTAATATATATAATTTATTCAATCAAGTTGTAATTGACTGAATTGAAGTAAAATATTTTGTATACAATTCTTCACATGACATAAATTAGAAGCTAAGTGAATGGTAGTTATTATGATGATGGTACTGATTTAATTACCTCTTTTTCAGCCTATTGAATTTCTAATTATTTTTGTAATTTCTAAGGTTTTACTGTTCTTGTTATCAATTATTATTGGATAATTTATCTATATTTTCTTGTGCTACTCTATACTGTGCTTTTTGATTTGAATTAACCAGAAATAACTTGACATAGAGAACTTTAGCCAAATTCCCCAAAAGCAGACAAGCTACTTCTGAACAGCTAAAAGAGCAAACTCGTCTATGTGGCAAAATATGAGAAGATTTGGAAGTAGAGGTGAAAAGCCTATCGAGTCTGGAGACAGCTGCTTACCCAAACAAGAATTTTAGTTCAACTTTAAGTTTTCCTAATACAATATCAACTTTATTTTTTTATTTTTTATTTTTTTTGGTTTTTGTTTTTTTTCCGGTACCAGGAACCGAACTCACGACCTTGCGCTTGCCAGGCAGGTGCTTTGCCGCTGAGCTAAATCCCCAGCCCCAATATCAACTTTAATGAAAACTTAAATGTTAACTTAAAGAGGGACAGCTCTTTTAAAAAGGAGATGACCTGGATCAGAGGATAAACAACTAAAATACCCATAGTTGGCCTAAATGCAGCCATCAATTAAGAAAGCATTCAAGCTCAACTAAACACATTACATCTAATTCCATAAACTCAAATAAATCCCTGACTTAACAATTGGATTAATCTATAGATATATAGAAGAAATAACATTAATATTAGTTACAAGAGTAAACTCTCCTTGCACAAGTTTATAATAACATAAAATTGATTAATTAACAATCTAATAAAACACCTAACTAGCTTTCTTATTAATAAATATTGTTAGCCCAACACAGGAGTGTGTAAAGGAAAGACGAAAATGAGCAAAAGGAACTCGGCAAAATAAATCCCTCCTGTTTACCAAAAACATCACCTCTAGCATAACAAGTATTAGAGGCCCTACCTGTCCAGTGACACACTGTTTAATGGCCACGGTATCCTGACCATGCAAAGGTAGTGTAATCACTTGTTCTTTAAATAAGGACTTGTATGAACGGCTTGATGAGGATTTAACTGTCTCTTGCTTACATCAGTGAAACTGGCCCTCCCGTGAAGAGGTGGGGATAAAATAATAAGACAAGAAGACCCTATAGAGCTTCAGTCTACTAGTAGACTACCAATAAATTAACTTCAAAAGAATACGAAAACAAATGCATATACTAAAGATTTTGGTTGGGGTGACCCGGAGAACAACAAAACCTCTGAATGATTTTAACTTAGACTCAACAAGTCAAAGTTTTATTATTTTTATTTTTTATTTTTATTTCTTTATTTCTTTATTTATTTTTGGGACTGGGAATCAAACTCATGACCTCAGGCCTGCCAGGCAAGTACTTAAGCCACTGAGCTATACCACTGGCCCCAAGTCAAAGTTTTAATCGTATACTGACCCAAGTAAATTTGATCAACGGACCAAGTTACCCTAGAGATAACAGTGCAATCCTGTTCTAGAGTTCATATCGACAATAGGGTTTATGACCTCGATGTTGGATCGGGACACCCTAATGGTGCAGCAGCTATTAAAGGTTCATTTGTTCAATGATTAAAGTCCTACGTGATCTGAGTTCAGACCAGAGTAATCCAGGTTGGTTTCTATCTATTTTCAATTTCTCCCAGTACAAAA
>NW_004955472.1:11790692-11799841 GCF_000276665.1 Chinchilla lanigera | reverse complement strand
GAGCTATAACCCTGTCCCCAAGTCAAAGTTTTAATCATATACTCACCCAAATAAATTTGATCAATGGACCAAGTTACCCTAGAGATAACAGTGCAATCCTATTCTAGAGCTCATATCAACAATAGGGTTTATGACCTTAATGTTGGATCAGGACATCCTAATGGTGCAGCAGCTATTAAAGGTTCATTTGTTCAATGATTAAAGTCCTACATGATCTGAGTTCAGACCAGAGTAATCCAGGTAGGTTTCTATCTATTTTCAATTTCTCCCAGTACAAAAAGAAAAGAGAAACGAGGCCCATAAACCTTTTATGACCTAATAGCCAAAGAATGGTACAATATTAATTCACTAACTATTCACACAACTACCCTAGACAAGGGCTCGTTAAGGTGGCAGACATGGGTAAATTGCATAAAACTTAAAACTTTACACTCAGAGGTTCAACTCCTCTCCTTAACATCAATGTTCATTATTAATTTCCTAACCCTTATTATTCCTATTCTTTTAGCCGTAGCATTCCTAACTCTAATAGAATGAAAAATCCTAGGCTACCTACAACTACAAAAAGGCCCAAACATTGTAGGGCCAATCGCAGATGCCCTAAAATTATCCATTAAAGAACCACTCCACCCATCAACATCATCAATCATCTTACTTACTATTGTCCCCACACTAGCCCTAACACTAGCACTTTCACTATGAATCCCCATACCAATACCATACCCTTTAATCAGTATAAACCTAGGAGAACTATTTATTTTAGCTACATCAAGCCTTGATGTATATTCTATCCTATGATCTGGATGAGCATCAAACTCCAAATCCACACTGTTTGGAGCACTACAAGCTGTCACCCAAACTATCTCGTATGAAGTCACACTTGCCATCATCCTCTTATGAGCTCTGTTACTAAATGGGTCATTCAATTTATGAATATTTTGATATACTCAAAAAAATCTGGTTACTCCTACCAACATTCCTCCTACTAACATTTCTTGCTATATGTTTCTGTGAAGTAATGCACTTTCCACTTATATTTAACAACTTTTCATCACAAACTTCTGTAGCACTTGTCAGGCAAATGCAGATTCCAGAGGAAAAGGGTCATGTCTTCTACGTTCTCTGCATCACCACCAACAGATAGCATAGTCCTTGCAGTGTACCTGGGATTGACAAATGTTTATAGATTTAAATTTTATTTCTCTGGTACTTTTTCTGCTCTACACCTTGCGCATGTCATCCCAGTCTCATCCATTTTGAGATAGTTTTATGGCTTTTTTCCCTTCCTGCTTCTTCTATCGTCTCTGTGTATTACAGTTGTATTTCTTTATTCTAAAGATCTTTATTACTATAAATCTGTGCATAACTGGGGGTACAGGAAACTGTTGTGTGTGTGTGTGTGTGTGTGTGTGTGTGTGTGTGTAGGATGACTTTCTGTATCACCAACAGGAAGGGGTTAATCCTGAAGGAACAACCAAAAATATTTTTTTGAGTATTCACTTTTCTGTCACTTTAAACATTTTTCCAAATAGCAGCCCAAGAAGAAGCACAATCAAGATGATAGGCTGAGTTAGGACTGCTGTCTCAGCACTCTTGCTTCTAACCCTTTATTGCCCACTGGATGAGTTACAGTGGCACATTATCGTCTTCACTGCCTGTTAATGGTAATGATGATGTCCTATAAATTGAGAAGAAAGAAGCTGGCTGTTAATTCCTAGTAGATTATAGGCCCACTAACTGCTGTTATTAGTTCCAGGATGATTGCCAGTAATGTAGCATCACTTGAGCTCCATTATGTACAATCTTCAGAGCTCTAAGAAACACCTGAATTCCTGAAGCATTATATTTAACTTAGTCCAGGGCTACAGTGATGACAACCATAGCTAGGGCAGATATATAACTTGGGGAATAATTTCCTATTTAGTAAAATACCCTTTTAGAAAATAAGTCAAAAAGGGTTTCTAAAAGTAAGTAAATGGTAAGAAAATAGATACTATTCCTTTTTTTCTCTAGTCCATAAGCCATTTCGGCATAAGCAAGACTGTAGAAGCTTTCTGACAGTACCTAATTTACCTCAAATGCTTATGCTTACTCTTTCATGTTGCATGCAGAGATTTCTGTTTATTCCATGGATTGTATGAAATTGTTCACAGGAAGCACCAATGTAAATGATGTTTATGAGTCAATCAGCATCTTTTAGCTATTCTAATTGAAATTTTTTTTACTTCACTTTAGATTAAATGACATTAACCCTGTATTTATGAAATAAATTCATTAGCTCTGCAGAGAGGAAAATACGTGCAAGTTACAAATCCAGGCTCTTAAGAAAATATTCTTGGCTTTTCTCATGTATGTAATTGGTAGTAGAGTACACTGCAAACAAAATAATATAAAATTAGATACCTCTACTTAGGCATTTCCTAGCCAAAAGGCATAGAGAAAATTAGCCTCTCTGATACTAATATTTATCTTAATATATTATTGTTAAAATTAGATCAAATAATTTTTGCAAAGAACTTGGAAATTAAGAAGAAAGATAGGTGAATAAAAAGGAAGAAAGTGGTTTATGAGTTAGGCCTGGGTGTAAATTTTTTCAGACACACAGCAGCAATAGTGGTATAAAAATGGAAATTAATTCTCAACAAAAAAGACATTTTAAAGAAGCATCACTGTGGCTTAGAAACTACATTCCTTTTACTAGAAAAATGCAAATAAAGGTCTTGTTTGGAATTTCTTTTACTTCTATCTTGTGTCCTCACTTGAGACCCTACATGGAGGCTGGACTGTTGAAATTGGTGTAAGTTCTTATAGGACCGTAAATTCTACTTCTTCTATCTTCATAAACATTGGCTTTAAAGAACTCCCAAGAGGAGAAAAAGCCACGGTGTTCACACACCGGTTTAATTTCATAAGGTCACAGGTTCAAGTTCTTCTCTTTCACTTTCTCACTTACAATTTCAGAAAAGTTATTTGAGTTCTCTTATTTTTATTGTCTATTCTACAAATTAAAGCAACACCTCATGCAGCTTTGAGCTCCAAGTTATATAATTAAGGAAATTCATGCATAAAATGTGCAGCATGGAAATGTATTTCATACTATTTCACAGTCATGGTGATAAGCTCAATAAGGACAGCAGGTACCAGAGCAGTAGATTAGTAGCAGATTTTGGAGGTCTTCAATACTGTTGTGTGTGGGATTTGCTACTCCAGAGATAAGGACTCCAACTCACCTTAGGTTTTCATTCTATTTTTAGGCCTTTTATTTTCTCTTCAACTTTTTCTTTTGTCTTTTTTTTAAAGTATCTATTCTCAGCCCCATTCTTTGAGGATCACGAATTATAAAGAATGTATTGAAAATGAAAATAAGAATGCAGCAACACTTTGGAAGTTCTGTTCAGATTCAAAAAGTATTTTTCCTCTTCATCAATCTCTTTACTCAATTTTGTATGTATATACAACTGGGTGATATTCTTTATGAGGTAATGGACACACAAAATGGGGATGATTTTCTAAATTATTGCTGTTTATAAATAGCACTGTGAACATAAAGACATTTATTAAAAATGACCAGAAATTATAAGATAATTGCCATATTAATATACATCAGAAAATTGCTAAAGATAAAGTTTTTCTAGAGGAATAAATTCAGTTTTAATCACTGGTAGACCCTGGCACTATATCTTGAACTGAGAATTGTAAAACCAGCTTTACCACTTCTTATCATCTATCGTTGGGTCTTTCTCCATATGGGTTTCTTGTCCTACCTGGGCTTCTGTTTCATCATCTATTAACTGACTCATGTGATTATCTACTTCAGGTGTCACTCATTCAGAGGACAAATTCATAGTTGCAGTGTTTGGGTACAGCAGAAGGAGCAAAGGGAGGAGAGGAATAATTTTTAACTGAAACAGAAACAAAAGGCAGCCAATGAAAGATAACTGCTTGCAGGGCCTCAGAAATAATTGGGATGAATTTACAATGTTGTGCTCATGTGCCAGAGTCTACAGAACTATTCAGATGGGCAATGTTTTGCTACTAGTTTAGACTGGCTGAAGGCTTAACTTGATGAATTCATGACTGTCTGACCAAAAATGTGTTTGACTTTCAAAGCAGAGTGTAATAATTTTCGCCATTTCATCTGACTTTCCATACAATGTGATTCTTAAAAAATAAAAATAAACCAGAACAAATCATAAATTAATTGATATTCCTAATCTTGAAAGTTGTTTGAAGATAATATACAGACAGTGTGTGTGTGTGACACGTGTCAGTGAGAGTTAAATGCTTGCCCAAAAGTAAAAGCTTCAGAAGTCAAAGTGTTAGTGATTCCTTGACTCAGAAGGAAAGTGTTAAACTGGAAGAAACCTCCCAGAGTGGGGATCTCAACTTGGGTCTGGAGATCCAAATGTAAATCTTATTTGAAACCATCCTCATAAAAACACCCAGAATAGACCCAGCCAAGGTGACACATAAAATTAGCTATCACAGTTGGGATGTATGTCTCACAGTTTCATATGTCTGTCATATATTACATATAAACTAGATAATATTATGTAAGCATAACCTACAGGATAATACATAACTGATCTCCTTTCTGTGTATGTCCATTGCCCTCATCTATCTGTTTGTCAGTCTTACAAAACAAGGCTGGTGCTGCCATTGGCTTGGCTCTGATGAAGCCTCTGTAATGAATGGCGTCGATGTGGAGGGAGCCCTCACGAGAAGGAGAGATCACATGGTAAGGCAGGGAACCAGAACACGGGGATGAGCTTCCTAGTAACCTGAAAACTAACTCAGGATCCATAAGAACCGAGTCCCTTCTGAGGCCATGCCTCCAGGGGACTTATCAGATCCACCTCTGAAAGGTTCCACCATTGCTTTTCACTGTCACACTAGAGGTGCAACTTTCCATCACATGGGGCTTCATGGACGAGCTCAAAGCTTACCCCAAACATAGCAACCATTTCAAAGGCCAGAGCTGGTAAATATTATCTGCATATATATTTATACATTTAATTATAAATGCATCTGTATATCTGTACATACTCTCTATGTGTCAAACTACAAGTTGACTCTGCTATTTTAATTCAAATCTAATACTACAAGGTTTATTCTAGCTTTCTCCTTTTTCTGATGGTGAGAAACACTTTAATTATTTTCTATATAGTTACTGTTCTTATTTCATTCAGTTATTATTTTGGTTACATATTTAATTACTATCAAAATTGCCTTGGCATTTTGTACACTCACCTTATACCAGAGCCCCCTACCTCACTTGGGTTCTGGTACCCTGTACCAGACATCTTTAGTGCTTCTTCAGTTAAGTGAACACTCCCTTCACCTGATTTGGGCTCTGCACTCCAGGCCACTCTCAAAACTGCCTTCTTGCTTCCCTCCTTACACTGCTTAGGCTCTCACACTCTACCGGAAGGTGCCTTGCTGGAAGGTTACTCTTGTTTCCCATCTCCAGTCTGGGCCACTATCCTGCACAGATTCCGCAGCTGTTCCTCTCAGGATCCAGCATCCTGCGGCAGGGTTTTGTGAGTTCCATCCTCCCCTGGTTGCCCCACTTAGTTTCACCAGTGGCTTCTGGACTAAATTATTCAGGAAGTTCAGCAAAGGGAGAAAAAGTGTTACGACTTGGATCTTGAATGTCTCCCAAAAGAACATACGTTAAAGCCTTTGATGTTATGGGGAGGTGATGTGACCTTGAAGATGTGGAGCCGTATGGGAGGAAGTTAGGCCATGGGTATGGTGTCCTCCAAGGCAATGTTGGTACCTGCACCTTTCCTCTCTCTTTGTTTCCAGGCTTCATTCACATAAGCAGCTTTGCTCTCCTGCTCTGTCCCCCGTGATGTTCAGCCTCACCAGAGGCTCAAAGAAACAAGCCAAGTGACAATGCATTGCACCTATGAAGATATGAGTCAAAATAAATCTTTCCTCCTTTGAAGTTTAATATGGGAGGTTTTTTTCTCATAGTTTTTTCTCGTAGTTATGGAAAGCGTAAGAAGAGGATGAGAAGGAAGGGAGAAGAAAAGGGAGAAATTCATTTCTTCTACCAGAATTGTAACAAGAAAACATAGTGATAGTCTTTGATTCATGATTTTTTGGCACTTTGCTTTACAGTTGTTTTTCATGGAGTTTTTGAGGGAATTGGCATTTTGGGTGTACTGTGCTAAATCTGCCAGCTTAAATTAAGGTTTGTTAACTAGATGGTTATTTATAGAGATAGCAGTCTAAATCCATACAAAAAGATATCAAAACCAAGAGTTGGACAGAATAATTTTAGACATCAGTTTTGCTTGAACTAAATAATTAGTTAAACTGCAACCAGCCATATTCTAGGGCTAAAATTGTGTCTATACTTTAATGCACGCACAGATGAAGTCTGCTGGGGCTCTGTTTCCTTGGGTGTGAATTTATGAGGACCCTGGCTAATGAGGGATCTGCGGCGCTTTTTCACTTCCAGCTTAGAGTGAAAACCAGGTCAACTTTTCAGCCTGGTCACATTTCCTTGATGGCCCTATGACGGATCATACTGGTACTAAATGACTTAGATTCCTTGACCATAGGGAGTCCAGCAGGACTTTTCCCTTTAATTGGTAGGTGCCCAGTTAGATTCTGTCTCCCAGTAATTTGGATCTGAGGTAGTTACTGAGCTCATCCATTTTAATGGACTTAAACTAGGCAAGTAAAAGCAGTAATGGTTATAAGAAAGATCAGAAAAAGGTGCTTTTAGAGAAAAAGAATAAAGCACACATTTAGACAAAAGCAGAAAATTGTGAGCATGCAGCTTCACTGAGCTGCCACTTTGTCTCCAGTTTTTTTTTTTTTTTTTTTTTTTTTGAGGGTCTCACTGTGTAGTTTAGCCTGGCCTTGAAATCACTACATAGCCCAGACCAGCCTTGAACCCATGGAGATCCTCCTGCCTCAGCCTCAAGAGTGTTGGGATTACAGGTGTGCACCACCATGCCCAGCCATTCCAGTTGATTTTTAATTCTTATTCACTCCCTCTTTATGTAGTTCATTGAGATTTTCTTCCAGTTTTCCAAAAACTTCCTATCTCCCTGTACTTAATGTTTTGACTGTACTTCTTTTCCATGAAACTAGATAATTCTCAAATAATAACATTCTTTTAGGCATGGGCAGGGCCTGAGCCACACTTCAAAGAAAGCCACATTTGTGAAAATAAAATTGCAGCATAACTTGTAGCAGTTCATATTGTCTCTTTGACACTCAGAAGTAAGAGACAGCTAGAGGGCTGCTAGAGTGGAAAGGAGTGACGACCGCTCTTCCCTCCCCTACCATGCTTGAAACTCTGTCTAATATTTTATTTGTTTCTCTAAAGATAAATGTTTCAATAATGAAATCTGCCTTCTAAATTTTATTATCTTAGGCACTTCTGTGAATATGCTTCAAATCTCTTGTATATACATTTCCTCAATTCAAAAGTTTTAATGAAAATGTCTTACAAAAATTCTCATGAAACACTGCTTTAATGTATTAGTGGCTTATAGAATTCTTTTAGGATGTGCTTGACTGTGCATATAATACATGTTTATTAAAAAGAGAAATAAACTGGAATAAATAGTGCATTTTCAGCTCTGTTTCTTTTCTGTGCTTAACATCCAGGATTGCCACAACACTGTAAGCTTGAACTGTCATTCTTTATTAACTCAGTTCCACAGATGCATTTTCTTAGCAACAGTAGAACAATAATCACTTGTCCAATTTTACATTTCACCAGTATGATAGATATTTGGTAACTTATTATATGTATTTCAACAATATTGAGAGTGCGACCATCTTTTTCATTGTATACATTAATGTAACTGTTTAGATAATTATGGTAAAACACTAACCTGTGAATAAAATAAGGCAGGAATCATACAGCAACAAAAATGTTATGCTATGGAGCATAAGGTATATCATTTCCATTTGAATAAATCACAACTTTGCAGTATGCTGTTTGTCATTTAGAAAAGATTAAGCCAAGTTTAAAAAAATAATTTTCAGATATCATGCAGTGGGGAGAATATGCTCCTACAGTGATGATGCTTAGGTGTTTGTGAATTTAGAGATGGAAGTCCTGGCGACCCAGCAGACAGTTTGTAGAGCAGTGTTAGCACAGCGGACGCCTGCATGCTTCCCCTATCTTTTCTAACAAAGAAAGTTAAGTCAGGGGAGAAGTGGTCTTGCTTTGGAAGAGGATAGAGCAGAAGAATACTGTGGAGCAATAGTATTTTATTTCATATATTTTACCTCTTCTTTGGGGAAAAAGATGGATGTGGATTTACCTTTTGTAAGTTTGGAATTATACCCAAGATAGTGTGCCTGATATGATATTATCTCCACATGGGGCTACCGATGGTAGATGGGATTTTGTAGGCTTATTAGAGTTAACTTCAGTGAGGAGTTAATAGGCATCCTCGTTATGTTACAGTGAGTGATTGCAGGGGACATAGTGGATGGAAAAGATTACTTAAAGATGAGACTTAGCCCAGTCACCATGAGTCCCATAGGTGCCCTTCTAACCAGGAGAGCCCAGCCTTTAGGGAGACTCTCTGGAGAAGAAAAGGTCACGAAGCTGAGAATGCTCTGGCTTTTATTTAGATTATCATGTAAGAGAAAAGAGCAGGAGAAAAAGCAGTTGGGGCAAGAAGCTATCTTAAGGCTAAGCAGTTTTTCTTGGGGAAATGAAGACAATAGTGAGACACAACAGGCTTCAGTAATCTAAATTTTTTGTTGTTTAATTATTCTATTCTCATATAGCCTGTGTTCTTTTTTTTTTTTTTTTCCTCTTGGTACCAGGAATCGAACTCAGGACCTTACGCTTGCCAGGCAGGCACTTGTGTTGCTGAGCTATATCCCTGGCCCAGCCTATATTCTTTTGCCTTGAAGTTTTTAATTATTTGTGTACTTTTTCTCCAAAATTTTAACCATTTATTCCTCATGGAACCTATGTGCTTTTGTTCCACAGTTTAACCACCCTCTCCTGGCCAAGTTCCTTACACCTTTATTTATTTTTTTATTAATACATATTTACCATACATCCATGTATAACAATCACATTCATCATAGGAAATTTGCACCTGTGCATAATATATCTTAATTTTTTCCCCTTTCCCTCTCTCCCTTCACCCCTTCTT
>NW_004955472.1:11768196-11790123 GCF_000276665.1 Chinchilla lanigera | reverse complement strand
TGGCATCCTCTCTAGAAGAAGAGAGATGTGAGGTGATCAGTAAAGTGGGGAGAAAATGGAAGTGGCACTCGAGTCCTTTTGATTGATCCCTAAAGTCTGGAACTACATGGGGCAGGCCTGATATACGCAGACTTAATGGTTTCTTAGCTGCCTGAATGCATTGCTATGGGTCAATGTGATTTGTCTTCCAAGGACTCATGGTTTGGATGCCTGATCTCCTGTGTGGCAATGTTAAGTGCTGAGACCTTTTAACCAGCAGAGCCAAGAAGGATGTGTTCACTGAAGAATTCGCCAAGGAAAGGATAGAGTTAATTCACATGACAAAGTTGATATAAAAAGAATGAACCTGATGCCTGAATGATGCTCTGACTTCCACTCTAACCATGTGATCTCTTCCTCCTATTTGCGTTCCCACCATACTTAGACCATCCTCCATAACATCCTCCCAAGAGCTGTCCTAAAACCAGCGTCATTCCTTTGAAACTCCAGCACCATGAGTTAAATAAATTTCGTTTCTTTATAAGTTATTTAGCCTCAGGTATTTCAATATAGCGATGGAAAACCTGGCTAATACACTGATTCTATAGATAAGATATCCCAGTTCAGCAGACAAGGACTTGGACTATACCCTCCTCACCAAGAATATGGGGCACATAGCATATTTTGATCTACCTTCCCTTATCAACACAGGTAAGAGAAGAAGAAAGGAGAACAAATAGGTCTTTCTACTTCAACCTACCCATAACCCTGATGTGATTCACTGCAGATAGTAGTAATTTTAATTTCCTGATTAAGAACTCAAAAATAGCTATATGAAATAGTAAAATGATTGGGACTGACATATTACTAATTGCAAACTTTAATATGATGTGCACTGGGGCCTGGGGGATCTTTGTCAAAAGAATGACATTATGTATCATGAAAAATAAAGCTTTTATCTGTTTGTGCATGGCTGAGTTGACACTTCCAATTCTTACTGTGACATTAGCTCTGGGTGCAGAACTCCAAGATGAAGTGTTCTTTGTAAGCTAGAGCAAAACACACTACTGAGGCTAAAAGCCTGAAAGGCTTTTCCTGTCTGCCCCAGCCCAAATGCAGTGCTTATCTCTGGCCAGCCTCTCAGGAGGACAAAAACCAGCAGAGAGGAGAACACCTACATGAAGAAGGAGATTAATTCTCCTATTAGCTAGCCTTGTCACTTAGTGGAGAATCTCTGTATCTTAAAATCTGAGTATTCTTTCCTCTTAAAGAGGAATTAAGATAGGAATTCAGAGAAGAGTATGTTTTCCTTCCCTAAGTGTCTAGAAAGAAACTGTTACATAAAAATAGAACTGCTTAAATCTCAGTGATCAGATTAAGGATAACTCTCATTTCCTTGTAGACATGGATGGCGTGAGTATATTTTTTAAAGGCCCATTGCGCTAATATTAGACTTTGATGGCCACATGGTTTCTATTCTAACTAATTATGTCTCCCTTTTAGACTGCTTAGAAATAGGTAAACAAGTGAACATGATTGTGTTCCAAGGAAATAGTTTTTAAGTGTGTGCAATGTGCTATTTGTCCCACACACGTTTTTCCAACCCTATTCTATATAATTGCTACTATTTCCTCAGCTATCTACAATAAGCATGCACTGCTATGGTATATTCATAGTCTACTCATACTTTGCCCCTTCCAAGTTTATGTTTTGGAAAGCTAATCCCTAGTGCAACAGTGTTGGGAAGGTAGAGACTTCATGGAGGTGTATACATCATGAAGTTTCTGCCCTCATAAATGAGTTCATACCTGTATAGGAAAGGCTCACTGGCATGTGATTGTTTGCTCTTGATCTGCTGCATTTCACCATGGGAAGACACGGCAAGAAAGCCCTCACTAGATCCTAGCTCATTGTTGTTAGATTTACAGCCATCAGGTGAATAAGAAATAAATTTCTGTTCCTTACATATTGCCCTGGCTGTGGTATTTTATTGCAGCAGTGTGAAGCAAATTACACACACACACACACACACACACACACACACACACACACACCATCATTTTTTTCCAAGTGCAAATTGCTCTGATTTATATTTATTTTTTATCTTCAGTAACACGGATATTTCTTCCTAGATGTCCCAAGGGAGAGCCTCGGTGATCTGAATCCTCCTTAGTAGAAATCTTGGTAAATTATTCTTCTAGGTAATTTGTTGTAGTTGTTTGAATAACGAGGACAAATTTCCCTTTTTGGGTTTAGTTTTGATAGATTGTACTTTTTTCTCTGCATAACTCAAAAGGAACATGCAAGAAGCAGTTGAAAGACTATTCCAATTATATCGTGCTTACAGCATCTGCGGAGCTGGTCTGGAGGCTCAGGCCAGGGAAACCACATCTGTGAAGCTCCGCTCCTGCTCCTAGCACAGCTGTCAAAGCAGATGGAAGGGCAGGGATCATCTGCAGAAGGGCTGCGTCTCTGCGGTGCGTGGAGAGTGAAAGGCAGCTCGGACCTTACCAAAACGGCTCACTGAGAGACTCCGCACTCCCAGGAGCAGCAGCGGCGACGTACTCCCCACTCTGTTTCAGAGGGGAGCGTGACGGATGGTGTGCATGCAGGACTCTACAAAGCCTTTGCAGCTGTAAGCCTCTGTTTCGACAGGCACCCATTTAATGGCTTTGCTTGGGAATTGTTCCGATGCTGTTTGTGTTTCAAATGCTTAGGCAAACATTTCCGTTAAAGGTGCATGCTCAAATACATTGTTCATCTGAATAGCAAGGGAAGAAAAAATTAGGCCTACTAATTTGTTAAAGAAATATTAAATATGCTGTCTCTGGAGAATAATAATGCTTTGCATGTTGCTATGCTAAATTTACTGCAGGACTATGTGTTAAAACACCAGCCGTGTAAATGGGCCAGAGGGTGGTAAAAGGTTGACAGGATGATTATGCTTGAGGGGCCACTGTTATGTGCATCCTTTGACAGTAGTTTGGAAGAGCTTCAGAGACACTAATTAATTCTGCCCCACAGAGAGTGGGAGTGGGGAGCCAGTAGCCCAGTGGGAAGCTGAGCTAGAGAGGTCTGTCTGAGGTCAGAGGACAAGGAAAACACTTCAGGGTCTGTCTAAGTAGATTCTGTAGGAAAAAAAGCGCTTTTTAATCTTACTTAAGGTTACAAAGTCTTTGGCTGCCTGAAAAGCATTTCATCTTGTGCAATTTTCAGCTGTTCTTATCTTTTGAATAAAGTAATAGGATGAATCGAGGAGTTCAAACGAACCAGTAGATTCTCACCCTCTTAAAATTCTGATTGTAAACTAAGAAAAATCAATTCTCAGGCTCTTACAATCACTAAATCTTCATCTTGAATACAGTTAATTTTCTCTGTTGTATTCATTATAGCCTCAATCATAGAAAACCTTGGATTCCAAAACAGTGGTAGTCTTGATTCTCCAGGGAAGTACTGGAGACTAATTTTCTGTGCAAACAGTGCCATTCACATGCCAAACTAAGCACAGAGCACTTATGGAGTATGTGATTTATCTCTCTTTTAACTATTAGGAATATATGAAGGTGAAGTGATAATACTTATGAAAAAAGTACTTATGCAATTATAGTATAGTATTACAGTATGTTGTAGAGTGTTTTGGCATAAAGTTTTGTTGGATATAAGAGGTATATAATTATAGTAAATGTACTGTTATTTGATAGAGCAGAATTTTATGGTAAAATAGAATGGTTAATACTGAAGATTTTACATCTTGCCTATTTATGTTTTTCAGTCAGTTTCATAATCAGGGGTAGGTGGGGAAAGAAAGTCAAGGGTGGAAGGAGGGGTTAGAGAAGAGGACAAGGAGGGAAGAAAGATTTGATTAGAAAGACAGAATGAGTGAATTGTACCTATTACAACATAACTCATAGAAAAATAAAAAAGATTTTGTATCTTTAATACATACTTATATATTAACATTTATAAATAAACTTCCATTGTAGAAGAATTAACTCATTAATAGTACCCTTTCTCAAAAAAAAATTTTATAAGCTAATATTTTATCTGGAATTTAAATAAACTGACTGGAGTTTAGATTTCATCTATCTTTTCCATAACACAGACAGTGTTTTAAAATCAGTATATTCTAATGAGTAAAATTTTGGTGGGAAAATTCAGATATACTAATTTAGTCTCTCCATGAATTTGAAGTAGCCAGTTAAGTATATTATTATTTAATTATTTTATCTGTCAGTTGGAAGGTAGGTTAATAATATTTTCTTTTTACCTTTTTTATAGACTGTGGTTAGAAGACTAATAATAATAACAACAACATTAAAAACAGTTACCAAAACTCTCTTAAATAAACTACTTTAGGGCCATTTTAGGGTCTTTTAGAAGTTACTTTTACTCTTTGAGGCTTCAAGAAAATAATTTAGTTTTTAAAACATAGGAATTTATTACATACAGCTTACTTTATCAATGTTATCTTAATCATAATTTTTAAATAGCAGAAAAGTGCATGTGACACAACAGGAAACCAAGAAAATCTGAAAAGAACTAGAATAATGCCTGTGACTGGCTCCCACACTGTTTTCTTCTCTTCCATAGCCCTCTGTCTCCTTTGGGATCTGTCTAGGTTCAGTGGTAGAACAAGTGAACTAGATTAAGCCAATCGTTTGCTCCATCTCAGACTTTTCAGGAAAATTATGCTAAACAAGTGATCTTTCTCCTTCTGGTATATTGTGGTACAACCATGGGAGGCCTTAAATTACTTCCGGTGTAGGGGAAGTCAACCAGGTAATGAAGTTGACACACAAAAGAAGAATGAAACCCAGAATGACAGATCTGAACATGATTTGATCAAACATTGTCCAAGTCTATTCTTCGTTTAGACTTTTAACATTACATAAATAAGCATACTTTTAAATAAGATCTCTCTGAAAGTGAGAAGAAAATGCAGCGTTTATAAGAGCTATCTTTTTGATCCTGAATTTCACAAAGAATGAGAGGCTATTTAGAGTTTAGTGACTTGCAAAATCAAAATCTCTACCCTGAGTTAACATTAGCACTAGTAGTTGTAGAGACATGGAAGATAAAGGAGAATGTAAGACTGGGCCCCTTATAAATCCTGTTAGAAGTGATTTCTTTTGATCCTTCTTTGCTTGAAAAAAAAGAACAATCACCCTCATCACAGAGATTAATCCACAATTCAATTTGAGGGTGAGAGGAAACTAAACCATCTATCCTATGATTTAAAATTTCTTTAGGCTGGACTTCTGCTTGGACCATGCTGGAATAATGGCAGATTCTCTGGTTTCCTGACCTAAACAAATTGTTTCGGAAAATTTTTTATTAATGTATGTTTATAAATATGTTTATCTTTTGATTCTTATCCCCTTTGAGAAATATTTTTATCCCCATATTTCCTATTATCTATCTTTTATTTGCTCTTTATCTTTGGTTTTCTCACATAAGGGAAACTATGTGCTATTTAAGCTTGTGCGTCTGACATATTTCACTTAATATTCTGGTCTTAGGGTACATTCATTTTCCTACAAATGACTCAAGTTTATTCTTCTTTATGGAAGAGTAGTACTCAATTGTATATAAATATCACATTTTCTTTATCAATTCATTGTTGATGGATATATGGCCACTTCCACATTGAGCCATTATGCTGCTATAAACATGAGGATGCATGAATCACTGCAATATGAACTCTTTAACTCTTTTGAGAAGATATGTAGGAGAAGAATAGCTGTGTCAAATGACGTTTCTAATTTCATTTTTATGGGTCCTAGGATAATGGTAGTCCTCATGATTTCCCAACATTTTAACCTAGTTGCACTTTCTGAACTAGAGGCAGAAAGGAGGCAGACTCAAATATATCATGGAGTTCTCACTAAATCAGGAAAGTAGATTTCTGAGTCTGAGGCTTCTGCAACAGCAACATTTGGTGTAGGCAAAGTCCTGAGAGGTGAGTGGTACACAAAAAAATGTCCATAAATTGCCATAGTACTCCCATTAATTCTTTAAATGAACTCTAACGTAATATATAGATATGCAATTCTTATAAAGGATGTCAGAGAACAGCTTTGAGGAGATTAGCTGAAGAAATATGGCAGAGGTCTCACAATATGTGAAAATGTAAGAAGTCTGACTAGCTAACGTGGTGAGAGCTTGGTACTCATTTGAAACCTCTTAAAAGCTATGAATTATAAATATACTAACCCTAGAACCTAGGTCACAGTAAAACTTCATCATCAAAGTTAAAAAAATAAATCTGATCTGTTGATAAATTGACTGACCTCAAGAACAAAAGTCAATACTTTATAAAACCAAAAAATTTAATCCATAATCAATGTATCATCTATACTGAATATAATAAAAATATTATACCTGCATAATATATGACCAAAGAAGATATTGCACTAATTCAGAAGAGTAAATAAGTAAAATAAAATATCAGAAATGTCTATATTAACAGAAATGAGTTGTAAAATAACTTAAAATATTATAAGTACTTGAAGGAAAAATGGCCATAATAAGTGAACACATGAGTAATCACAGAAAAATAAAAACTGTAAAATAGAATTAAAATTACTAAAGTTGAAAGTATAATGTCTGAATTAAAATATTCATGATGAATTTAGTAGCAAACTGACATTTCTAAAAATGACATGAATAAACACAATGAAAGAGGAGCCAAAAGGGATGCACACACAAAATGGATGTGAAGAAAGCAAATAAAAACAAGCACCTGACAATGAGCCAAGCCTCAGGGATGCACAAAAAAGAAAAAAAAAGAAATAACATATACACAACTGGAATTGAGAAACAAACTTGTCAACTTAGAAAATGCCTTAAAAATTAAGACACAATAAAGACTTCCTGAATAATAAAAGTTGTGAGAAATGTTCACTCCCCAAATTTCACAACAATAAATACAGAATAAATTTCCTAAGACTGAGGGGTATGATATAAGATGGACACATACAGGGAATGAGATTTGCCAGAAATGATAACTAGACAGGCAAATATTTTTGACATCTTGATTTTTTGAAGATAATTACCTATCTGAAATAAAAACTACATACTACAAATTGAGAACATGTAACAATAGATGACAACAACATTACTAAAAGTGGGAAGAGAAAAATATGATTTTTAATGTTTCATTCACCAGTGAATCATGGAGTTTTTTTGATGTATGCTCTTATAATTTTTATTAAATTTAGCAAATATTTTCCATTATTTCTTTGAATACTTTCTTCTGCCCTCCCGATGAACTTAAAATATTTTATTTGGCTCCAATTATTCATCTGTTAGGCTGCTTGATGATTTTCCCACATGATTGATGTTCATTTTCTTTTCTTCTTCTTCCTTTTTTTTTTATTTTTATTTTTTATTCTGGAGATAGAACTCAGGACCTTTCACTTGCCAGGCAGGCACTTGTGCCACTGAGCTACGTCCCTGGCCCCATTTAATTTTCAACATTTCTCTGTGTTTAATTTTGGATTATTTCATTTTCTATGTCTTCAAGTTAGGATTGTTTTTCTTTTAATGTCTCTCATATTCTATAAACTATGTCTGGTTTACTTTCTCCTCAGTTATCCTTTTTAATCTCTAAGGTGTCATTTGGCTCTTTCATTTCTGTCCTTGGCATATGAATGTTTTCTTCCTTTTTGAATATGAGTGAAATTATAATAGTCATGTTTATAAATATCTATGTTAATTTTACCCTAAAACACAGTTTTGAGATTGCTTAAACTATTACATTTCTCCCTCTTGATTTTGAGTAATATTTTCTGTTTTTTCATGTGTCTCATTTTTTTTATGGCATATTATAGATGCTGTGATTTTACATTATTGTTTTCTGGATGTTGGATATTCCTTTTTTTTTTTGTTTTTTTTTTTTGTTTTTTTTCTCTGGTACTGGGAACCGAACTCACGACCTTGCGCTTGCCAGGCAGGCACTTTTGCCGCTGAGCTAAATCCCCAGCCCCTGGATATTCCTTTAAATGCTGTTAAACTTGTGGGTTATAGTTTATTACTTGGACTTAGCTGATAGTTTTGAATTTTACTTTTTTTTTCAATTTTTAAAATTAGTACATGTTTGCTATATATAGTAAAAACATCCATTATGGGGGGAATTGGTACATACACATACTGCATCTTAATAATTTTATTATGGTTTTATTTTTTATTTTAAAGAGAATAATTAAAAGGAAGAGTTGCAAAATATCAACAACATAGACAAAGACAAAACAAGGCAAAAACAATAAAAATGATGCAGAGTTTCAGAACAAAATTATAGGAATTAATAGTGGTTGTTATATTACATGTTATGATCTTCAACAAAGTTGCTCAGATTACCAGATGTAAGAATGCAAGATTCATCAAATCATTAAAGAGAATAAAAAATAAAAACAAAGAAAACCCATTAGAAGTGATACAGAGTTTCACTAGACATGATGGTAGGAAATTAACAATGGTTATTACACTGCATATTGTTATCTTCAAAGTAGTTGCTCAGATTACCAGGTATAGGCATGCAAAATTGATCAAACAATATAAGCACTAACTGTTCCTTTCAATGACTAGTGGAGAAAAAAGATCCTATTATTTTTTGTATTACGGGTTGAATAGCAGTTAGGATACAGAATTTCTGTCACTACTGTGGATCTCTTTAACCGATTTGGTCTTCCCATGATGTGTCCTTTGATTTGATTTTGTGTATACCCCCTTCAACTTATTCAGTATAATATTTGAGGGTCTTATTATTGTTCAACATTTTTCTGGGAATTTGATCCGCAGTGCCACTCAAAGAGGAGAAAACAAACTACAATAATTTTGATAACATAGAGCCAAATCAGATAATAGCATATAGTAAAAAAAGCAATTAAAAACAACCACTATGGGAAAAACTAACAATAGAGAAAAAATAATAGAGTCAAAGACAAACTGGTTATTGAAAATTCATAAAAACCATTAAGAGCTACAACTATATTATCATTATATATAGATGCACAATAATGTAGACACAAAGACAAACCAAATATTGACATATAGTAAATATCTATGAAAAACAATTCTACCATTATTAACAATGGAAATGATTTCAATAATAACAGCAAAAAGTCAACTAAATTGCTAAAAATTAATAAAGTGTAAAAGCAATAATAAAAATGGAAGGCATGGGAGAAGAAGAAAATGGAAGAAGTAAAATTAGAAAAAAAGAAAAGAGCTGAAAAGGAAGAGAGAAACATAAAATAAAAAATCCAATTAAATAATAAAAGAAAGATAATAGAATTAAGTAAAAGTAATAGGAAAAGATAAATAAGAAAATAAGAATAAAAATAAAGAGTTACAGATAAGGGAAAAGAAACAAATACAAATGAACAAGCATAAAATAAAAAACAAAGGAAAAGAAAAGGAGAAATGAATCCAAAAGTTCCTCATGCGTTTGGGTGGTTTCTCTCCAGAGCCTGTGGCACTGTAATCCACCAGAATATTTGGGGGATAGTGCATTGCACCTGAGGCTTATTTTGTTTCCATACCCAGGTTTAGCTATGGAAATTCTGAGCGCTACCTCGCCTTTCTCCCTGGGCATGGTCAGTGAGTAGTGTAGCGTCTGCCTCAGGGGGCTGTCTTCACTCCCATGGTTCTCAGTGTTTATACTCTTATGCGCGCCCCAGGTCGTTTCTATCTTTGACTGACATTATGGCTTGTGGCCTTGTGAGGGCGTCCCTTGCTCCGGAGACCCTTCTGGCCACAAACCCCAAGATGTGACAATTGTCCAAGCCAAGTTACACCCGTGATCACGATGGCACACGGGAAAAGCAAAGGGACCACTGAGCTCTATGGTGGAAGGAGGCAATGAGTGGACTGAGAGTCTGTGGACTTAGTGTCAGCACTTTCAGACCCTGCCCCACCAGAAAACCAAAGGAGCAGACGGACTTCTCACCTTGGAGGTGGGACCACTGTATTTTTCACAACGAGAGTTTGCTTTTTAAACTTCTCAGGTGATCTGCCCTTACCCTTCCCACCCCCTAAAACCGTCTTTTGTGCTACCTCCCACCCAGTCCCTGCGGCAGAGGGACCCCGGAGAGCCTAAAGTATAGTCATTCTGTGACTTCTGATTTCCAGGGTAACTCAGTTTTAAACAAGAAAGCCCTTCCCAAAATACTTTCTGAATATATCACTGCCAAGGAATTTCTTCAACTCTATCCTGCCATGCAGATAAAGTCACTTTTACCCTACGCAGTAGTTGTAGTTCGCAGTAACTGTGGGCTTGTGTTGCAGGAGGACAGTCAGTGCGGCTGGTCTGTTTTTCTCTGCAGCTGGCAACCTCTGTGTCTTTGGAGACAAGACCTTTTCCCAAGGAGTTAAGGTTAGTGTTCCAGACTTTTTCTTCTACATTGTCTTCAGTTTTGCTGTGGTTTCTAGTTTTCCTGTTGCCTCTCTCTTAATTCCCAGAGCTCTACTTCTTTCTCTCTTCACTAAGTTGTTGTTTTCCAGGTATCTCAATTCCATGTCCCAGAGAGATTGTATTTTGCTTCCTGCCTTTATTCTGCCATTTTTAATGTCCTTATAATTATGGAGGCAAGCCTATAGGAGACTTTATTTCAAGGGTAATTTGTGCTCACTTTTAATGCTATTCTATGCAGCCTTTGCCCAATGCCCTCTATGTCAAGAGGTCTTTCTGCTTTGCCTAACGTGAACACAGTGTACTTCTAGGTCATGTGAGTGCTAGGCATATTGTTCCTACTTGTGTTCGTTGATTCTTTCCCTTATTCCATGTAGTTTTCTAATATGTTGACACAGTCCAGTGCTCAGGCAGTTACTTGCTATCAATATGGATTTCCTTCCTCTTTAATGCCCCATCTCTCTGATACTCTTCCCAATAAATTCCTTATAGATTATTTTCCCTAAATTCTGATTTATTTCCATAAATCAGCAAAATCATTGCAACCCATTTTTATTCTTTCTTCTCTGTGAGCTTCCTTGAAGCTCTTCCCTAGAAGCAAGCAGGGCAACATTAATGTTCCCATTCTCTCCTTTCAGGGTCATTGACATGGGTGTCTGTTTTACAATATCTAGAAATCATTGTTTTATTTTGTTTGTCTCTTTTTCTAGTTGAAGAAAGGGAGAAAATCTGATTATTTCATAATCTAGATAAAAGGAAAAATAGATGGTGAGGGAATTAATGTTTTCCCTTAACTTGAGAAATAGGAGAAGGATTTCTGCTTTTGCCACTTTTGTTCAATATATTGCTTGAGTGTGTATTCAGAACAAGGCAAAATAAAATAATGAACATTTTTTAAAGAAGTAAAACTGTTTAACAATTAAAAGTGATAGAATATCTAGTATAAAAAATCCTAAGCATTTTGCAAAAATACTAAACAAATTGTTTAGCATGTTTGTGTAAATAAGTTCCACACATAAAAACTAATTGTACTTTTATCTATTAGTTACAAACAATTGGAAACAAAAATTAGAGGAATAATACCATCAAGAACATAAAATATTTTGTGTTGAATCTGGCATACATATACAAATTTCTGTAGTGTAAGCTACTGAACTTTGCTCAATTTTAAAAAGACCTAGAAATTGTCAGGAATGCTATGTACATAATTATGAAGACCCAATATTACTATTGCAGTTCTTTTCAAACTGGAATGTACAATGCAATTTATTTTCTGGAAACAAGAAGTAGCTTAAATAAATCAAATAATTTGCAGAAAAAATAGGAAGAACTTACACTACCTGATCTCAAGATGTAGTGCGTCTAGATCCCAGGAAGTTGGATATGCCTGGAATAATGAACATCTGCTTGGAAAGCCATAGTCAGCAAACAGAGTCAGCTCGAGAGAGGTCCTGCTCCAGCAACCAGCAAGGCCGTAGGGATGGGATCACTCACACACATTGGGATTCACAGCCCACCCACAAATGCCAGACATGAAACTACAGGATTTAAGGTATTGCGTTGGTCCATTTCTTTCTCTGTTTTATTCTTATATTTTTGAATGGGAATGTTTTCCCAATTTTATATTGGGAATATGTAACTTGCTTTTTAAATTTTCAGTGGTTTATAGCTATGAGTTTGTCTTGAATCTTACAGGACACTTTGTACTTGAACTTTTAAATAATGCTTGATCTGTTGAAACTTTTAGGAAGGACACTACCATGTTTATAATCATATACAGGATAGTTATATCACCTTAGGGAGAACAATGACCCCGTGTTTATTTGGAAATTAAGTATGGTTTAAGGAAATGTATGTGGGAGTCATGTTGACAAGGGGTAGAATGTGACATTAAGGTGGTTGTCAAATTAACTGGCTGGAAAACTCTCCAGTGGGGAAGTAAAGCATGTCTCTAAGTTTGTCTGGGTAAGTCATTGATAAGTGATCTCAATACTATATCTGGTTCCTGACCTGTTCCTGTTGAACTGTTTCCCTGGACTACACCTTGGCTAACATGCACTGAACAGTTTTGCACTCCCCATCCTGCCTCCATGTTTCTACCATGAAGACAATTGATTATGGAACAAACCATCTGAATCCATAAACCAAATTAAATCACTCCTCTTTAAAGTTGTAGGTGTTGGGTATTTGTCCTAGTAATGAGATGATTGAACAACACATACACAAGCAATTGATGCTATTTTTTTTGTGGCCTTTTCACTGATTATTTTTGTCATTATCTGTATGTCAGTGAAACTTGCAGAGGTAAATATCCTTCTACTATTTAAATTGAAAACAAAATAACTTGTAAAGGAGGTAACATTGATTTTTCTAAAGATTTCTCTTGGAAAATCAAAACTTGACAACTCAAAGTGAAACTCAGGTTTTAGTTTGAAATATTTTTGAAAAATTGTTTTTGAGATTTAAAATTTCTGAAATCTCATATTTCATGAAATTATGTATCTTTTATGAAATGTCCACTTAGTGCAATATCTCTGTAATGATCTACTCTTAGGTTAATGCCACAGATTTTGTAAACAGTCACTTATAACATGTGTTTCATTAGATGAATATCTTTATGTATTAATCTATATTTTATAAGCCCTTGTAGGACCTCATGGAGAACCTGTGATACACTTTGGAAAGTATAAGATATGAATTACTCCAATTCTTAAAATTTGAAGGTCATAAAATTATTAAAACAAAGAATTCCTATAAATTTGAATTACTTTTTTTGTTTTTTAAGTCTATGGCATACAATTTGCTTCTAACTATAGTTTTTACGGTCTATTATGAACTTGAATGATCAAACATTTGTCACCCAAAATTGATAGTTTTTTGAATTCATGAACTACTCTTTGAAGCTGTTTAAGATAGATGCATAAACAGACATGGTCTTGATAAACCATTATCCTATGGTCAGAGTAGTTATAAATATTATAGAATATATATAAATACATGTGTTCTAAGAATATCTATCCTCAGATAACTATATATATATTCTATGATGACTATATATATATATACATACATATACACATACATACACACAGGTGAAGATTATACACATGTAGGCATAAGGTGGGGATTCTCATTGTGCATATGTAAGTGGGTGTGTATAGTCATCTTAGAAGTGTGACTTTTTACTAGTGGAGTTTACTGTGAATATTTTAGAACCATCTTCCCTATAATCCTTCCCTTTATACAGTCCTTCAACATTAGATTGTGAATTTCTCCTTAATATTGTAGCAGACTTCCTAAATTAGGGTAGAGTGGCCAGAGACTTGGGTATAGCTGAATATTATTCTTTATGGAGTTATCATTTGTTAGATGATACAATTTAATTAGAAACTTCACATATTTAATATAAAAAGGAAAATATTTTGAATTGGTTTAAGCCAGAGAGTGAGAAGGAGTGGAAGACACACACACACGCACAGAGAAAGAATTTCAATAACCACTGGCATTAGGAATCCAGGAAACTCTATTTTTCTTACCCTTTTTCTGTGCTTCAAATTGAATATTGTCTTTATTTTCCCCAAACGTCTTTAATCTTCATACAACACAGTCACTTCAAATTTGTTGAACTTCGCCTTCATTGATCCCAATGAAGTCTGATTTTTTTTTTTTTGTCAGTTGCAATCCCACACTTTTAACGAGTGTGAACAGGTACAGCTCATTTTAGATCCAATTTTCTCCCTTGGCTTAGTAAAATGGAGAGTAAAATCACATGCAAGGATACAACTGCCAGAGTAAGGGGTCGCTGTGAGCGGGGTAGGCACTGCTAAAGGAATTTTCAGCTGTGGTCCAAGCTGAGAAACATTAAGTGAGGTTCTCATAACTTAAATATAAGCTTTTAAAGTACAACAAGTAGGCACCTACACTATAAATGACACTGTTTTGTTATGTCACTTAGAGTTCAATATATGCTATTATAATCTTTTAAAATTATAAGAATTTAAAAGGTAAACAATAAAATATAGTCACACAAGTTGGGTTAAGGGACAGATAGAGCACAAAAATCTAATAATATCTCATGGAACTATCATTTGGGACTAAGAATAGCAATCACTGTGAATGAGAAAGAAATTCAAGACCCTGAAAATTGCCTTTCTATTGCAAACACTGAGTAGATAGGAGCAAATTCACTAGACAGAATGTGAAAGAATAAAAAATACCTGAAAAATGTGTCACTGTTGACATCACTCCACTGCATTTTTCAAAGTTTAAATTCAGATGCCCAACTGACAGAGATTCTGTGATTATATTTGATACAAATACCATTTGTATTTCTTGATTACTAAAAAAATTCTTTGCGAAATGTGACTGAATAAATGTTTAGAAAATGGCAAGCATTTCAAATAAATTAACACAAGATTATTTCAAATTGGAACACTACCAATAACCTAGGTGGTGTAAATGTTTTTATATTTATTTGGATTCAGTTTGCAAATCGCCCCTGGGAGCAAAGCCCATACCCCTAAGAAAGGGCAGTCAGACACCACTGTGAGTGCACAAACAGACTACTCAGCATGTTTATTGCATCATCCAAAGCAAAAAGCAGAGAGAGAAGAATTTTGATCAGTGAACCTGTGAATTTTGTACTGATAGCTACAAACTGAAAAAAAATCATGTGTAAGAATTGTTACTGGGAATTTTGTAGCAGAGAAATACTGAGTTTTTCCCATTCCATGAAGCACTAATATATGCAAGAATGTGCTATAGAAAATGCCCTTTGAGAAAAATCAAGGAAATATGTTAATTAAAAATCAAGCAATGAGAAAAGAAAGTTAAAGAGAAGAAAGAATAGAATTTCAGAAATAGCCTAGAAAAAGAGGGACCTATAGACCAACATTCTGCTCCATGTCATTCAATATATATACCAAATTAGTACAGCAATTTGCACAATTACAAAATCATGTGGGATTCATCATAATATAAACCTCATTGACTTATTATTACAGACAAAGTGGATGGTTACATAGTATTTTTTGGGAGCTTGAAGATATGACATCTATCTATCTATCTCTTTATCCAAATATATCAATTTAAACCAGTAGATCTATAATAACTTTCATTGAAGAAGAATTGTTGTACAAAGAGCTGTACATATTTGATACAATATGTAAAATTTGATGAGTTTGTGTATGTGCAAACATTCAGTCTATTCTTCAAAAATAATTTATTTTGAAAATATCACAACCTTCATAAAGAACAGTTAGAAGTGTAGTTCAAGTAACTTTTTTGAACTATTTGAGGTCAATTTGCTACCTGAATGCTCCAATCATCTCTGTTCCCTACACACAAAGAATTCTACAAAATGATAATATAGGCATAAAATCAGGTGATCAAATTAGTAATTTATCACTATTAACTTCAAACCCTATTTTTACCTGCATCCAACAGTGTTATTTTGTCTTTTATATATAGAAAAGTGATCCAGTCTAGAACATTTTTCTACATGAAGTCATGCCATTTTAAGTTTCAGAAGGGTTCTTTAGTATCTCTTTTATTTTCACAAGTAAAGAACTTATGATTCTTCATGAGTAGAATCAGTATATGCAAATTTTGTAGAAGTATCAGAAATTAGATGTTACATTTTCATCACACCTTAATGAACGTGTGCTTTCAATTGATAAATATTTGCTAGGATCCATTCTTTGAATATGTATAGTCCTCCAAAATTTTATCATTCAATTTATCAATTAATTATATTTGCATGGATAGCTTCCCTTTTTATTCATTAGGCTATAATTTGTTTTATTTTTATGTACAATCTATTCTAATTAGTGGTAGTTTTACATTCTTTAAAGTTATTTTGAACATTGAGTAAGTGAATATTCAAGCATTATATTAAGTTCTTTTGGGCCTCTCGTTGCAGTATTTTGATCAATTGATCAATAAGCTTATTTTATATATCTTACTATTTAAACAGACCATTTATTAACATTGAACTCATACTCAACAAACTGCCAAATTCGTGGCTTATCAAAGATTGTATGTTGTATTTTTTTCCATAAAGCACATCATACCTTTTTTGCACCTAAGAACGTTAAACATCACTTAAGCACTGTGCTTGGAGCTATTGTAAACAGAAATTTGACAACAAAAATGTGAAAAAACAGACCGTGAAGGGGATGCTTGGTTCCGTATGAGCAGTAACACTTGAAGGCAGAGCATGGCCATGCTGTACCTCAATTGGGAATGTGTGTGTCGGACAACTGAAATTATTTGCTACTGTGTGTATGCCTGTGACCGATTGTAGAAGTACAAGTATTGACCTGTGGCTGAAAAGTTTTAGTGAAAAGGCTAACTAAAAAGTAAGGAATATATGCATAATTAATATTGAGTCTATTTGGGTATACAAAAAGGAACCCTCAGTGGTGGGAGCCCACTGAAACCGATTTCAAAATCCTTTTGTCATATTCTCATCATTCTTTGATCATTTTTAATTTCTGGCACAAGATGATATTTCGGGTATATAAAATTTGTTACTTACTTATGGCTCCAGTTTTTTAGTGGAAATTGGCAGAACAAAACCAAAATCAAAGATCTAGTTATTCTCATTGCTGATATTTAATGCTATCCTCAGACCATCTCTGAAGACATTTTGTGGGAAGATAATATTTAAGTATGGTGTAGGTAATATGGTTGTACTCAAGGAGATTAATCTGGAAACAAATTAATAATGAGGATGATGGGACTTAGGGTGGAGAGAGAGTATAGGGCAAATGTCATCCACAGCTTTAATAAATTTAAAGAACTAGTAAGAAAGTTAATAGATGATAGCATTTCACAAGCAATTAAGTAGTAAATCCTGGTTTTGTGAACAACAAAAGAGGTTTGGTACAGTATTGCTTTAGGTACTTTTCTAGTTGCTGAGGCAAAGTAGTAGATTACTACTACTACCTTAAGGGAGGAAAGGTTTACTTAGCTCACAGTTTGTGGAGGTTTCAGTCCATCATCAGCTGGCTCCAAGGCAGAGGAAAACAGTTCATGGCAGGCAGACTATAGCGAAGCAATAAGGGAAGGGAAACCAGTTCATGGCCGTCAGAAGGTAAACTGATTTAGTAATCACCCATTCTTAATTCCAGCACTCTTAATTTTAGCATTGCACCATGAGTTAATCACATACTCTAGATTCAGAAACCTCTGAAAAACTCCACCTTTGACCACATGAGGCTTTGGGGGGACATATAGACAAAGACCATAACAAGTATAAAAGTTAGAAAGCTAGAATTAAAGTTTCTTTATTATTATCAAAACAAGAACAAACAAAAGTAATTTTCTCTCACTTTTAGATACAATTTTATATGTAAGGATTCTAGGTTTACATTGTGTCAGATTTCATAGCTCTTGCAGCTTTACTATACTATACTTTAGAGGTAGGTCACTTCATGGTCCAAAGTAATGGTCTAGCTTTACTTCCTAGCTGTCAGGAAGGAGAAAATAAAAGAATATACTTTTCTCATTTAAGAAAACTTTCTTTTACCATCACACACACTTCTATTTACATTCTGGAAGCCCGAATTAATTCACCCTGATATCAAGTCTCCATTCCAGGTAGTTAGGCAACAAACATCTATTTCTATAGAGAACAAAACAGATGCTGAGAGAAAATCAGCAGTATCTATCACAGTAAAAGAATCACGCAAGATGGAGGAAAGTGAATTGATTGAAAAGGTAAAAGAAACTAGGAGCATATGAAACAATTTATGGCTCCATGCAGAGCAGAATGAATATAACTTTCCCACGATGTTAGCCTTTTCCTCATCGCTCATACTTTTGTTTGTTTTGTTTTACATGCACTTGCATCTACAATTTGTTATCTTCATTAAAGGTTCACTTACCTCTCTGCACCTATTCATCTCTTTCACTGAATATGAACTTTTAGGCAGAAATCACAACTTTAGTTTCACTTTCTTTAGGAAAACAATATTAGAATAGCAGTTAAAACATCAGGTCTTAGAAGGAATAGGTGTAGGTTCAAAGTCTGCTTCTGCCCCTTTCCAGTTATGTTCATTGGATAAGTCACCTAAATTCTGTAAAGGTTAGTTTTCTTGCCTGTGATGACTCATATGAAGTTCTCAGTAATATAGGAGGTATTATAGGAAATACAGGGAATATAGGAAATTGGTATTAGCTATCGTTTTTGGTGTTCGCAAAAAATCATACTCAGTAAGTGCCTTTTAAATATTTATTTGATTGGATAGAAAACTTCACCGATGTTTTCAGATGAATCAGGCTGTGGAAGTGAGACCTGTCTTGCCATTTCACTAAAGAATGTTATTCAAACATTAACTTTACAGCTTAGGAACTCAGGTTCACTTTCATCAGATTTCACATCATCGTTGCTGCTAAAGCCACTGATCTCCAAGTGCTTGATTATTACTAAATTCTCTTTTCCAGTCAGGTTATTTTACACTGTTACGAAGCTGTGGACAGGAAAGTAATGCATAATTTCAAGGAATTTAAGATGAGAAAAAAGAGAACACCATGTTCACATCACAGAACAACGATCAGACAGTCATTTACATGCTTGCGGCAACGTACACGGTCACCTTCTAATCTGGTAGATCTTCCTCCCCAAGTTACATGCAAACATGATTAATGCACATGAAATTTGCAGGGGTAATAGCATTCGTCAGTAGTTGAGGTGAGGTGGAACAGGTTTTTTCCTCCATTTTCTTTGGGAATGTTTGAGTTTCACATGACACTGCTTAGCGAATTAAAATGGCTCAGATTTTCCACTAATAGCACAATGGATTAGACCACAAACAGCTTGATCTTTACCCTAGTTTCTTTTTCTGACTCAGTGATCCTGCAGTAGTGACTTTTTGATGTGGACTGCTTGCCTGATTAGGATAGAAAACCAGACCTGTCTGAGAGGACTAAGAATCTAGAGATGTCATATGCAAAAAGTGGAGTAAATTCTCCAACCAGATAAACAGCACCAAGGTACTCTAGAAGTAAAAACTACTGTCAAGATAAATAAACCAAGATAAGGATTTTAGATCCTAAAAGTAGCACCTGTGAATAAGTCCTCATTTCAGTCTCAGGGTAAATGGCATTTTAAAAAGTGCTCCCTCCCAAAGCAGAAGTTGAAAGCATTAATTGAATTCATGAAGTCCAGATTATATATTACCTTAAATAATCTCTCTTTTTCATCAGAATATTTTGTTTTGTTATGTGTTTTTAGCATCAACAGAAATTATTGAGAACCTATTATCACACAATCTTAGTCATTATTCTTCATTTTGAACGGCGCTCTCTTGGCTATATACCTCAAAGTTATTGAGAAGATTAAGTGAAATAACTTATATAAGGCACATAAGTCCTTGGCACACCTACAGAAAATACTGGGTTGTTAGTTCATCTAGCATTGACCAGTGCAGATTCTACCCTTCTATAATAATTTCATAGGTAAATCCCAGATAAATTAAGATAGAGAGAAACATATTTTTAAGGAGAAAAGGGGAATTTTTTAAATAATCATTTGATATCCACAAAGCATACATGCCAAATATTTCTAGACTGCCTATCATACTAGTGTAATTCTGTAGCCTGGGATTCTGCCATGTAAATTAAGCCACTTACCTTCCAAATAGCCTCCTTTGATAACTCTGGAACAGTGATATGCTAAACAATGCACATGATTCCAACTGTAGTAATTATAAAGCCTTTAAGAGAAAGAGAACTGAAAATCATGCTCAATGTTTACATAGTAAAGATTTTTAAATAGAAATGGGGCATAATATATGAAGAGATTCTACTTTTAGAGAGACTCCTAAAGTCTCCTGTGGACTTGCTGCCCTAAAATAACATTTTGTCTATATTTTGAGCACCTTCCACATCTTCTAAGGAAGTTAAACTATGACTGCTGTCCATCTGAGGGAGTAGAGAACAAAATCTGAAATGCAATTATTAAATAAGTCTTCTGTAAAGAAACAGAAAACAACATAGTGTAATAAAGGAAGATTGTAGTGAGACAGAGGATCAAGAGCCCTGTATCAAACATGGTGGTCTTATTTTACCCTTAGTAGAGTTAGAGATCCTATATACTTTATTAAAGAGAAAGAGCACTTTTCCTTGACATTTCTCTCTCTCTCTCTCTCTCTCTCTTTCACACACACACACACACACACACACACACACACACACGTGCACCCACACAAACACAAAGAATGTTAAAGTGGATTATGCAAGAGTGGAGGCTGAATACCTGAGAAAAATTTTCCAAGTCAAGCAATATCCAAAACCTTATTTCTCTTTCTTTAAGACAACTGTTCCAAATCTACAATGAAACATAGATTTGAGACTCAGGCAGCAGAAGAAATTAACACTGAGTCACCAGTGTGGCACCATTCCCTGGGGTGATTAGCCTGAAACTTGGTGGTAGGTTGATTATATTGTACTGGTTCCATAATGGAAAGGGCTGTAGTCTGTTCTTACCGGCATAGGCATTATTTGGGGTATGAACTTGCCTTCAGTGCATATAATGCTTTTGCCAAAACTACCTTCCATGAACTTATAGAATGCCTTATCCACCGTCATGGTATTTCACACAGTATTGTGTCTGACAGGAGTGTATTCAAAGCCAAAGAAGCAAGGCAATGGGCTCATGCTTATGCAGTTCACTGGTCTTATCATTTTCCTCTGTGTCCAGAGAGCAAGGAAACCTTTTGAAGGTACAGTTGCAGTGGAAGCTAGGTGGAAATGCCTTGCAGGGTGAGGGAAAGGTTCTTGCAAAAGCTGTATATCTTTAAACCAACATCCACTATAAGGCACTGTGCTTCCGTAGGCAGAGCTCACAGGCCCGTAATCAGGCGATGAATACGGGAAAGGTGCCACTCACTGTTACCGCTGGTAAGCAGCTAACAAAGCTTTTACTTCCGGTTCCAGGAAGCTTAGGCTCTGTCGGCCTAGAAGTCTTAGTTCCAGATGGGGGAAGTTTGCATTGAGCCAGAAGCTAAGACTTCCGCTGGTCATTTTGGGCTCTTCATGCCTCTGAGTAAACAAACTGAAGGAGAAGTTATGGTGTTGGCAGGAGGGATTGATCGAGACGATCAAGGGGAAATTGGACTATTACCCCTCAGTGGAGTAAAGGAAGACTGAACTTGGTGTGCAGGAGGTCCCCAAGATGGTCCCTAGTCCTGTCGTTCTTATTATTAAGTCAATGGGAACTACAGCAACCCAGTCCAGGAAAGACAACAAGTGGCCCAGAACCTTCGGGAATGGAGGTGTGGATCTCCCCACCAGGAAAAGAATCAAGACTTGCTGAGGTGCTTGCTGACGGCCAAAGGGCTACAGAATGGGTCGTAGAAGAAGGCCATTATAAATACCAATTATGACCCCGTGACTAGTTACAGAACTGAGGATTGTACTTGTAATTGCTCTCTCCTTTCTGTCAAGATGCTTCCTTCTCAAAGTACTGTTAAACATATGCTTTAATGTTTAAATTATGAAATGTTAGGGGCTGGGGATTTAGCTCAGCGGCA
>NW_004955472.1:11749576-11768096 GCF_000276665.1 Chinchilla lanigera | reverse complement strand
AAAAAAAAAAAAAAAAAAAAAAAAAAAAAAAAAAAATTATGAAATGTTAAGAGTAAGTGTCTCCCAAAGAAAAGTTTGCCTCCTATTCTGGGGAGGGCTTTAGCATATTTCTGTTTGTATGCTGGATAGCTGTACCATTGTTAAGCATAATTATTAAATTACTATGTTATCTGCAGACCAAGTACAGTTTAAGGAAATGTATCTTTTGTCAAGTTGGGAAGGAGTGGATTGTGATAGTTAACTGTGATGTCAACACTCAGCTGATTGATTTAGTATAATTTGGGGTGTGAATGATAGATTTACTGAGAAGGAAGAGCCACTCTGGTGTGAGTGGCACCAGTCAGTAGATTTGTCTTCTGCTTCTTCAGAGGAGCTCCTTTCTCTACCATAGCATTAGCATGTTTATCTCTGGGCTTCTAGCACAGACTCTTCACTGTTTCATCATGGACTTTTCAGCCATACTCCTCCACATTTTTGGTATTAAATTCTCTTTCCAACCAAAACAAAATCAATAGTTTTTAACTGTTAATAACTATTATAATCTATAGCTTATAAACTTTAATGACTGTTTTTATAGGAACACTACATTTAATTTCAATAAAGTGTAAAAACAATCTAAAACTTAGTGAACTACTATCAATCCACTGTTGAGTCAACAGTTTTGTGTGCATTATCTCATTTAACTTCAGATAAACTACAACATTTCCCATTTCTCAGAGAATGCTACTCAGAGGTAGAGAGTTCTGCCAACATAGCACAGTGTGTTGTGGTGCAGGTGACATTTCAAACCAGGTGTTTTAACCACAGTCTATGGTTTCAAATAATTTCATAAAAAATCAAGAAACCTATACTAATCCAGTAAGAACTAAGAAGATCTCCTTTAAGTACACACTGTTAAAATTAATGGTTTTGCAGGATCGTTATACCGGATTGATCTCTCCCACCCATTCTCTTATCTTTTTTTTTTTGGTGCTGGAAATCAAACTCAGGACTTTGCCTTCGCCAGGCAGGCACTTGTGCCATTGAGCTAGATCCCCAGCCCCCATCCTCTTATCTACCATAACTGTGATAACTAAATTTCTGAGTCAGGCTGGATTTCAATTTTTTTATTACTTCAAATATGTATAGATTCTTCTCTGTAGGTAGAAAGTATATTGTGTCTCACTAACAACAGTTACTCTCTTATATGAGGAAAGGGATAAAAAACTGTTGATATTTGTTGCATATCAAAGTAAAATAACTTAGAAACATATGAAATCTGAATTTTAATATTTTAAGGGAGCTTTCATGTAGAAAACAACTGCAGAATAGAACCTATGGGAGAAAAAAATGTATGAAGATCTTGGTTCTGCCCAAAGACTAACTTTTTGAAAAGAAATGTAATTAGTATTAACTAAATCATAAATGAGCAGTCTTGGAAAGGACGGGTTCTCTATGGATCACTTCTGGAAGGCAGCAAGACAAGAATGTTACAGAAAACGGTCCAGCAACAGATGGGGTGGAAAAGACGCCAGATAAAAGCCTGTACTTGTGTAGCAAGTGTCAGCTTCCTCCGGCTTGTCAAGGGGTAGCGGAGGGTGAGTGAAAAGGAGGCCACGGGATGCCACGGATTGAATATTTGCTTCTTCCTCCCCTTACCAGATTCATATATTGAAGCTTATTCCCCCAGATGTGTGTTTTAAGGCATGGCCTTCTGGAGGTGGTATATGAGAGTAGGGCCTTTGCAAATGGGATTAATGTCAGACAACAGGAGATTCTGGAGAGCTGTTTCTTGTCTGTTTTCCTCCATGGAGGGATACACTGCAAAGGCAGCCATTGGCAAACAGGAGAACAGGACTTTCCTACATACCAGATCTGACTGTGGACTTCCCAAACTTCACACCTGTGAGATGGAATGTTTGTCATTTAAGCCTCTTATTTTCTTGTCGTTGACAGGCAATACGCTACACGCACAACTTGAAGGAGGACAGGGTTATTTAGGCTCAGGTTAGTTAGTAGAGGTTTCAGGCCACAGTCAGCTGGCTCCAAAGCAGGACAGAATGGCAGAGGGCCCGGCAGAGGAGAAGCAGCTTGCGGCACAGCAGTAGGAACCAGAGCACAATAAAAGGAGGAGGGTGAGAACAATATCCTTCCAGTCCACACACCCAGTGACCACACTCCTCCCAGGACCACTTTTAGTGATAAACAATCCACAGATGAGTATCATGTCCTCATGATCCAACCACCCAAAAGCTCCACCTATGAGTGCATGAGGCTTTGGGACAGCATCTAGATATAAACCGTGCCAGCCTCCAGTGTATGTGTATTTGTTATATCAGTCCATACTAGTACACGGAATATACAAAAATCCCACATGAAAGGGCAATGAACGAAGAAAACAGTGACAAGGAAAGTAGAACAGAGGACAGAAAGGCAAACTGTAGCAATTTCACAATGACATTTGACCAGAGACTATTTCCCGTCCCTTGCTCATACATCACCCGAATCTGGAAATGTTTTCATCACATCTTTGTGCACACTTTTATGGAGGCATCGTGTAAGCCAGAGTTACAGTCAGTTCTTCTTTGCTTAAGTTGCAAAGCTTTCTCCTAGTGAGTTTTTCCTTAGCATGGCTGATTTTCTCAAGAAAAAGCGAACACATTTACCAATAATATAGCTTAAATATATCTTAAGACTTTACCAAAAAATAGTTAGCTACCGGTTTTCTTGTTTAAAAACAGTAATGAGAAGACAGAATATTTATGGCTCACAGAATCTTTCAGGTCCACTTTTCAGTTACTAAGCTCACCTTACCCGTAAGCATCAGTATTTTAAATTTGAAGCTATTCCCTATATTTGCCTATATGACATTATTTTTTCAGAGTAGCCATAACACTTAAACAAGAGCATAGATTTTGTATTGACATGTAATAGTAGTACTGACATACAGATTTAGCTACCACAAGAATATCAACTTCCTAATCAAAAGCTGAGAATGTGGGAAAAATGTTTTATGAACGTAACTTCACATTGTACAGTATCTTCCACAAACTGTCATCAAAATTTGGAGACCTGATTATAGGCTAAATTTTATAATCTAGAATTGCTAATATCATTTGGTATTTTCAACCTTTTCTGTAATAGTTTCACATTGGACTACTTGTTCCAAGTGCATGCCTTGACCTAATAATTGGAAGCTGGTGGAAAGAATGATCATATTATAGTCCTAATTTCTATCATGCATAAGTTAATAGAGAATAAGAAGTGCAAGGAGAGGCACCAGGTGGTTCACAGGACCTTCAGGTAAAACAAATGAGATTTTATTAGGCTTACAGATACAATTTTTGCCTTTGTGTCAAGGGATAACAGCAGAGTTGATTTGAGTGGCTTATTAAATAGGCATGTTTAGCTCAGCGATATTACTCATCTCTCAGCTTTTAATCTGTCAAGAGATGGGTACCATTTGCACTTATGAACTGTGCATAATTATGGTGATTCAGATTTCAGCCTATAATGAATCTTCATCACAGTCTGCTATCTTGATTTTTTATTTTCTATTCATCTAAGTGAAGAGGGACCAAACAGAATTCAACTTTGACTCTTGTTTAAGAATGGAATGTAGATGTCTGTAAAATATGTGATATGTACATTTATAAGATTTTAGCTTGTCTTTTTTCCAGGTTTCATGATTTCAAGGATACAATATTAAAGTGTGCTTACCATCCAAGATAACTGATTAGCGGTAGTTCACTTCTTAATTATTTAATACTATTTATTACAGCAAAATAGAAACAAAATGAAATTCTATAGGTTGAAGTTAAATACATTTTGTGTGTCTAATCATGCTATACGTGTCCCTTAGGTTGCATCCTTTGCTATGTGCATTAGGGCATATCAGAAGAGTTGATTTGATTATCATAGTCAAGTGTCTAAATAGGTATGTTTAGGTTAGTAAAATTATTCCATACTCTTACCCACATCAACTGAGACTACAGTCCCACCTCTGTGCTTACTTCTAGTTACCCCATAAATTGAAAGTACTATTACTGCATTGTCTTGTATTTCAATGAATTCAAATCTTTAATTTTTACAACTGAGATGACTAAGTTTCTGAGAGGTTGAGGATGCTATTAATAATTATACTCACGACTCAGCTCATCACCTAGTTATTTATACCATTTCATATGACCTTTCCTAGTAGTCTAGTCACTTTTTCTCTTCTCCAGTCTAACCCCTCTCTTTCCTAGGGCTTCTCTGATCTCTGCTGACATAGTAAAGATTACAAGAGTTAATGGTAGTTGTCTCTTTAGGTACACTTAAGCTAGACCAAGTCGTGAAACTTTCATGTGTGAGTATTTCTGGAGGAAAATTCTTGGCCCCAATCTTGATGCTCTTAAATGAATGTGGTTTCCCATGGACTATCCTCTTTGACTTTCTCTAATTATTTATTCATTACCTAGTGGGGGTGGGAGGATGGAGTGCTTTACATTTACTGATAAATTTGGAAAGAATAAATTGGACATGCTCAGATTAGTTCCACCCTTTTATTCCTGAGGACACAACTGCCCTCAGATGGAAAACAAGATTTTACCTGAAAAATATAAATACTTATTCTGATTCAGCATTTTCTCTAACTGAAAGAAGTCTGTATAATTCCTGGATTATCATGATGCCTTGAATTCTCACATAACGATTTGCTCTCCAGATTATTTTTTCATAATTAAATTAGAGTTTGTTTCTATCTACTGTGTATTAAATTGAGAGATGAAGCATATCTTTGGGTTTAAATTGTACTGTTTTGTTAGAAATAGCTACTTTTTCAGGTATATTGCTTGCTTATTTTCTTATGTGAATTGTTTTGTAACTGTTTCCAATTTTTTTCTTCAGGTTATCTTTTAACAGCACATCAGAAGAGGATTTGGTGGTGATAGGGAGGTGTTGTAATAGGACAAGAGACAGAGAATAATTCCAGTTTATATTACCATATACACGTCTTCTCTCATGATCAAATATTGAATATGTGTTTGGGTCAAAAGAAATAATACTGATCTTAAGAGAGTATTTAGGGAGTTACGTAAAATTATTTTAGATATCTAAGAACAGGACCTATGTGAACAAATCTAAAGGAAGAGATTGTTACTTAGCAAATACAGAGAAAATGGATAGAAATGTCAAAATTTGATGTGAAATGGTGTGTAAAGTTCTAAGTGTGAAGTCAAGGGTGCAGTGGAGACACCAGAAGTTTGAAGCTAGGAACGTGGATCAGCTGAGGAAAACTACCAGCAAGAAGCAGAGCCAGCACAAGAGAGAAGCCAAAGGAGTGACAATCACCAAAAGTGCCACCGGGGCAGAGCCACCCAAGCCCTTGGAGTTCACATCTTGCCTTGGATGCTGCACATAGAGCTACAGGACTTAATGTTTGCCCTGCTCCATGTTGGACTTGCTTTGGTCCTATCCCTTTGTATCCCCCTGTTTGTAACTTTTGTAACAAATATGTTTATCTTGTGCCACTGAATATTGGAAGAGTTTTTCTTTTCATTTGCACAGGGTCTCACAGCTGAGTTTGCCTTATATCTCAGAGGAGACTTGGGTCTTGGACTTTTTAGCAGTGTTAAATGTTTAGAACTTTGGGAACTCTTAGAGATGAGCTAAATTCCTTCTGTATAAAAGCATGTATATGAGTATTGAGGGGGGCAGGATCAGAATGCTATGGTTCGTGTCTGGATGTCCTCCCAAAGCCTCATGTGGTCATGGGAGGTGGGCTTTTCAGAGGCAGCAGAATCTAGAGTTTGTGATTTATTCATGATCTAATGCTGGGATTAACGGTGTGAGTGCTGCACCTGCCCTAGGGCAGGTAGCCTGCATACAATATAAAGGACAGAAAGAGGCTTGCTCTCTTCTTTCTTGTTGCTTTTACTGTTTTCTGCCGCCATGAATGGTTGTCCCTCTGTCATGTGTTACTTTGCCTTGAAACCAGCTGATTATTTTCTAAAACCTGTACAAACTGTGAGCTAAATAAACCTTTCCTCCTAGAATTTGTGAGTGTTGGGTATTTTGTGTCAACAATAAGAAAGGTAATTAAGATAGGTGGCTAGAACCCTAGACAAATATTGGTTTAATAGTGATGAAGCGCAAGAGTTTTTAACAGTAATGCCATATGCTTACCCTTCATTTGGCAGGAGCACTTTATCAAAGGCAGTGTGATGTGGAAGCCCAAAATACAAGTATTGTTGAGTAACAATGATTTTACAGTATGAGAAAATAGATTCTTGCTCCTTCTCCATGACTTTTTCATTTCCCCTATTTCTGTCTCATTCACATAGCCAGTAACATAACCAACAAAAACCTTAAAAGTACAGAGAACTCAGAAATATTCCATTGGATTTTATGTTTGCCTTAAATTATGTCTCATGAAGAGTCTATTACATAATTACTTTGGCACAAGGCAATACTGCTTATATACAGCCTGTTCTTGGGCCTGATCGCAATTCATATTATAAAAGCTTTAGATTATTCTCGGGGTACCAAATTCTAAGCTGGATTCTACTGGTTACTCACATTTCATTATATTTTGCAAATTTTCGATATAGAAGCTTTCTTCATAGATTTCATAAAGATTCTTAGGAAGAAAAATCTGGTCTTTAGAAAACACCATTGATACTTTACCACCTATTTTTTTAAGCTTAGGGGGGTAATTTTATGACTATTAAAAGTTATTCGGCTACCACTGAGTCAAATTCAGACACCTTTTTCTCTTGGTTACATATAGTTATTCTGTAACCTCTTGCTGTTCCCACACCACCTGCCCTCGAAAGTCCAAAGAAAAGGTTTTGAAGAGCTGTCAATGAAATAGGAAACATGCACAGGACAACTGGTCTTTCCAATACATGCTTGAAACACTATCATAGCATCTGATTACTAGTTTTGGAGTCATTTGCATTTCATAGTAAAAGTTTCTATGCATAATGGTTCAAGCTATTTGGAGACTTACATTTTAAAGGAAACCCTACTTTTTAGGCACTGTAACTTATTTTTAGCTAGAAGGAAGAAGAGATGTTTTAACTGAAAGCATTTAGTGACAATGTTGTGATAGGAGCCAAAATGTCTCCATTTGACATACGCATAGTAAAATAACGTTGTTGCAAAACACTTACAGCTCTGTTTGCAAAAATGGATGAAATGGATGGCTAAGGGATATTTTTGTTCCCTCTGTTATATTAATAGAGAAAGGCATGCTGATAAGTCACTGTAGCTGTTTGGGATTAATGCCAGGAGGAAATACAAGCTATACTTTTTCTTAGGAAATTGCGGATTACTATACACCATTACAATCGTCTTTACAGGCAAACTATATGGCTTCTAGAATATATCTTAGTTCCTTGTCTGTGCTTATGAACTCAATACAACAGCATCTCCTAGAAATTTCCTGTTTTTTGTAAAACATGCCATGGGAACTTTTAGATTGAGTCTTTTATTCACTTTTACATCTATTCTTCTTCTTTTCTGGAATATGCCCTTTGTCTATTCTTTCTGTCTGGAAAAATCACACATTTTAGAGAAGTCAGCCAAAACTGAACTACATTGTATCTTGGTGACATATAACTTAGGGGAACTTACTCTAATTTCTAAAATTCCATTTCTAAAAGCTTTCCATGTGCTTCCTCATATGGAAATGGAGAGACAGTACATACTCTACCACGTTAGGATTAACTAAGACAGTGCATGAAGAACATCCAGCCTGTAGACAGATATACAGAAGTCACAACCACATTGTCTTCACCCGGTTTGTTTGTTTCTCAGTCATCTCACTTTCTTATAGAACCTGAGGCAGCTATTGATAGGAACAAGTCAGAAGTTTCCAGCTTAGCTATTTAATACCTTCAGATCTTTATAATTATTTCATACGAATTCTGCTACCTAAACCATATATAAGGAATATTTAAATTGTTCTAGCACATGTTTGCAGCATCCTCTCAAAGATGTGCTTCTGTTAATAAAAGTGCTACCCTGAACTTCAAAACTGTTAGGCAATTTAACCAATTGTTGGTCATCACTGTGTCACAGAGCCATCCTAAATTACAGCTCCTGAACTGCAACGCTTATCTTCCCCAGCACTTTGAAGTGAGGCACCATTTCATTTTAGGCTATAGTTTTACAGAATAAGAGAGTCTCCAGAGTTCTTTGGTGTATAGAAGCTACTGGATGTATCTACAGTATGGAAAAATGGGTTTAGATGTCTCCTCAAGTGTAATGCTTAATCCTGGTTATTAACTTGACTGGACTGAGAGATGCCTAGAAAATTGGTAAAGCACACTTCAGGTTATATCTGGGAGAGAGTTTGTAGAGCTCAATGGCACGTGAGTCAGTAAACTGAGTAAGGGAGGTCAGCATTCCTGCATGTGGGTGACACCTTCCAATAGACCAGGGCAGGATGGAAGAAAAAGTGGAATAGAGATGAAGCTTGCCAGGGAGCACCCGTGTGCTGATGTGCCGCTGCTCAACTGCCTCCAGTGGGTGGAGATATATATATATCTTTTCATTATTTTCCCCTCAGGAACCTTAATACACCAATCTTACTTCTTATATTAAACAGTTAAGGATTCTTCTAACTACATAAATTTCAGGTCCATCTCTTTCAAATAGTGGTACCTTTAGGAATCTACAGAGCCCTGGTATAAGTCATTATTCCATACTGATCAATCCAGAGAAAGGGTAAAGAAATTATTTTTCAGATTAGTTTCAGTATCTCTGTAATTTTTGTTAAATTGACAATTTTCAAATTTATTCCTGAATAAACACTCATATGGAAGTCTTTTCAAATGCAGAGTCCTTAGTATCACCTTTTAGATAATCTGATCCAGTAGCTGTAGAGTACAGTTTAGCACCCTGGATTTTTACAATACAAATAATCCTCGGACTTTACGGAAAAATTTGCCTTTTAAATAGCTTATTGAACTGCTTTTTGGTGGCTTCTAAGCAATAGAGTCTAGTGAGATTGTTGTAACTTCTTGTGATGAGAGAAAGAAATCCAATTAAGAAATGTAAATTCTTCTTCATGCTGAGACAATATGAGGCAATAAAAACATGAATTTCTTTATGTTACGTGGAAGCTTCTGGGGTGCACAAAGGGTGAGCAATCCTTCCCAAGCAGCTGGACTGTCGTCCTTTTCTCTGGCTTTATTGGAGGTGATGAGGCACTTTTGGCACTTTCCTGGAAACAATCTCTTCAAGAGTTTCTGTACAAGCTGTGAGGACTTCTAATGACTGAAATTCATAATTAACGATTTACAACAGGGAGAGTGCGAAGACATGCAATGAACACAATCGTTTCTCAAGCTTATTATTTGATTTCTAATTGCATCCTTCAGTTTGGTTGTGCAGACAGACTAGTGGCTGGGGAGGAAGCAAGGCTTGGTTGCTCAGTAACTTTGGAAGAACCTAGTTAGTGCTTTTAAGTCTGGAACAAGCTTGCAGCTGGGGATTTAGCTCAGAGGCAAAGCGCCTTCCTGGCAAGCGCAAAGTCTGAGTTCTGTTCCCGGTACTGGAGAAAAAAAACCAAAAGAAAAAAAAAAAAAAAGCAAAAAAAACTGGAACAAGCTTGATCATTGCTTATGCTCCTGGATGGTTGTGTAGCCTGAAAGATGGCTATAGTATGAAACTTGTGGGTAAACGCTACCACTGAAAGATGAGAAAAGGAGATCGAAAGATGTCAAAGTAAGAGAGAGTTTGATGTGAGAGATTCTGCTGCCTCGATCCTCCCACTTCTCTATTACATGTTCACTTCGCCTTTGCGGGTGGATGCCTGATTATGTTTCCTTCCTCATACCCCAGCTTGTGTGAATTCTGTCTCTGTCTCAATGATTCTAAATCCAAATCAGCCACATTTTTCATAAGCAACTTCATGTTTTTCTAGAAGACCCCTAAGCGGTGTTCTCTACGCCCTTTCTCTTTGCTTTTCATTATGTTCCTGCTTCTTGACTGGAAGAACACTACCTGGGCAAACTAGTGTGCTCTAGGGCTAATAATAATCCACATGGTAAACTATGCCTACTTCAAAATGCATTTCCAAGAGCCTGGAATAACCTGGGCAGACAAATTTGAGGTTTTCCTCTCTGCGTGGTGAGAATTGCAGTTTTCTGTGTTCAAGGAGTGTTTCATTAGCCACAGAAGAAAGAGCCTAAAGTGGATTTTCCCAGAACAATTGCAAATGAATCACTAGATTTAGAATATCATTTTTCAAATGACTTTCAATCATTGAACACACTTAGTAAATACAAAGAGAACTCAATTCTGGTGTATATCTTAGGCATTAAAGATATTCATAGGTTTAAAATTTAATGTTTTATTTCCTTTCAGAGTAAATTTATTGTTGGCAGAAATGCATGAGAGTCCAGCCTTGGAGAATTAAGTCTTCTGCTCCCTACATAACGGATCTAGCGGACATGGTTAGCTCTATAGGGTTCAGTAGCACTCTTCTGCCAGTCTATATTAGACATGATTTAAGAGGGCCAGCTGAAGCTAGAATGTATTGAACTTTGCAAAGCATATCAAACTGTATGTCAGGCCCTTGTTTAAGAAAGGAGAACTAAGATATTGCTAAAGGAACAACATAAGGATTAAATATCTCGGCATTTTAATCTCAATTGTAATATTCCACTTCTTTCATCTCTTAGGGTAGGGCAGACTTTGTATTTTAATGATCCAAATACCTCTTCTAATTGGCTGTTGATCACTGATTCCTGTAAGCAATCCCAGTCTGGCTCTTATATTCTTTTCTCAAGGAAGCATTCGCGGTATCAAACTAGAAATATCCACCCTTCCCAAGGTCCAAGGTAGTTTTGTTCCTGGCCTCAGCTCACACCACTAATACTGAACAGCAGATACTTAAATTCAGATTTTAAGAAAAAGAGGAAAGGTAAAATTCAGACAAAAGATGTAATACGTAACAGAGGGTATGCCACAGACTCTGATTCAGGTAAGCTTAGGCTCAAATTCCCTTAAAATGATGCCCATAAAATGGGAATAATAACATTAAACTTTGTAAGAATTTGTGATGCCATATATAAACAAATTGTGAAAGTGCCTGTTCAATTAGGACTAATTTGTAAAGCCTCCATTCTCTCCATCATACCAATGACCTTTACTTTTGGCAACGTTATTGCATTTGTCATTGTATATTTCTCCTTCTACCCTAAAAATAGTCACCAGACAATTTTCATTGTAAAACAAAAAATTTCCAGGATGGTTGATTATTTTGTCCAATATGATAAAAAAGAAGAAAAATGTCATTATATATTTGTAAAACAAGCTTTTAAATGAGATCATTGAAAGTCTGCTTGCATATCTTTGGGGGATAATTGGTGATTCTTTTCTTCCCAAGTAATGAATTGTTATATATTTAATTACTATTTTAAGAAAGGCATTCCTCCACATGGGCATTAGGGAAAGAGGTGGATTTTAATTAAAGCATTTAGCGCATCCTGAAAAACCCCACCAAGAGGCATGACAAGGTATGGTTAATTGGTTCAGAAAGATGGTAGCAATGTGAAAACTTCAAACACAAACTTAACTGCAGAGATCATTTTATAACTAACTCCTAATCAACACTGAAGAGAATTATTGAAAATTTTAAAAAACAAGGGAAGCAAATCAGATAATGGACTGGACATTCATTTAATTTGTCTCCCAGAAAAGTTCCTCTGAGATATTCATATATATTTTATTTTGTGGCTCAATCTACATGAAGAAGGAGCTACTTCACTTCTAAAGCTGCCCGACAGCAGGTTTCCCCCAAAACTTTATTCTAGTGTGACTGGTTGTGTTTCTCTGAATCCTGTCTTTCCTGTATGCAACCTAAAAATAACGACTTTTCTAAAGATCAGTCCCAGCACATGGGCACATACAAACAGGATGGAGAGCCAGTGTCGAGTGCCCCCATGCTCCTATTTGTCACCACTAGACCTAAAAGACAGAAGTTCTAGTGGACCAGCCAGAGCAGTGAAATCTTAGGACAAATTACAAGACAGTTAAGTAGCTAGACAGACAGAAAGCAAAGCAGTTATTTGAAGTCAGTTAAGTCCTGAGGTCTATAAATCAGAGAACCACAAGAGATCACACAAAAGAATAACTGAGAGGAGTAGGCAACAAAACAATTCTGTTCCATTTAATATAGAAAACCGAGAGTGATATTTACATGCCAGGATCTGTGATAGATTATAATAATTGGATAAACTTTGGAATACTAAAGTAAAATTAGCTTACATTCATTTTTTTAAAAAATATCACAGACTAACTAGAAAAGGAGACATTTGCATGAGCAGATTTTTTCCAAACAGACCCAGAAGTTCTACAAAAGTTGCTTGTGTAAGGTGGCAGGAAAATAAATAAGCTGGGCACACCTATTCCACTGGGGAGGGCACCACTAGAGAGCGAACCCGGAGCTTTCACACTGAATTACAGCCCCAGATTTTTTTACAGAGTATTTCTATATCTCTAAATTTCCCAGGCTGGACTTAAACTTGAGATCCTCCTGTCTTTGCCTCCCAGAGTGCTGGGACTTCAGGTATGAGTCACCATGCCACTATGTGTTCTTTTATTTTACTTATGATTGTTACTGTTTTGGGATAAGAAAAAAAAAAACTTTATACGAATCTCATCCTGCTTGAGCTTTGTCTTACACAAGTGTTTTCAAAGTGAATTTCTATGGCAAAACTTCTGTCATCTGATGATTGCATCTGGCATCTGACTCTTTTTGCTTCAATTTCCCATATGTGTTAGTTTTAATTTTATAAATTCTCTCTATTTTTAAAAATTCACCCTTGGAGTTTTCAGTCTGACCTTTCAATTGCTATATCTACTCTTAAACTGCATTAGCTTCTTTTTATCAGCTCATATTCGTCATTTCCACTCAATTTACTTTTAAAATTTTCTTGTTCTTATTTGTATTGTAAACATAATCTCTTAACTTCTAAAGCATTACATTTATTTTAAACTCTCCCTCCATCCATTCCAGTATCCAGGAAGGTTCTTCAGTTGTTGTTTTTTTTTTTTTTTTTCCATAATTCCCTCAAATCTTTATGTATCTAGTTACCTTTCCCAGGTAACCATTTTGTTTCTGAAGGCATAGTTATTCTGTTTGACAAGTGAACTGCAGAAGCCCTAAGAGCAATGTATGTCCAAGTGAATTTAGGATAAGATGGCCTAAGCCCCAGGGAAAGAAAGCCCCAGGCACTTTGTGTTTATTGGTACTCCACAATGCAAATCCTGTGATTTGGAGGTAGTTTCCATCACTAAAGCAGAAAGAGTATGAAGAAAAGGCCGTGTGTCTAGTTTGCCATTCCCCTGTCTTAATGTTAAGGAGAAGAATGGAGAAAGGAGTGAACAAGTGAAGCTAGGTTCACATGAGTAAGACTTCTTAACTGCATTGGGATTTTCTAGATACTATTTTGTGAACCAACAATGTGAGTGAACCTGGAAGAAAATTCTCACCTAGTCACACATCTAGATAAGGACTTCTGCAGTCTGGTACCCTGACTATAGCCACGTGACACCCAAGTTATGTGAAGCATCCTGCAAAATTGTGCCAAGACTCCTGACCTGCAGACACTGTAAGATGATAAATGTGTGTATGTCTTTGAAGTCTCTGAACTTGTGATAATTTCTTACACAGATGTTATTGTTTCACTTAGAAATGTTCCCCGGGACTCCCCAGAGGTGGGAATTTTGGATTACATCACTATATTCAGCATGGAAATGCTCAATGTTGAGTTGATAGTTGAATACGCTTTTAGGAGGTGGAGGTTTGTCAGAAGATGTGGGTAGTCAGGCTCATGACCTGAAAGTATGCATTTATGGTCCTGGCTCCTCCACTCTTTCCGTTTCTTGCCAACTTGGGGTGAGCATCTTTCTTACACCAGCCCAGTCCACCATACTATTTCTACCTTGAGTCAGCCAACCATAGTTTCAACCCATTGAAACTATGTGCCAAAAGAAATCACTCCTTCCTCCATTTGTGGGTGTCAGACCTTTTATACAATTATAGAAAATGGAGTAATGCAGGAAAATGGTACTGAGTGTTGGGTAGCTGCTGTTCCTGCACTTGACCATGCATTTCAGAAGCCTTTGAATTTATTTTGTGGGAGGAACTTGGATATATTTGGAGAAGAAGTGTTATGGTTTGTAACTGGCTGTCCCCCCAAAGCCTCGTGTGGTCATGGAGAGCAGGCTTTTCAGATGTGGCTGAACCTAGAGTTTTTGATTGGTGCATTGTCTAGTGCTAAGATTGGAGGTGTGAGTGCTACACATGCCCTAGGGCAGGCAGCCTGCATACCATATAAATGAAGAAAGAGGTTTGCTTTCCCCTTTTGCTCTTGCTGCTTTTGCTATCTTCTGTTACCATAAATCATTGCCCCTCTACCTTGCCACCCTGCCTTGGAGCGAGCTGATTATGGACTGAAACCTCCACCAACATGAGGTAAATAAACCTTTCCTTCCTTAATATTGAGCATTGGGTATTTTACCTCAGCAATGATAGAAAAGTAACTAAGACAAGAAGGTAGGAGCCCTACAACATTGTCAGCATTATTTGGTGGATAATATTGGTTGGGCCTCAGAAAACCAGAATGTTGTTTGGCATATACGCAGTAAGGGTCAGGCTCCTTAGATATCAGTTGGAATGAGGAAGCTATTGGAAATTGAACTAGAGGCCATACGTAGTTCATTCAGGCAAAAAAATTGTCTGCATTTTATACACATCCTAAATCTTTGTGTGAGACTGAATTTAAAGGTCACTAAACAATTAACCTGAAAGAGAAAATAAAAGCTAGCCTAATGGTCACGTTTAGGCAAAGATACTTCAACTTGCTTTCAGCTAAACTTAAAGTGGGAATCAAGAGCAAAATTCAGAGTTAAGAGATGTAAAATAAATTGCAGTTTGGCCAGAGAGAAAACTCATATAAAGTTGGGGCCAAAGAGAATGTTGTTATTGAAAATACCAATGACATGAAAAGAAGGCACTAGTTCATACTAAGACAATAGGAAAGAGGCCTGAGAGCATCTTAGCAATTGAGAAGGACCCACCCATTACAGTTTCATGTGTAAAAAGGTAAAGTCCTTTGAAAGACTCAAAGAGCAGAGCTCCAGGGTTCCCTGCTCATTCAGGACTGTCTAGGGACATATATCCCCAAGTTCAGCCATATGGGCATTCAGAGACCACTGTAGTCATGGTGCAGCTACTGCTCCAGCAAAAAGCAAACTTGGGTGTCATGCATATAGTGCTGTTTTGTTGGGTATGCAGGATAAGAGTGGTGGGATCTTGGAAGCTTCCACCCAGACTGCAAAATAATTCTTTGAACAATTGTGTGGGATTGTGAATTTGGGATAAAATAATTTAAAAGTATTTAGTTCTTTGAACAATTGTGCAACAGAATAAGAGTGGTGGGCTCTTGGAAGCTTCCGCCCAGATTGCAAAGCAAGGGCTGAGAGGCCAGGCTATGTCCACTTGAGAAGGCACTACTAACGCTCTAAGAATGAAGCTGAAGGTGCAGTGAAGATTTAGAAAGTTGGAGGTACCAGAAACAGAGAACATTTGCTCAGTTGAGCTACAGGCAATGAGAAGACCCAGGCCTTGAGAGAGGAGGTGTGGGCTGCACCTGACAAGGCCTGGAGGAACAGGGTGCTGTCCAAACCCTTTGGAACTCAGAACTTGCCCTGGACATGTTCTGTAACATGTAACCATGCTGTTTTTCAGTCTTGCTTTGGTGTTTCCTATCCCCATCTTTGTATATTTTATAACAGGAATATTTATCTTCTTCAGATGTATATTAGAGGTACTTACTTTCTTTTCTATTTTTATAGGGGCTCAAGAGCTAAAATTTACCTTGAGTTTCAGAAGAGACTTTGGATTTGAAATTTTCAGTGTACTAGAACTGTTGATTTTGGTGATTCTTAGAGATTAAACGCATTTTGCATAATGAGATGGACAGGAACCATTGGGGATGTGGGAGCTGAAATATTATTGTTTATGTCTAAACTATCGCTTTCCTCAAAAGCCTGTTGTGTTCAGAGGTGGGGCTTTTGGAATAGATCTGGATCATGGGGCGCTACGATCGTCATGGGTATATTCATTGATGAGTTCATAGCCAAGTGTGCTGTTAGGAGGTGGAGTCTGAGTGAAAGAAGTAGTCACGGGGTGTGATTTGAGATGGTGTTTTCCTGTCCTTGGTTCCTCTCTTCTGTCTTTGTTTCTTGACTGTCCAGAGTTGAGCAGCTGTCCTTCACTATGCCTTTTCCCTAGCTTAGGGCCAGCGAACCATGAAGTGAATTTACTGAATACAAGAGCTAAAATGAACCTCTTCTTTAATTTATGGGTGTCAGGTATTTTGTGCCAGCACTGAGAAAGTGATTAATAAAAAGAAAATGGCGACTGATACAGCATTCTTTTCCAGAAACAATGGTATGTAAAAGAAAAAGAAATATGAAAGATGTGACTTTTAAAAAAAATTCAACAACTTTTTACAGCAAAACCATAGAAGGGAAGATGAGGAAGTCAAGGCACCAGAATAAGGACCTGCATTCCGCATTGCTCAGTGTGCCTGCTGACATACAGGCATCATTCTCTTTCCTCTAAAACCTTGTGAGTTTGGTACCATCATTGCTGTTAGCAAATTGTGAAGGTGATTCAGAGTTTCTACACGTCATGCTGAAGAACACGTGCTAAAACACTAGTTCTCATCAGCAGAAAGAGCAGGGGTGGGAACTTGAGGTACCTGGATAAGAACAGTCTTCCATTTACTCTTGTGGGCCATAAAAAAGCATATTAATTTGTGGGTGCCTTTTTGTGGAAAACTTTTGGAAGCTCTTTAGACTAAGTAATTTTCTTAATTTAACTAATCAATTTATTACCTTCTAAATGGATGAGAGGTCTTTCAAACACTGATTTTGGACCCCAAACTTTGAGTTGTTTACATTATATTGCACTGTACAAAGCCCCAAAAATGAAATTGGATAAGTAGAAAGAAACTTGCACATCTAACGACTTGTAACTCTATAAATAATTCTTGAATTAGTGCCATAAGCTAGGCATTGAGTTCAATCCTTTACATCCAGTTTCTCATATCTTAAAGCTGGAGATATAAAAAAACCAAGAGTATGTATTTCAAAGTCTTTAATTCGGAGGGAAATTAGGTAGGTTCTAGAAAGTTTCAGAATTATTAATGATGAAAAATAATTTAGATTCTTATTTACATAAACCTAAGTGTACTTATTTTAATAATTTAATGAAATAACATAGAAATGGCCAAAGCCTGAGAGATATGGAAATCTAATCCCGTGACAGGTGTTTTTTTGTATATGATAACCAATTGTGCATGAAATGTTTATAAACTAAATTCTGAAAATAGCCACTCTTCGTTTTTTGTTTTTTTTTTAACCACTCATTTTATAAGGCAAAATGAAGTGAAATAAGATTGTACCTTGGTATTCTATTATTTTTTGTATGCTTAAATGTCTTTATGCAGTGCTGAGGACAGCAGGATAACTTCAGCTTATGGAAGAAGAATGCTCTATCATATGTTCCTAAAACTATGATTACTTGCTGCAGATGGTGTTAAATAAGTATAAGACTCTCTGTACAATATATTTTATTTAATATTTGATTGGATCTGAAAATAAACAAAATTGAATAGGAAATACAAACTGGCACAATATCTTTTGCTTGCTCTTTTAAATAATATGACAAACAATGTGAGACAATTCATTTAGTTATTCCCCCAGCTATGACTTTTTGACTTTAAATGAATTGCTTTTGCCATTTGTATTTGTACTAAAACAGGAATAATGATGGCACCTAACTTGCAGGATTTTTGTAAGGATTAAGTTATATATAATTTTGTACATATCTTTGGGTTTCTAAAAATAGGTATGTTTCACTGTGGAAATCTCAAACGTGCTTTTGTTTTATATAGTTTTAAAAAACACATAATTGTTGTGTAGGCATGCTAAGTGCTCTAGATATTTGCTTCTCCTGTGAGTGTGTGGAATTGTGAATTTGGGATAAAATAATTTAAAAGTATTTAGCTCTTTGAATAATTGTGCAACAGAAATAGTGACCACTCAACCTCCATCCTTTCAAATGTAACGCTTTCTGAACCGGTGCTCTGTGACAGTGAGCATAAACTTGGTGAAAAAATGTTTCCTTCCTATACAATGGATTTCTCTATTTTTAGTAGGGATTTAATTTTGTTATATGCAGAAACAATGAAATAAAAATTTTTCATCATCCCTGAAGAGCTATTGAATTCCTTAAATAAATGATGTTCTTCACATCTCCATGGTGGCAACTATTCAAATCCCAATATAAGTGCCTTTAAACTTTAAGGAAATAAGTGTGGTGGTGCTGCGCATGGTGGCACATGCCTGTAATCCCAGTACTCGGGAGGCTGAGGTAGGAGGATTGTAGTGAGATCAAGACCAGCCTGGGCTACAAAGTGAGCTGAAGGCCAGCCTGAACTGCATAACGAGAACCTGCCTCAAAAAGACAAAA
>NW_004955472.1:11734315-11749476 GCF_000276665.1 Chinchilla lanigera | reverse complement strand
ACACACCTGTAATCCCAGCACTCAGGAGATTTAGGCAGAAGTGAGTTTAAGGCCAGTCTAGACTTCATAGCAAGACCCTGTCACAAAACAACAACAAAAAAGGAAAATACAATGTCAATAAGCAGATGATGACTTTATAAGGAAATATAAGTAATCTTAACAGACTACATTTATTTTCATGGTTATTTTGCAATATGTGAAAATAAATTATATGATTATTTAAGAAATGATAGACACTAAAAGAGGTCAAGTAATTTATTTTAACAATAATATGAGGTAATAAAAATTAAAAGAAAAGAAACCAGAATTCTAAAATTAGTGAAAAAGGTCCTTTTCCATTTTTGTGGAAGGTTAGTACTTAAAATTATAAGTCAGTAGTAAATTTCTGCTTTGAATGAGAGGCAAAGAAATTAGGGAGCCATGACTGACGGACAAAAGAATGCATATAATACTTCTTGTGAGTGACGTAAATACAGTAGGAAAATAGAAACTAGAACAGAAATGTAAAAAGATTGAAGGAATTGCACTGCTAAAATAAATTTTTAAGAGAAAAATACATTATCCTTAGCTAATTAATACTAATCATATGTGCTACATACTTAGAAATAATTTTCTCTCCATGTGCAGAACCTACTGAACAAGGCAGATTCCACAAGTTACTAAGAGTGGGTTTTTCTACAATGAATCGTGTAAGTTTCGTGTTGTGCCCGCTATCAAAGCAAGTGAGGAAGACATTCATCAGACACGCTGCTTAGGAACACTTACACAAGCTGATTTTCCTGTCGCTAAGTTTCTACGCATTCACCATCTGCAGTTCTCAAATTCAGGAAGCCATGCTAATGCTAACAAAGTGACTGGCTTGGCAGATCAATATGAGAGGGAGCCTGGAGAATTACCTAGTTTAGAAAGGTAATTTAAAAGTAAATCCACCTCTAGAAATGAGTGCCTCCTCTGGGTTTATAGGTTTCACTGGAGAGGAGCCCTACATATTGGAAGCAGTTCCTTTTGTTTACCAGTGGCAGGGAGGGCTAAGGTTAAAACCCAAAAGGCTACAGCTTTCACAAAAACAAGCATAGGGCTCTCAAAATTTTAATCACTACGAGAGGAACATAGAGTTGCTGTTAGTGAATAAACAGCTATGTTTTGTAGAGAGCTCAGATAAGTAGAAACTTGGTTATACGGTAATCTAGGTAAATACATCAGTCATGTAAGAGAAAGCAAGTTTTGCATAAAACAATAATTTGAGAGAGAGAGAGATATATATATCAAGGACAAGACTACAGGAAAAATTCAAGCAATGAAACAATTTGGCACACCAGTCTTTTCTAAAACATTACTGAAGTATTTTATCTACATCTATGTTAGAATTAGGAGTCAGTAATTCATACACTATGTCAAAAAGCAATTTGGCAAAGTTATTGCCAATAATGTTAAAGGCATCAGAAGTATCAGGAAAGAATTTGCACATAATTCTAGAACATCATAAAGTTCAAATTAAGATGAAATTTTTATGGTAAGACTGACAAACTTTCAATGACTTTTCTGACTTTCAACATAAGACTACACGTCTCTAGCTTTATATAAGAATAAAATATGGTATGAGTTGTCTTTGCAGGAAGAGCTAAAAATAATTACACTTTTCACAATGTTACCATCTTATTGTTGGGCTCTTCAGGTTGCACTGAAATCTTTGATCAATCCATTATCCATTAATAAAAAGTAAATGTTCAATAATAATAAATTGCAGTACTAACTGTGCTGATCAAATAAATTTAAGAAATAATGATATCTATTCATTTAATAAAATATTACTTAGAGAAATGTCGACAGTCTTCCAGCAAATATATAAACAATACCAACTGTGGACTAGGCAGGCACTGCTTTACTATACATTGTGTAAAGCTGCGAATTTGAGCTTTTCTATTAAATGAAATACAGTTACAGTTAGTTAATAAACAGATGTTTTATAAAATGCTTAGATAAGTATATGATTATAAAGGATTATAACCTAATTTGGTCAAATGGTAGTCATTTAAAGGAGCAAATAACATCTGCATGCTAAAAAAAAAAGGAGAAACCACCTATTTGTCATATTCAAATTGTTGTTAGAGTGCTTTGAACATAGCCATAAGAGGCTATGTCAAGGCCCTCAGAAATCTCCTCAGATTGATAAGTACTCAATCACCTGTTCTATCAAATCACTTTGCTTACTCTTTCAACATTCTCTTGGGCTTCTGACGTTGAAAGACTTCCTAATACCTGCTTGCTTTCCATGGATTCGCAACCATTGATTTCATGCAACCATGAAATCGCTCAAACCATTTGAAAGTGATCTTCCTTTTCGCCTTGCATCACCATAAAGGAATTTTCACATTAGTGTATTTCTTTAGCACTTTTTTGTAGTTTCAAACAAAAATTCATGTTAATGTGTTCCCAGTCTATGATTTACAACACACTTTAGAAAATATTTCTCAACCGTATCTCACATCTGACTGACACTTCGGACAAATTTAAACTTCACACAGTTACTGAGGGTGGAGGCACTGCGTATAGTGTCGACAACCCTTGCCTTTCTGTTGGAGGGCACGAGGCAGCAGCATTCATCATGTGTTATAATCACACCTTGTATGTAGGATCATAATACAGTATCTTTTCTATAACTTCATAGCTTCTTCCTTCCTTCCCTTCCTGCATGCCTTCCTTCCTTTATTATGTTTTGCTTCTTCTGTAAGCTAAGCACTAGATGAATGAAAAATTGATTTAGCTATTGTGGAGCTATCAGAAAATGGGAATTGGTACATAAACACCAAAGTATGACGTCAAAACTCTGAAAGTTTGACTCTCAAACTAAAATATTAGTCCAAGATTAAAGGTAAGAGTGTTAAAACAAAGACAAAATACTTATACTCTTTTTTCATACTAACAGTATGTTAAATATTTAGGTTGAAATATGCTAAAATGGCTAAACCAGCCTTGTTCACATGATATACATATGGAATAGAGAAGGATTGGAAACAAATACTATAGTGGAGGATGTATATCAAAAATTTTCCAAGTGTGTTAGCTTCTAATACTGAGATAACAAATGACTATGATTTTATTTTCTTAAAACAATACTATCATAGTTATTTTTCTTGGTGATGAGACAAAATACTTAACACCCAAAGCTAAGGGAGGAAATGTTTATTTGGCTTGCTGTTTGTTGATGTTTCAGTCCATAAGTTACTGGCTCCAAGGAAGAGTGGCACATGGCAGAGAGGCATCATAGAAGAGAAATAGTTCATGGCAGTCAAAAGGTAGCAAAGCAAAAGGGGACAGCCACAGCTCTTTCTATCCCTTATAGCTTATCCAGGCCACTTAGGGCAGGTAGCACTTACATCCTTAATCTTAGTACCCTTAACTTAGCATTACACCACGAATCAATTCCAGCGAGATCCAGCCACCTCAGTAAAATCTCTACCTATGACTGTATGAGGTTTTGTGGGGACATTTAACACAAGCCATAATAAACATGCATTTATTATTTTACATAGTTTATTTAAATGGGTTGGCATGTGACTTTCTGAAATAAAATCAAGTGCTGTGTTCCATACTGGAGACTGCAAAGGGCGATCTGTTTCCCATCATCTGTAACGTCTAGATAGTATCCAGATCCCTTAGCTCTTGGTCTTTCTTGTCTGCCTTCAAATCCTTTTATCTCTGTGCCTTCCTTCTAGTCACAGCACCCTTAGATTTTCTTTTTATGCCTCCCTCTTCTGCTTTTAAGGAACTTTGTAATAACATAGATCCATCTGTATGATCCAAATTAATCTTCCTTAATTCCATCAGCTGTCATAATTCCCCTTTTCTATGAAGCAAATATATGCAAATTTCTAGAAATTAAGAGGTAGCCACCTCTAGCACCACAGTGCTACCAAATTGCAATAGAAATTAAAAATGATATAACACATATGAAGACACTGTAAAATACAATGTGATGCTAACATAAAATGGTGTAGTAGCAAGTTGCTGTCTTTAGTTTGGCTAGTCTGAGGTCAGGAGATAGATAATACTTCTCCTTTTCCCCTATCACTTCTCAGTCCCTAGTACTGAATTTGACTTGCCAGGTTCTATAAGTTTACTGTTTGGTACCTTATTTTACCTTGGTAGTTATTTTAGTTGCTTTTCTTTCATTGCTGTGACAAAGTACCCGACACCTCAAATTAAGGAGAGAAGGGCTTAGTTAGCTCACAGTTTGTGGTGGTTTCAGTCTATAATCAGCTGGCTCCAAGGCAGGGTGGCGTGGCAGAGGCAACAGTTCAAGGTGACAGAAGACCGCAAGAGCAGTGAGAGCAAAAGGGGCAGGGGAGCAAGCTTCTTTTCCTCCCGTATACTGTACACTGGCTATCCACCCACACCACTCCATGCCCTCCTTTTGCACAGGTTGATGACATTTACCAAGTAAGGACCCTGGCTCTCTGCTGAGTGGCTTCCTAAACTTCTAAACCTCTCATGTGGACACTGTATCAACCATTGCAGTAGTTAAGTCTATTTTTTTTTTCTTGTGAAAGAAAAACTGAACCAAGAAAACATATTTTCTTCTGCTCTGGGGCATACTCATCCTATGTGATGATCTCTCTACATTTTGTGACATTTATGGGTCCCAAGATCTCTATGGATAAAAATGTAATGTTCTCTGCTGTTGCAGTTCAGACAAATGAAGACATGTATGATGGGCCAACAGGGAGAACGTACAACTGACATGAAGAATCCACCTTTCAAGGACAACGTCTCCTCTCCTCTACTTATTTCACAACTTCCATGGGAAAAAAAGTCACCATGACAAAAAATTTTTCCTTTATCTGTTCATTCAGCTTCACAAAAACTGAGAAGATAAAAAAAATCAAGTTCCTAAACATAAGCACTATTTTAACATTTTAACATTTTCTAGCAGGTCCTACATTTCTTGTGTTGTAAAGTGATGAGTAGCAAGAAAAAAATAATAGAAAAGGGACAAAGCAAAACATTGCTGGAATACTATGATCCTTTCTGCCCGTCCATACAAATATACATGTAAGTTATACACGCATACAATATTTGTAAATATACACAGAATATATAGTATATTCATATGTAACATGTAATTCATCATTATATATATAAACCACTGCTGAATGGATAGTAAATGCATTGTTTTTCAATAACTTAGTAAAGTGTGAGAAGTCTTGACACATTTTGAACTTGAACTTGACCAGAGCTTGATTTTCAGAAGTTGAAAGTGTGACAAATGATAAAATAAATCGGAAAGAACTTTACAGTACACTGAAAATTAATGAAGCAATTCCAGTACTAAGCTACTATAAAATCCCATGTTTGACATGCTTGAAATTCAGCTTCTGCATGAATGTATGATTTGTCTGAAGTATGTTACCAACAGATGAATTACTGAGTCATAGATATTCACAGGTCATGTTGGCAAATAATTTGAGATCACATTCTAAAGTGGATGTAAAAAATTATAATTTTCAACAGCAGGGTAAATGTGCTTCAAATTTCTAAATTTCACTAACATTTTTTCTAGCACTTTTTTTTTTGTCAAATCAGATAATTACAAAGATGTATCTCATTGCTCTTGTTTACATTTTTTTTTAAGGTAGGGAGTTAAAGTCTCTTCAGGTGCTTATTAGTTATTTGCATTTCCCTTCTGTAAATGGGCTCAGACCTCTATATTTCTTTTTCTCAGTTGAGTTTTTTGAATATTTCTTGCCAGTCGTCTAGAATTTCTGATATGTATTATATATTCTGATATGTGTTATATATATATATATATATATATATATACGTGTGTGTGTGTGTGTGTGTGTGTGTGTAGCCTGTGTTCTAATACTATAACTTTCTTAGTCTGCCAGCTGTTTGTTGTTTTTTCTACATTACCTTTTGCATATGATAAATTTATCCGTCAAATCCACTGATTTTCCTTTTGTTTGCTGCTGTTTAATCTTAAAAGTTTCCTCAAATTTTTATCAAAAGATATTGACTAAGTAGCAAGATACAAAATTAACATACAAAACCAGTAGTTTTTTGTACAGCAATAATGAACTCACAGAAAAAGAAATCAGTAAAACAGTCTCACTCACAACAGCTTCAATAAAATAAAATTAAATTAAAAAATAAAATCTAGGAATAAACCTAATCAAAGATACAAAAAAACTTTACAATGAAAAATTGAAAACACTGAACAAAGTGTTAAATAAGTGATCATTAAATTTTCATTTTAAAATACTCTTTACTTATATATAATTATTTTTGTGCTTCTGCTTGAAATTTTATCCACTTAAATCATTTTTCATATTATAAATCTTGATCACTATTTTTGAGTAAACAATGTTTCATTTTGCTCAGTTAATTTTCTCTTGGGGCATACGTTTCTCATTACCTATTTCATCTCTTGAAGTGTCTGAGTTTTTTTCTAGGGTTTGCAACATCATCTCATTTGTTTCCAATAATCTTATTTTTTCAATAAAATATTCAATGAAATAAACTTCCTTTGAGGATCATGTTTGTTGCAACCAGCATTTGTACTGCTTCATATTTATTCAATTGAGTAATTATTTTCTTTTTTAAATCTAGGATTCTGTTGAGTAATTTTAATTAGTATCCAGAGACATGATTATTTTTGAATTACAACTTTGATATATAATTCACATACCACAAAATTTACCTTTTCTAAAATATAAATTCACTGCTTCTGTACGTTATAGAAGTGTGCAAATAGTTATATGAACTATTTAAGCTCCTAACTTTTTAGTTACTTTCAGAAGACATTTTTTTATCCATAACAAAAACTACATCACTTCTTCCATCCTCATCTAGACCATGGTAGTAGCTACTATTTTCTATGGATCTATCTATTCTGGACATTTCATAGAAGTGGAATCACATAATATATAGTCTGTTATGATCTAGCTTTGCTTTACTTAGTTTAACTCTTCCCTTTAAGCATGTCAATATTAAAGTTCTTTTTACTCCTTTCAGTTGCGTGATTACACCTTATTTTATTAATTCATCAATTGTCAGTTGACAAATACTGAGTTGCTTGTGTTTTTCTAGAACTATAAAGAAAGAATCTATTCAAATTTTTGTTCTGACATATGCTTTCATTTGGGAGGAGAGCCCTCTTCCTTTCTCACAGTAGTGTTCTAATCCATGGGAAATACACTGCATGCCTCTGAGCAGGTGTCAAAAATTGCTGATAGTACTGAATCCTGTATATACGGTGTTTTTCTGTCTGTACATATTTATGATAAAGTTTAACTTATAAATTATACCCATTAATAAATTGACAACAAATATAAAATTGAACAACTATAGCACTATACTGTAATAAAATTGTCAGTATCATTACTTTGGGACATAGGAACCATGCCAACCGATAATATATACACACTGTGTTTTTTGGGGGTATACTGAGAATCGAACTCAGGACCTTGTGCTTGGCTGGCAGGGGCTGTGCTGCTGAGCTGTATACCCAACCCTAAACCAATAATATATAAAAGTGAATTGGGATCAGCTTAACATCCGAGTTACCTCAACAGGATCCAAAGAGGAGGTTGAAAGTGGCAAGTCCTGTGACTAGTGCCTATTGTTTGTTCAGAGCTCCTCAAAAAGGTTTTGATACGATTGCTACCATAGCAGAGAGCTTCACTGAACTTCTGGTAGGCTCTCAAGTAGGCTTCTCTATTAGAAAAGGACTTCTGATCTAAGGACCCACATAGAACATATAAGAAGTAATCTGTTACAATGCTTGTATTTGTATTGGTTCTGCACTATCAGTGGAAATTTGTGCTAAACTGCTAAAACCTAATAGAGATCAATTATGCTTAAATCCAAAAGACTTAGAAAAATATTCTGAATTTTCTCAGCTATTTCCCCTATATTTCCACAAATGATCTGTATGGAATGTAAATCCTCTTTAACTTGTAAAATATATCATTATACTTTGCTTTGTATAACGTGCAATTTAATGTCCCTCCCATCCCAGTCATAACAATCCCTCAGCCAACTGTAAAAGATCCGTTAATGAATATTGTCTTCACTTAATGTCTTTCTTCTCAACAATTAGAAAAGTGTAAATGCAGTATATCAGCTATGCGTTATCATTTGTTTTAAAGATTTTAGGGGAGTTACAAATAAAAGGAATTCGGAAAAAATGTTGGAAGTTAAATAGATGTGTTAACATGATACTAATCAACAAATTAAAAGTGCAATGCAATAAAATAAAATTTTCAAATTCAAAAGGGCTTATCTCATGAAAACCATAAGCTGTTCTAAATTTTTACCATAGCTGGGTGTAGTGGGGCATGCCTGTAATCCCAGCACTACAAAGGCTGAGGCAGGAGGATTGTTGCAAGTTCAAGACCAGCCTGGGTTGCAAAGTGAGCTCAAGGTCAGCCTGAACTGCATAACGAGACCTGTATCAAAAAGACAGAAAAAACTGTAATATATATAGAATTATACAATATACAAAGAACTGAATGTGCTAATGCTTTTAAAATATTCTATTTAAACTTATAGTCTGGAGAGTTTCAAAATATAAACACTACAACAATTCATCTAAAATTGTATTTTAAGTTCCCTAAGTGCTTTAAACACCCAAGTTTTTTTAAAAAATGAGTTCTTACTGTAATCATTAGGCAATGGTTCAATTCATTCCAAATGTCTAGTAAAGTTCTTCCTGACAATTAATTATACCTTCATAAAAGCTTCCAAATGAATCAAAATTTTAGTGTTTCTAAGAGTTATAATTTTCCTGGTCTTATAAAGGAAAGCTATGGTAAAGAGCACAAACCTACTGGGAAAGTGGAGAATGGAATTTTGACCATATTCTCCTTTACACCTAGGTTTATGTCAGAGAAAGAGTGATCACAAAGATGTCATCTGTATTACTAGAGTTTTCTTCACTGTAACCTCAGAAAGTCAAGTTGGAGGAGAAAACCTTATTTTATCTCTTGGTTTTAGTCCATGGTCGACTTGCTCCAAGGCAGAAACACGTGGCAGGAGGTCCTGCCAGAGGATAACAGCTCATTTTGTGGTACTAGAAACAGAGACAAGGAAAGCACCCGAAATAAAGGGCCAAGGACAAGGTAGAATCCCCCAAATTACATCCCTTTGCCACACGCAAAGGTGTGCTTTAACAGTCTCCTAGGAACTACCCAAGCCAATCAAGTTGACAATTAAGGTTAATTATCACATCCCCAAAACTGGTATAGTATTAGGAAAAATATTCATGCTACTAATGGGCATCTGCTCTGTTGTTCATAATCGTCTCCATTTTGCTTGCTTTTATTCCCCAGATTTGATCATTACCTTGGGTTACCCATCTTACAGTTCATTAACCAAATTCTTAAATTGCATTAGTTCAGAGGGCTTCTTACTCTCTTGGAGCTATATAGCATGTGTATTATTTAGCTGCTTGACATTTACATACATATGTAATATATAATATATGCAATATATGTAATATAGGCAATATATTTATATCTGTAATATATGTATATATGTTATACATGCATATATGCTATACTTGCATATATGTAATATATATGTGTTACTTCTATATATATCACTCCCACTCTTTATGTGCCTCATTTAGTTAGCTTTGATTTTTGTCCTTTATAATACTATGCACTTGTAAGTATAGTGCTTTTCTGAGTTCTGTGAGTCATTCTGGGGGAAATGTCAGAACCAAGGAAATTATGCAAACCTCTGATTTGTGGAAATTTCATCAGAAATATAAGTGGCCCACGTAATTATGAACTCATAGCTAGCATCTAAAATAAAAGGAATCTTGCCCTTCACATATACAACCTATACTAATTAACTGCAGCTTTGGAACACATCTGTTTGCATGACAATACATGAATTGTTCTTAGTTTGTAATTACTAGTACCAAAGAAGACTCTAAATCACTAATTTTTGGTTTTCTTATGAATTAGATTCATTGGCACATTTTAGGTATACATAATGATCACATTCCTCATAGGGAATTTGCACCTGTATATGATATCACTTAATTCTTCTTTTTGCTATTTCTCTACCCTCCCTTCAACTCTCTTCCCCTCCGTATTTATGAAAATTCTGTTCCATTTTCCCATCTTTTATTTTTTTCTTTTCCTTTCCTTCCTTTCCTTTACCTCCCTCATAGTTCTCCTTCTCGTTTGGACATTTTCTCCCTATTTCACAATATCTACTATATATTTTGGTCCTTACTTATACTTTTGGTTTCTCACACCAGAGACAGTATCTACATGGGTGTGTCCCATTTATTTCACTTAAGATTATGGTCTCAAATTGCATCCATTTACTTAGAAATGTCTCAAGTTTATCCTTCTTTATGGCTGAGTAGTACTCATTGTATTAAAAAAATCTTCTTTATTCATTCACCAGTTGATGGGCAATTGGGTTGTTTCCAAGATTTATCTATCATAAAGTGTGCTACTATAAACATGGGCATGCATATATCACTGTAGTATGATGCTTTTAATTCTTTCAGGAATACCAAGAAGGAAAATAGCTGGGTAGAATGGAACCTCTAGCTGTAGGTTTTGAGGCATTTCCATACTGATTTCCACAGTAGTTGCACCAGTCTACACCTAACCGTGGAAAAGTCTTCCTTGTTCCCCACACCCCTGCCAGGATTTGTTATTGGTTGATTCTTGGTAATAGCGACTCTTTCTAGGGTGAGATAGAATCTCAGCATTCTTATAATATGAATTTCTTGAATGACCAATGATGTTGAACATTTTTTCATATTTTATTTACCATTTCCACTTCTTCATTTGAGAACAGTCTATTTCAGATGCCCATTTTTAGATCTTTAAATTTGAGGGATCTGATTTTCTTGAGTTCTTTATATATCTTCTAGCTTTGCAGTAAAAGTCCTTTGTCTGAGGAACAGCTAGCAATTTCTCCCCCAACTGTGTTTTCTCTTCACTCTGTTGGTGGTTTGTCTTGTTGTGCAAAAGCTTTTTAACAAGATGAGATTCCAGATGTTGATTCTTTCTGATAGTTTCTCTGCAATGTGTTTTTTTGTAAAGTACTTTCCTATCCCAATATCTTCAAGAGTTCTAACTATTCTTTCTTCCAGCAGATTTGGTGTTTCTGTTTTAATATTTAGATCTTTGATCCAGTTTGATTTTAGTTTAGTAGGAGGTAAAAGACACAGCTCCAGTTCTAATCTTCAGCATGTGGAAAGCCAGTTTTTCCAGCACCATTTATGAAAGAGGCTATCTTTCTACCAGTGATGGTGTTTGGCTCCTTTGTCAAAGATCAAGTGGCTGAGTATGTCTGGAGCTGTTTCTGCGTATTCTAATCCATTCCACTGATGCTTGGGTCTGTGTTTTCCAGTTCCACTCTGTTTTTATAACAATAGATTCGCAGTAAAATTTCAAGGCAAACCTTGCCTTTGTTGCCCAGACTTGCTTATGTTATTCTAGGCCTCTGCTTGTTCCAAATGAATTTTAGGAATGCTTTCTCTAATTCTGTAAGATACGATGGTAAAATTTTGATCAGGATTGCATTAAATATGTATAGAAATATTGAGAGCATGACCATTTTCACTGTATTGGTTGTTCCTATCCAAAAATAAGGGATATATTTCCATTTTCTAATAACCTATTCAATCTCCTTTTTCAAAGTATTGTAATTTTCACTTTAGCTTTCTTTTACTTCCTTCTTTAAATTGATTCTCAGATATTTGAACGTTGTTATGAAAGGTGTTGTTTTCTGAATTTCTCTCTCAGTGAGTTTGTTATTCATGTATGGAAGGCTATTGATTTTTGAGTGTTGACTTTGTATTTAGCTACACAACAGAATTTTGTCAATAAATATAGAAATATTTTGGTGGTTTTGTGGTTATTTTATGTAAAGTATCATGTCATAATTTCCTAACCTTATTTATTTTATTTCTTTCTTTTGTCTAATTGCTCTAGCTAACATTTCTAGAACTATTAAATAAGATTACTGACAGTGGATCTCCTTGTCTTGTTCCTGACTTTAGAGTGAAAGCTTTCAGTATTTGTTTATTTAGTATGATGCTGGCCTTTAGTTTGTCATAGATGGCTTTTATCAAATTGAGATAAAGGCCATTTATTCCAATTTTCTGTCGGGCATTTATTATGAATGGGTGTTGGAATTTATCAAAAGTTTTCTCTGCATCTATTGTGCTGTGTATACTTTCAGTGGTAATTTTAATATTTTGGATATCTATTTGAAACTATTTAATGGATTGTATTTCTTTCTTAGTTGGCCATTTATAGTTTTCATCATTTTCCTAATCTTCCCTATTTTTTAATTTGTATCTGCTCTATGGTCACTAAGCACGTCTTTTATTATGGTCACCATCTCTGTAGTTGCCTAAGAAATTATTATTTTTCTTTTTTATTAATTAAGTTTATTGTTATATTGTAGGTATACCTAAGAAGTCATTACAGAGAATTTGTACCTGTCCATGATATAACCTGCCTTCTTTTTCCAAGTCCCCCACCTTCCCCTAATGCCCTTCCCTACTACCCAGAAAATCTGTGTTTCTATTTTTCCTTTCTTGAGAAATTATTTCTCATTTGATTTTTTTCTAGAGTTTCATTAATTTGTTTTGTTAATTCCACTGTTACCACCCCAAAAAGTCCAGTCCACCTCATTGCCCACTGGTTCTCCTTCCATGAACTGGAAATTTGGGGTTGCATCTTGTGTGTCTTTCTTTCTTTCTTTCTTTCTTTCTTTCTTTCTTTCTTTCTTTCTTTCTTTCTTTCTTTCTTTCTTCTTTCTTTCTTCCTTTCTTCCTTCCTTTCTTCCTTTCTTCCTTTCTTCCTTCCTTTCCTTCTTCTTTTCTTTTTTTAGTTTAGCTCCTAACTTGATGCTTGTAAATTGCCTATGGTGAGTAGCTTTATTGCTCTTATTTAAAACCCTTAGGAAATGACTACTTCTCAGAGGTGTTTTCCAGGTGTACCTGGCTTCTGGGTCTCAAGTCTGTTGCAAGATCCTACCTTTTTAATTTACTGTGGATGAGAAATTGCTGCCTACTTGACCCAACCCCTAGTTCTTTGGCACTGGCCAATAGTATTTTTATGACCCTTAGACAATTTAAGTCTTGATATACCAGGAAGAACAACTGTTTAGAACTATATCACTTTGGCTAAAGTGGTTCAATCAATGATAACAATAGCATCAAACACAGCCTAGAAAATGACCTACTGAGGTAACTATTAATTTGCCACCTTTAAGTATGTGAACTAGTTTTGTGGTTAAAAGCAAAAATGAACCAGAAATTGTATGCAGTAAATAAGCCCTCAATATGGCAATTTTACCCTCAAGGGAGAAAGTTCAAAAAGGGTTAGAGGAAAAAATAGAAAACAGAAGGAGAGGGGGAGATTAGAAGCAAGCCTGAAGGTCAAAGGTGGTTCACATAAACTTTGGGAAACTGGTGCAGAAAACAGGAGGGAAATAGAGAAGAAAGAAACAAAAATAAGAACAGAAGAACAACAACAAAATAAACTAGAAATTATGCTCATACTCATATAAAAACAGAAAGAAATAATGAAGAAAGTATAAAACAAAATGAAACAAACAAAAAAAATAAAAGATAGAAAGGAAAAAAGAAAGAAAATAAGAGAAAAATATGTCCTCTTCAAAATATGTCTCTCCTGTCACTGGTAGACAATGTGTGCAGAGAGTCCAGATCTGTGTTGATTTACTCCAGCAATCCAGAAATAGCTTTACAGTGGAGTAGTGGATAATCTCAGTGAGCCTGCACCTTTATTTCCAATGAAGTCCAGTCTATTTTCTGGCCATGAGGCTGGAACAAGACCAATTCATACTGCAGCAGTGTATGCACTTCTGCTAGGGGGAGCCAGCATTTGCTGTGAGTTCTGAACTCAGTTGACCCCTCTCCACGATGGCTCGCCAATCACTCTCTCCTGGGGGACATCTGAACCTGAATAACTCACCAATCACTGCAGTCCCTGGTGTCCACTGCTAAGTTCAACTGATACATTTCTCTGTGGAGGCTCTGGGATCACCAGCAGTCACTGTGTGCCTGCAGGTTCAACCTGCCCTTCTCATGCAGTGGCTCTCGGCTCAGGGAGAAAGTGTCACCTGCCACCCCCTTCCTCTTCACTGAAGTCTCTCTCTTTATTCTCCCCATGGACTTCAGTTCTCGCTCAGATGTTTCCTGGATCCTAGGGACCCACTTCCTTCCTTCTTCTCTTCCTCACAATGCTATATTCTATGTGTGGACACCAAATCTTGGAGAGGCTCTTTCTCTGTGTTCACCACTCTGCCATCTTCCTGAAAATGTTTAAATCACTAACTTTTGAAATAGAGATTTAAATCATTACTATGAAGTACTTTTTTTGCCTTGACCAACTTCAAATACAGTAATTCTAGAGTTATACTACCATATTTCTCCAACAATAATACCTAGTTGGAAAATAAAACCTAACACGACTTTTCATGACACTCCTAACATAAGCCCTATACTGAAAATAAACCCCAGTTAAGATCTTTGGCCACATGGACATATTTAGTACATCTTTTGGAATATATACGAACATATTGAATTACACAATAATGTTAATATAATTAAATATAGACAAACAATATTATTAACATTAATACTTAAAATAAATTATAATTAAGTATTTGTGAATACCCAGTTGGGCACACTTGGATGAGTGGTAAACTTTTACATAAACAGATGAACTTGAGACCCTTTGCTGAACAATCTAAGTAAAGATAATGCATGAATACCATGCATACTTGGTAACCAAAGGAGGTGGTTGTGTCTAATATAAATCTTTATAATTCAATACATCATGTGTTGTAACAGATGTCCTTTTTTTTTTTTTAAACAAACAGACATGCATTTACAAAATTGCACAAGAACAATACGAGCAATACTGAAATACAGAGAAGGTCGTAAGAAATTAACAATGGTTGTTGTATTGCATATTGATATCTTCAAAGTGGTTACTCAGGAAAACAAATATAGACACATAAGATTGATCAAATAATTAATCATTAAATGTTCCTTTCAATAAAGCAATAGAAGTCAGTAGTACAACTATGTTAGCTATCCTGTATATACATATATACACAATATTCCCCTTCTTTCGTTTCTCTTTTCC
>NW_004955472.1:11731647-11733295 GCF_000276665.1 Chinchilla lanigera | reverse complement strand
TTCCTGGGCTTTCTGAGTCAGAATTTCCTGTCTGCACTGGGCGCACTAAGGGCAGAAACTCAGAGTGTAAGGGCGGCAGGGTCATTGGTCGCCTACTCTGTTCCCAGGAAGTAGATGGGGAATACCTGGTTCTCTCCGCATTCAGCTGTGAACCGTGATGTCAGCGGATTGCAGACCACCTGATTCCATGTCTCCAGGCAGCCCAGGGCGTGCAAAGGCGCCAGACACAGGCTGCACTGGCAGTGATTGTGGCCTGCCTGTTTCTGTCTGTAACAGATGTCCTGATGTACCTGCGTGAAATAAAGAAATGTTTTCTGAATTGTGGGGCCTGCATTTACCATTACTTTAGCATGTTATCATTCTTAACTGTCATTTTTGTTGCCACTCCCGTCTCATAAGTCTTCAATTACCACTTGATTTAATGGAAACAAAATGAAGCCCAGCCTGCAAGCAGTCATGAGTTGGGTGAAGAATTTATGGGATAAAATGAGTGACTGCTATATAGCCGATGCATTATGAGCAAACCACATGCACAGGTAGTGCTCATTTAAGAAGAGCTCTGTTGCTGGACATAAGAGATTGGGGCCAGTGGTACTACAGGCAATGGAGTCTCAAGAAATTCAGACCAGAATTTGGGGTTTGGAGAAATTCAGGATGGAATTTGGGATTTGGAGAGTTATGACAATATTCCAGAAAAAGGTGACATGACTATATTTGAATAAATGTAGATTTTTGCACATAAAAATATAGATTTTTACATTAATAAATGAGTAAATGTGGATTGTTGTACATGAAAAAATAAGACATTCTGTGAACATAAGGCTTATTACATCTTTTGGAGCAAAAATTAATGTAAGATGGTTTTATTTTGAGGGAAATATGACATGAATCTCTGTAAAGTACTATCTTTTTGAAGTTTAGAGAAGTCTTTTAAATAGTTTTTACCATTTTCTCCTAATGTAAGTATAAGATAGAGAGAAACTACATTCATAAACTGATATCACAAATAGACCTTTGAGGAAGATGAGTAGAACTTAAGATCTTATTCTGCCCTGCATGTATTTTTCTATGTTGTGCCTTAAATTTCTTATTTTTCTTCATACCATCTCCATCATCACCTTTTCTCCATATTACTTTTTTAAAATAATGGATACTTTATGCTCATTTCTACTAATGTGTACAAAATCAATAGAACTTTGAGTATATTTTGGGTAGAGTTCTTCTCAGTTACCTTAATGATATGTCCAGAAAGTCCCATAATTTATTCTGACCCAACAAAATTGGTTTTCATGACACAGTGGGACACAATAGGCTGGTCTTGTCTGAATTTTGTCTCTTTTGCTCTCTTTATAGACATAGCCAAACAGACTACTATATCAGATCCTCTTTTAAATATCTTGTGGGAGACTTGGCTTAGGAGTTAATGATTAAACTACAGGGCTAAAAGCACTCAAGCTCTGCATGCCTGTGTGCCACATGAGAGTGAATCGTTAAACAAGAAGTTTAAATTAGTGAGGCGTGTTATGTCTAGCTGATGTTCTTCCCCTTTTCCCCGAGAAAACTGCCTAGCTTTGAGGGAGACCCTTTCATAAAATGCTTTTTTTCTATTGTTTTCTTTTTATACTAATAGCCTAAATAAAAGCCCGAG
>NW_004955472.1:11684121-11718672 GCF_000276665.1 Chinchilla lanigera | reverse complement strand
ATGTTCCTGTGGTTGTTCAGGAGGTTGTTGTTTAATTTCCAACTGTTTATGGAGTTTTTGGAGTTCCTTTTGCCATTAATTTCCAATTTCATTGCACTGTGGTCAGATAATATGCATGGGATAATTTCAATTCTTTTGCATTTAGATAGGTATGCTCTATGGGCTAGCATGTGCTCTATTTTAGAGAAAGTCCCACGTGCAGCTGAGAAAATTGTGTGTTCTGATGTTGTGGGGTGGAACACTCTGTATACATCTACTAAGTCTATTTGTTCACAGATTTTGCTCAGATCTGTTATTTCTTTGCTGAGTTTTTGTCCAGTTGACCTATCTCGTTGTGTCAAAGGGTTATTGAGGTCCCCTATTACAGTAGTGTTTTTAATTACATTGGTTTTCATCTCTGTTAATATTTGTCTTATATAGTTTGGAGCTCCAATATTTGGTGCACACATGTTTATGATTGTTATCTCATCCTCTTGTAATTTTCCCCTAACAAGTATGTAGTGACCTTCTTATCTATTTTGATTGTTCTCAGTTTGAAGGTTACATTGCTTGCAAACATAATAGCTACACTTGCTTTTCTCTGGGTTCCTGTTGCATGGAAGATTTTTATCATCCTTTGAATTTCAGTCTATGGATTTCCTTTTAAGTAAAATGTGTTTCCACTCTGCCAGTCTGTTTCTTTTCACTGGTGAATTGAGGCCATTTACATTTATGGTTATAACTGATATGTGTTGAATTATCATTGTGGTGTTATTTACTTGCTGTTGGTTTCCTACTTTTCCTACCTGTTTACTTGCTTGCTTTTCTTGGCATTTCATTTCTACTGTTGTTCTTGAAATTGCAGTCAGATTTTTCTCTGTCTAGAATATCTTTTAGTACTCTTTGTAATGATGGTTGGCACTCATGAAGTTTTTTAGTTGTTCTTTGCCTTGGAAATACTTTATTTCTCTTTTGAATTTGAAGGAAAGTTTGGCAGGGTACATCAGTCTTGGTTGGAAGCTGTTTTGTCTTAGGACCTGTAATACTTTGCTCCAAGCTCATCTCCATTTGATGGTTTGGGTTGCAAAGTCTACCATGATTCTGATGGGCTTTCCTTTATAGGTAATCTCTTTCTTTTCTCTAGCAGCTTTTAATATTCTGTTCTTTTGCTGAAGGTCTATGATCTTGACTATTATATGTCTGGGTGTAGTTTTATTTTGGTTATGGTTAGTTGGATTTCTATATGCCTCATTTAACTGTATGTCAGTTTCTGTTTCCATGCTTGGGAAATTTTCTGGTATTGTTTCTGTAAATATTTGTTTATGTCATTTGTTTTGCCTCCTGCTGTTTCATTGACTTCTATGAGTCGTACATTATTCCTCTTTACCTTGTCTTGCAGATGTTGAATTGGTTTTTCCTGGTTCCTTCTTGATTTTAGGAGATTCTTTCTTTCACAGTTGCTAGCTGCCATACTGTTTTCAAAAGCTGAAATTCTATCTTTGGCTTTGTTCAAGCAGTTTTGGCAGCTTTCAAAGGAAGGTTTGATTTCCTGGATATCTCTTTGAATCTGCTTCATGCGTTGTAATTCATTTGTATATTTTTCATTTAATGTTTCTGTCCATTGCCTATGTTCATCTATCTTTTCATGTTTCTTCTTTAGATGTGCTTAGCAGTTCTTTCACTATTATTGTCATTTTTATTTTTTGCCTGCGAGGTTATTTCTGATCTGATCTATTCTATGGCCTGATGGAGCTGTTTCTTCACTTCCACTGCAACCATTTCAACAATTTCAGGAGTGTGTTTACCAAGTTCTCCTATGTCGATGTCTCCTGGACTTGTCGTGAATGGGATGGGGTTCTGAGATTTCATTTTAGTCCTTTGTCTCGTCATGTTTGATATTGGTGGTAAAGCACTCAGTCCCTTTCCTCCTTGTCAGCTTGGCAAAGGTCATTAACCTCCCTAATTTTCCTGATTGTCAAACTTGCCCCTCAGTGACCACTGGGGTTTGGGGCTTAGTCTGGGTTCTTCAAGCAGATGGTGAAGTTTACTTACTTCTCCCAAGGCTCAGATGCCAATCATGATGTCATCAGGTCACAGACAATCTAATCCACTGTCCTCTATCAGCTCAGGGCATGAGTATGAACCAGAAGTGGTCTGCACTGGTGGTGTGACTACAGGCCACTTGGTCCTATGACTCCAGGGAGTTCAGGGTGAAAGTAGCACCCAGACAGGGATAGCAGGGTCTGAAGTTTGTGGACTGCCTGATTCTGTGTCAGCAGGCCTTTCACTGCAAGCACAGGAGGCAGAGGTGAGCTGCACTGGCAGTGATCACAGACCACCTGTTTCTATGCTCCTGCTCAGAGGTGGACCCTGGAACCCAGATGCAAATCATGGCTTCAGTAGTTTCATGGACTACCTGCTCTGGGGCTTCACATGTCACTGGGCACTCACTGGAATGCCCTTCACAAACCCTGGTGTTAGCGGGTTTGTGGGTCCTTTGAAAGAGTCTCCTGTGTGTCCCAGGTGCATGGAGGGTGGAGACACACACTGCAATGTTGGCAGCATTCTGGGATACCTGCTCTGTTCCCAGGAAGTAGATGGGGATGTTACCTGGTTCTCATGGCATTTAGCTGGGAACCATGATGTGAGTGGATCATGAGCCTCCGGATATTTTGCCTTCCAGCCACTCATAGTGAGCACAGGATCCACACATGGGCTGTGCTGGTGGAGATCAGGAACCACTTGTTTCCGTGGTCCCACCCAGAAGTGAACCCTGGAACCCAGAGGCGAATCTCAGCTTCAGCAGTTTCGTGGGCTGCCGGCTCTGGGGTTTCATGTGTCACTGGACATGAGCAGGGGTGCCCCTCACAAACTCTGGTGTTAGCAGGTCTCTTGCCACTTTCTGAAGCAGTTCTGCATGTCCTCTTTCATGAGTGTCCTTAGTTGTACTGTCATAGCTGCATCAATGCCTTGAATAGATTTAAGATGGTTTACTTTCATGGTCATTGTGGCTTTTGGGAAAATTAAGAAGTCACACAGTGCCAGACCCTGTGAGTAAAGTGGATGAGACAATACAGTAATATGTTACTAGCCAGTCTTTCTGTTGGGTGGCACGAGGCAGCAGCACTCATCCAAGTTTTGATCATACTTCATGAAGACACTGATGAAAGGACTTCAGAACTGTTTCAGAGTGTGGTAAAAATGGTGGGATAAGTATGTTCAAAGCAAAGGGGAGTGTTTTGAGAGACATTAGTAATAACGTATCTTTCACTTTAAAAAATTATTTAAACATTTACTATATGTTTCATTCACACTTGCAGTAACAACTCCTCAAAAACTTAAATAATAAATGAACAGATTAATGGAACTAGGTGATAAAATTTCATTATTGCTGAAATTTAAGTGCTTAATGAAAGATTTTCAATTTTTTTATATCCCGAGAGTTACTGTGGGGGTTGTGCTAAGTGAACTGTATTCATTGTGGATTTACTTGTGTGCTTACATCACTGACCTGAAATTTTACCATAATCTTCAAGAATGAATTGAGGGCAGAGTGAAAGAAAAAAGTAAATAGTTGCACTTCTTTGCTCATCTTCCCTCCAGGGAGTTTTAAAACTCCAAATTGTTGTTGTTAAAATTCTTAGATTTATAAAACTTGAAACACATGCATGCACACACACATGCACACACACATACATGTATCCACATATACTTTCACTCTACATATATATCAGTATATAAATATAGTATGCATGTATTCACATATTGTGTATGTGTGTGTGCTTCTCAATGCTCTTATTTGAAATGTGACAAAATATCCTTGTTTAAAAGTATTTATCATAAAGTAATAAAAAATTTTAAAACATAATTATGTCCCAACATTTTAACCTTTATTATTCAGAAAATTAGTTTCATGCTTGATTTGGAAATTCAATGAAAGTATAAAGATGAATGGATATATCATAATTTCAAAATTATCATTGATGAAAATTCTCATATAGATCACTATCTGTATATGTTGAAAAATTTTTAGGATGTAGGACTCTATATTGAAGAATGGAAGATTCTGCTGTCCTGTATGAATGAAATGCCAATGAAAGAAAACCCATGCTGATATTAAATCTGTGCAACTGTATGACACTGACCTGGAGAAGTCAACTTGATGAATTCTGCCTAGAGAAGCATGTCAGCCCCTATTTTGTGTTGGATTTTATGACTTTTCTATTGAGAAGTGACTGAAGCAGTTTTCTAAGCACACTTGACCTCTCTCGGCTCTCAGAATTTTCCCAAAGTGCCTGAAACCACCAAGACTCAATTCCCATATATCATGATATGGCTGGCATCAAAAACCTACAGAAATGATCACATGCTGACATAGTCAAAAGTTATTCTCACCTTGATATGGCTAAATAGCACCAGTTAGTATTCTAAAAAGAGGTCTAAGTTTCTTCTATAACATTTATCATGGAACTAGTGATTAGCAAGTATTCTTTCAGATAATCTGATTTATCATAGTTGATATTTTCTTATCATACTTTAGTAGTGAACAGTTCATATTTTATGTAAATTGAAGTAGGAATCTTGTTTTACCTGAAATTTGTGTTTAATTATGAACAAGTGGTTATAAAATATTATCATGTCATTAGTTTTGTAAGTTGCTGATAACTTTCTATGTTTACATAGATATTTAATCAGATATTATCAGTTAATGACAACAAAATATAATAATGGTAACATTTCTTGAGGACTTAGTATATTATAAACCCTGTCCCAAGAGGCATTTATAAGACTATCATACCAATTTACAGATGAGATTATATAACGTCCTAGTCTACCTAGAGTGGCACAATAAGTGGCAAATTCACAGGTAAAAGTAAGTGATTTCTGTTTAGAGTGCTCACATTTAAAATTTTTATATAGAACTGCCTTCTTTACCATTGTTGTGGGAGGGTTCTACACTACAAAATAGTAAATATTAATGATTAATGATGACTGCACAATAGAGAAGTATTTGTTTTATTTCTATTTTGGGAAATTGTATTAAATTAGATACTTGTTTTTTACTTGCCAAGCACAAGATGATCTGCATATTGATCACTATTATTTTAAAAAAGTACAGTGAAATTGTCAAAGGAAAAAGGACAGTTTTTTCTGGGAAATTCATAGCTGGTATTTGCAGAGAATACTGGAACAATATATACTTCCTTCAATAATAGTCTTAGATCTGTGTAGTAAAAAACTAAGAATAGCAATAGCTAATGAATTTGATAAACAATTGATCAAGTGAAAGTCTGTTTCTTGTAAAACTTTTATCAGAGGCTTAAAATGGGCAAAATGATGGCAGAGACACTAAAAATCATGTATGAAAAATGTGATAGTAAGAAAGTGATGATTGGAATACAAAATGGAAACATGGATCATTGAAGCAGGTTCATAAATAATACAAAATTATGAGGACAAAAAATGATTTAAACTGGGAAAAAGACAGAGATGAATTTGTTATCCTATCCTGGCAAGATATTAAAATAAATAATTGAATTCAATTGTATATATTTTTAGTTTCTGATTGTATATGTATACAGACATATATATTTCTATGGACTATGCATATGTGTCTAACACTTTGCTATCCAGATGAAATTTTCTTTCAAATTATTCTGCCCCTGTCTTTAACGTGCTCACAAACTAGTTGCAATCTCCTCTAGACCAACTGCCAGCGTTTTCTCTAGGATGTTTATTATATTCCTACTGACAGTGATCTTAGTGCACTGTACATTAGGTATCTGGTGAACTACTTACAAGGCTTTCCAAAATAGAGTTTCAGCCTTTCTCATTGATGCTTTACTAATCTGACTATTAAATCTGAAGTAAACATTTTGTTGTAGGTAGTTTTAACCTAAATGGAAGAATACAGATGACAGATGACACCCAATATCTGATGATCAGGTGGTATAGACCACAAAAATGATCCCTTTACTAAAAGGAACACACAAGGCTCCTTCTATCTGAAAAATGGACTTGTTAATTTACACTACATCGTGACTAAGACACCACATAGCAATAACTATTAGTATGCACCACAGTCTTCTATTCACTTTTACCTTATCTAATCATAGACCCATTAATCAGTAAATATTCTAGTTGTTTAGCTTTTGTTTGTCTTCTAGTTCTTCTCTTCCCTTCCCTTTCTTTCCCCTCACTTCTCCTCCCCTTCTCCCTTCCTCTCCCTCCCTCTCTCCTCTCTCTCTTTCCTGTTCTTTTTCTGACTTCCTTTTATGCACTGTTTGATCCTAGTACACATCCTGATCTGACTTTCTCTTCCTGTCAGTTCATATGGCTGCAGGGCATTTAGCTTCCACCCATCGATCTTTACTGGGGCTCTCTCCTTACTTTTTGAGGAACTCTTACTATCCACCACTTCAGTTTGTTGCTGGTAATCAATGCGTAGATTCTGTCCTCAACTGTTTTGGTAGCAAATTTCACCAGCAACATAGATTGTTGCTATTATTTGGTAGCAAATTTCACCAGCAACATAGATTGCTCCTATCATAAATAGACTTACATTTATTCATGTCAAACTTTTGTTTTCCAAATAAGGAAAGAAAAAACCAGTAAATTGTGTAATAGACATTTATTCTTATACTGTAGAGAGTGGTACAAAAGCAAATTAAAGAAATAATGATGTTGTAGTAAGGGTTTTCAAGGGAAAAGATTTCATATGAGAAAACAAAATTTATAGGGTTATTTTATAATATTCACCCAAAAGGTCAAATGTAAAAGAATGTGGGAGATCTGTCCATGCACTGGAGACCCAAAGAATCTAGCTGAAGGCCTACATCCCATGGTAATATCTTGCCAGAATCCAGCTGATGACCTAGAGCCCATGGCATGTCCTCCATGAGTCCAGCTGGAGGCCTATAGCCCATGACAATGTCTCATGCAAGTCTGTATCAAGGACCTCCACTGGGAAAGGTCAAAGGTCAGTGATGGAAGCTAGAAGGTATGCAGTAGTGTGATAAAAGGATCTGTACCAGCAGGCTGATGGATTTACACTAAGACCAAGAAGCAATGCTCAAAGAGAGGCCCAGAGCTCCCCCAAAGAGAACTGTAGCTATCCTCAGTGACAGCAAGGACCGGAGTTCCTCTGATGATGAGAACAGCCAAGTTCATACCAGGAAAGCCAGCATGACAAGCTTCTCCAGGAGAATCCACAGCACACAATCTTCCCTTCCAGTTCTCTTTTTTATCCTGTTGGCAACAATCCTCAGTCAGGCCTTCCACACCCAGAACCACACTGATTCAGTTCAGTGGAGTGTTACAATTTGACAATTAGTTAATCCACCACAGTCAATTTCATTTAAAACTTTTATCAGAGATTTAAAGTAGTCATAAATTTAATATCTCAAATCTTATCTTGCTCAATCCTCATGGAAAATAGTGTTTTAAAATAAAATTTGACTTCATTCAAAGAACTTTATGATATTGTTCTTCTATTAAACACTACAATAGCATATAGCACTGAAGGAGAAGAAAGAGAAGAAGAGAAAAGAAAAGAGGAGGCAAACAGAGGGTAGGGAGAGGAGATATCATGCATAACTCATAGTCTAGTTTTGTATTTTGCTATATATTAAAGAGATTGAATTTCGACAAACAAACATATATTTGTTACATTACATTCTTTCTTTTCTTTTAGCCTCTTCTGACACTTCTCTAGATTATCTAATTAGTCCACTTTCAGTCATTTACTCACTACATTGTCTGAATGTATTTCTTTAAAGAGGTGTTGATCTATTTAAATTTTCTATTGATCAGTTTTGAATAGCTATATTTTATGATTTTCTCACACCAGTCATTGATTGTACAAACACCTGTGTTTTCCTCTTTGGGTTATAAAGAAATCAGTTCTATGTTTCTATAAAGAATTAATGAATTCTGATATTCTATTTCCAGAAATGCATTGAGCGGTACAGTGAAAACTGATTATGCAATATGTATGAACTTCTTTGATAAGAGTAGAGATATCATTAATATTATTGGAAGAAAAATGTAAAGAGCAAAAACTTTTCAAGAAACAGTAGCCATAAATCCAAACTTATATTTTAAAAAATGTTTAGTTAGAAAAGCTAAATTGTATCTTCTTTGGAAATTGAACACCTTTTAATTTTTTATTTGTCTTTGTAATGTTTTCAAATAATATAGCTACTGTGAAATAATACTATTTTTACAGTTTCATTAAGGATCCTTTTAGATGGAGAAAGAGTAAGTCTTTTCCTGTAATTATACTTTCCTCATAAGTAGTTATTGATGAGTGATAATTATCACTTTAGTGTTCTATTTGTTTTTTTTTTTTTTTTTTGGTTTTTCTCCGGTACCAGGAACTGAACTCACGACCTTGCACTTGCCAGGCAGGCGCTTTGCCGGTGAGCTAAATCCCCAGCCCTAGTGTTCTATTTGAATTAGCACCATCACATTAAATAGCTGACATTCTAGTCAACCATCCAAGAAGCCAAGTTAATGTTAGCTACAAAACTATCTGATTGAAATGCATGAAGTTCTAAAAGCCATTAACTTTTATGTGCAGAGTGAAAAGTTTGCTCTATTGGCACGTAATTTCATTTTTATAGTCAGAAGATAACAATAACATGAAAACATTACTACCAAAGGAAGCATGCCTGATGAAGAATGTAGAGTGGAGGAAAATGAAAGATTAGTTATTCTGAGATAAATGGCTTTGTATATGTCACAGAAAGCAAGAATGAAAATGAATGTATCCTAAGCAATTGGATGACTCTAGTGCTTTAGAATGATAAATACGATACAATGAAAGAGAAAAACAAAGTAAAATGAACAAAACACTCAAAGGTTTTCTCAACTTTGCACCTCAAAACTATTCTGGAATCCAATGAGATAAAATGGAGAAAAGAGGACAGTAAAAAATAGCTTATTTTGTGAACAATGGGTAAAAACTAAGTTACAAAAATTCACATTAACAGCAGAGCCTAAATTAATAGTTAGCAAAGTATTCCCGGTTCTGCATTGATCTTTCTAATTATGTTCACTAGATCATTTACTTTTACTATGGCTCCTTTCCATACCATTAGCAATATGTTACTCCTCAATTTGTTTTCAGAAAAATAACTTGGCATGACAAAGACATTCAGAAGTATTTTTTCATTTCATCTGGATTTTTATGCATGAAAAAGATATGGCTAAAATAGTATTAGTTCTCAGCAATGTTCTTATACTGTACTTTTAAAAGTCTCATAGTTAGATAAATTTTTTATTTCTTTGTACTGTTAGGTAGGCTACTAAGAATTATTTTGAGATTTTTTTCAATGATATGAACATCTAATCAGTTAATGGATGCTAAAAGTTAAATAAGCTTTTTAAAATGTTAAACTTTATTCATTGCTCTGTACAGTTTTTTCCTCTTTACCAATCTTTTCATATGCATTATCTCATAGCTAGAAATATTAGCTTCATTATTTACAGAAAAAGAAATAGAGGTTTGTAAACAGTAAGCTCCAGTTCACCCAATTCAGAAGTCATTTAATTCAAAAACATTTATTAAGCACATACTGTCCAATAGAAAAATTTCTAGCACATTAAGATATTCCAAAAAATTTAAAAATATCTACACTGATTGATTAATCGTGCATGTGAAGACAGAGAGGTAAAATCCCAAATATATAAAGTGTGAAATATATTTATAAAGCACACAAGTAGAGGGAAAGAAGTAAATGTATTGTTTTCAATTGTTTGGATAGTTTTTTATGCTAATATCCTGTACTCTGAGTAACTACTTTAAAGATAACAATAAGTAATGTATTAACTATTGTTAGTTTCTTATTATATTGCTATGAAATTTTATTGTACTTTTTTCCAAAATTTTTAAAAAAATATTTGGAATATTTTTTAGAGTGGTGGTGCCTGGATCACATTTAATTTGGTAAAGATGAATTTGTCAGTTATATAAATAAAGAGATGATATGCTCAGAAGTATGAACTAATGTGTTCTATGAACTACAAAATAGTTCTATGAACTAATATGTATTTTACAGAATGACATTGCTTCTACTATGATATATGCATTTTATGTTGCAGGTGTAAAGTGTATTACAGATTTAGTGGCTTAAACAATACAAATTTATTATTTTGTCGTTGTTTTTAGAAGTCTGACATGGGTATTTTTTGCTCTAAAATCAGCAGGTTCTCAGGCTATGCCCTTTCCTAATGGCCCTGAATAAACTCCATTTGTCACTTTTTCCAGCTTCTATTTTTGTTTGTTTGTTTTTTAGTTTTTTTTTTTTTAGTTTTTTAGTTTTTTCCTGGAGCTGGGAATCAAACTCACGACTTTGCGCTTGCCAGGCAGGCCTTGTGCCGCTGAGCTAAATGCCCAGACCCTTTTCCAGCTTCTAAAGGGCCCACCCATTCCTTGGTTCATGGCCTTATTTTCTATCTTCTAAATGCAAAACTGAGTTGAGTCTTCCTGCCACCTTCCTCTGACCTCGATTTAGCTCTCGTCATATCTGTTTCTCTGACCAGAACCAGGAAATATTCTTCACTTTTAATTAGTCATGTGATTATAACATGCTAACCCCCACCATCAAAAAAAAATCTGCCTTTCAAGGACCTTAACCTTAATGACATCTGAAAAGTCCCTTTTTTCATGTATGGTAGCATAATCATGGTTCATTGGATTAGGATGTGGACATATCAGGGAGAATGGGATCATTAATCTGCATTCCACAGTGCCACAGACAATCTTGAATTATTTTTGATTTAAAGTGTATTTAAGTAGATGTCTTTATTATAAAAACTAAATCACTAAATTTATAATGCCATGTAATTTACCAATGATACTTCACTCAAAAGAAGAGGGGATAATCTTACATATTTATATACTTTCCTGTCATTTTAGAATTTAAAATATACAACTTAGAAAAAGCTAGAAAGACAAAAGGGTTTAATCATTCTATATGGACCTACTGACTCAGGTAATAAATATATTTCTTATTTACAAGATTGCTATGTCTTGATAACTAAAAATCTTTATATTTAGCTCAGATACTTGTCTCCTCATAAATCTCAGGATCTACTGATTCTCTAAAGGATTCTCAAATGCAGCACACCCCATGCTCATCTCTTACCTATAGTTTTCCCCATGACTTCTAATTTTAATATTTTGCTCTGTTCTTGTTGTCAGTAAAGAACAAAATAATACCATCCATTGTCAAAACCATAAACCTTGATTTGGTCTAATATTGAGTCTCAAAAAATTAATAATTTTTTTTTTTTTTTGGTTTTTCTCTGGTACCGGGAACCGAACTCACGACCTTGCACTTGCCAGGCAGGCGCTTTGCCGCTGAGCTAAATCCCCAGCCCCCAAATTAATAATTTTTGAGGAATCTAGAAATGAATCTTATATTAAATGAGTTTGTATTCTTGTATATCTATGGCATATCCTCAACTTGTTATCTCATTTTGACTTTATTGTTATTCTAGCTTCCTTGTTTTAAGCCTTACTTCTTTGCATTCAAATATCTAGTTTGTACTAGCGTGTTTGTTACAGAAGGAAGTCTCAGTCTGTGCTGTGGTACTTGAACATCCTGTGATGGTCTCCTATTCATTCAGGAGAAAGTCCTCAATCTTCACCCTGAAAAATTTTAAATTCTCTCTGTGCCCTCTACTCTTTTGCAACTTCAGTTCTTTGCTCATATTATCCTTTCTTTTTTCCTTTCTTTTCTTCCTTTTCTTGCCCCAAACACCTTTGCCCAGGATTTCTTCTTAATATAAAATTGCAATTATTGCCTCTTCTAGCAAACTCTTTCTCTTTCCTTTGGCTAGGTTCTGCTCTACTTCTGTGGGGAAGAAAGTACATAGGATGAAAAATGTAAAGGAAGAGAACATTTATTAAGACATCTAATATGCTAAGGCTTTGCACTATTTGCCTTAAATATATGCTAAATCATTCCAAAAACAATTTTGTAAGGTGGTTTTAGAGAAATTTGAAATAGATTTATAGTTCATGGAAATACCAAGTGGAGTCATCTAGGAAGTGCTAGCTGGCTGTGGAGACATAGTTTAATATGCACTGCCGAACACTCACTGTCATAGACTAGTCTTTTACACACACAGCCTCAAAAACAAAGTTTCACCAGGTATCACAATGTGATTTGATTCAAAGATGTCAACTCACACTAACAAAGTTCTCATGAGTGCTGGATAATGCAGAACTATATTAATCTTCTGAGATACTTTGCTCAGTAAGTGAATCACTATGGGAAGTCAGAGTGACGGAAGCTTATTTGGTGGGAGGAGTTGGCCATAAGATTTCAATGCTCAGCGCATTAGGGTCGGAAGACCTGCCATGTCCATTTATAAACATGTGCTTATTAGTAGTCCAGGGTAGCAAATCTTTAGGTCATCCTGACAAAATGCCTCTTTTCCTGGGATGTACATGAATGTTCACGGCTAATAATTACTTTAGTCCTTTTTTTCCCTATGTGGTTGGACCAACAAACCTGAAAACTAAAAGAGTACTCCCACTTTTGGAATGTGATTTTAAAATCTGACCTAGCCTTTTCAAACAAGGTATTGACTTCACTATTTTTTAGTTAAAGTGATTTTTTTTTCACATTTTAATTTGAAGAAGGAAAATTTCTTTGCCTTATTTACAACTTCTGTGGGGTTTTTCATCATCTATCACATTTTATCTTGTAACTTTTCAAATTTCAACCATTATAGATATTAATTCTGTTTTATAGTTGGAGACTTCACGCTTAAATTGAAGTAATATTTTTAAAGATAGAGTTGGTTTTCAGATACAATTTTGTCTGACACCAGAACGCTGGTTCTCTCAAGCCTTACTTTCAAATCTTAACTCTAAGTAAGTGCCTCCAGGCGGATCATTAACTCTCCTCTGCCTGATTTTGCTTTGTAAGGTACTGCTCTATGTTATTTCTAAAGTCTCCTCTAGCTCATGTTCTTTTTTTTATTAATAAGATGCAGTATGATTTCCTTGCTTCCTAAACCCCACCAAGTAATCTCTTTGACAATGAAGGGATATACTAATAGCTAAATTCTTAATCCAACTCCCTGGATACTAGTATGGGATTGACTAAGTCATATTTTTCAGTATTGAGATTTCATCCTTTTTGTGTTTTTTGTGATTAATTTAATGACAAGTTGGTTTATCCTATTTCTTATAAAGAGATTAGAGTTTGAATCGTTCCTTGAGCTGCTTTTTAATTAACTTAGATTTCACATCTTAAAAAATCAAATGCCTATAACTTATTCAAGAAGCAGAATATTTTTGATGTACATTATAACCATACTAGATCAAAGGTATCATTTTTTGTACTGTACAGGTGTAGAATTTCTCTGACAGGAGGACTTACCATGGGCAGTAGAAAAAAAGAAAACAAAATTACGCAGGTTTCGCATATTTGCTTTGCAACATCTGTTTAGGTGGAAGGCATTTTTCCTTCCATTTATTGAGAAGCTTGGTTATGACAAGCCATATCTGTTTATTTCCCTGGTAATTTTGAAAGCTTTGAATCCAAAGGGATTGGAGTAGCCTAAATAAATTACACTGGTGCCAGCAAATAGTGACTTTGTATGAGGGATAGAGTGAGCATCTGTCTTTCCTAGAATTTTGGAGCCAAGTGTGATGTCTGGGGACAGGGGCTAGGATTGCACTGACAGCTTAGTTTTTCTGCTGCCCTGAATTTACTAAAGTTAGCTGTAAAACAGCCCGACTTAATCAATGTAGCCCCATTTGTCACATCATTGTTTCCAGTGACACAGGCTTTTCATCAACACCTGTGACCTGTGGCAGTGCATCCTCCTCCCACCCCACACTCACACAACTACTGATGGATTACCGTCCTTATGCAGAGATATCTTAAATGCAAATTCAATCCCCCTTTAAAGTCTTACATTGACAAAGAGGCCATATTTTATAACAACCTTGGTGTCTCCAGCACCCACCATTAAGTTAACAACTAACATTTTTTTCTGCAGGGAGAGTGAAAGACAGAAGAATAGGAAAAGTTTTTGTTAGTAGCTAATAAAAACCCAAATTACTATTTCAGAGCAGGAACTACCATAGATGTGAACAGAAAACAACGACAAGAAGACAACTACATAGTTACTGCATGGTCAGCATCCATTGTATTATTTAGTAAAATTATTTTAGATCAGGGGTGGTAAACTAATTGTAAAGGAACTTGATTCATGCTTTCATTTTAAATGACTTACCAATACCTAAAATCTTTAAAAATGGTACATTTGTGTATATCTTGATCTGGGAGAGTGACACTAAAAATTCAGGGCAATATCACTTTATCTCCATGTTTTAATATCAAACAAATGGTTATAGAGACAGCCAGTATGAACTTTAATTGCAGCCATACATGCAGTAGCATATTTCAGCAAAATAAAAATCTTAATGATGTATTTTGGGCTTGTCTTTCCCTGCAGAATATCTTTCAAAATACTTGCAAAAATTCTTTATCTCTAGTAGGTCTTCATCCTAGAAATCACTTCATTCTTTGCAGAAATCAAAGCTGACCGAGCCGGGGATATGGCATGGTACCTGCCTGGCAAGCGCAAAGTCTTGAGTTCGATTTCCAGTATCAGAGAAAAAGAGAAAGAGAGAGAAAGAGAGAGAAAGGGAGAGAAAGAGAGAGAAAGAGGGAGAGAAGACAGAGAGAGACAGAGAGAGAGAGAGAAATAGAATCCGACCTTATTGCTGCCTAGTCAAGGCGAGTCCATTATCTGAAGCTTAATATGAAATATTTTCATAAACCAGGAGGAACACCTGATGCAGAAGCCTTGTTATTGTATATGTACTTTTCTAGAGGTCTTACTAATGAATAGATGAAGATACTCACTAAATTCACTGGAGTTTACAAGCTTCCCATAAGGATACATAACTGAGTCAGTTACTAGGCATAATAAATCACACCCGGGTCTCTAAAATTTATTATAACAAATAATCTAAGTTGGGAAATTTTGTTGAGTTAAATTGCTTCCAGATTTGGAATACTGTATTTGATATAGCATAAACTAAGCATAATGGGCAAAATAAAAAGAGATTGTAATTTAATATCTGTCATAAATACAAATTCTACCAATGCCATTGTATGAAATATCAAAGAAATAAAGGTTAGAACAATCTACACACTTCCATCAACCAAAAATTCATATCTTAGATGTATACATTTACTTCTATAATGCTGTATCACTTTAGAGTGAATTACTTATTCATTCAAGAAACTTTTCTAAATATTGTGTAATAGTGAAATAAATACAATTATTATCTACGAAAGTTAATCTACTAATTCTCTTTCATACAAGTAGCAGTACAAAATATTCCTGGAGGGGGAGTCACCATCACGTAAGTAGAAAATAATATTATAAATGTTATTTTAAGAAAATGTGTCTGAAGGGTGCTTACACTTCTGTAGAGTCATAAAACACTCACCCTCTACTTTAAATAAGATCTGTGCTTCTGAAAATACATACTTTTCTACTCCTCAGCTTTGCTCTGTAAAACTAATATTTTACACAGAGATTTTTATTGATCATGGGTTTATACATAATTATCTATCACTTGCTGATTACATTTATTCTGAAGTAATAATTTTGTCATTGTTGACCTAAAGGACAGTATATTTTTAACAGAAGATGTGAAGAGAAATAAGTCAGCAAAAATGTAGTTAGTTACTTACCATTTTTTGAAAATTGTCTTAAATATTTGGAAAGCAATACAATATAGGCTCCTTCATTCACTGATAGGAAGATCTCTATATTGAAGAGGTTGAGAGAAGGATGATAAAAATTAGCCAAAAATACTTAAAAATTTCTGTTTGCCACTTTTCTCAGTAATCTCATGTTAGCCACGGGGATTTTCAGTTTATCAACTCTTAATACTTTACGTTCTGTGCTGTACACTGCCTGTCTGAGTCATTTGTTAATAAACTACTGAAGCCAGTAGTTATCCTGAGATTCTCAGAACAATAAGTGAAAGGACATAAGGAGGGCATGATACATTTGGTCAGTACTACATGTAAACCACACAAAATGATAGAGGCAAAATTTTTCATTTCCTGCAGCTGTAGAGTTGCTGCATTTTTCATGTCATGGAATAGATAACACAGAGGGTTGGAGGAAATTTTCTAGTTTCCACAGTGGCCCTTGAAAATAATTCATTGAATTGGATTCTCTTGGAAATGTGCACATATTCTGTGTATGTTTTTACCAGACAAATTTAGCATCTTAATGGGATAATAAAAGCTATCATTTGAGAAATATACACATTGTTCCTACCGGAGAAATGCACAGTTGGGTTGGTAGGTGCTGAGGGAGGGACAGATAGATGTGCCCTAAGGACGTCTCTGTCTTGTCTCCCAACACATTTAAGTCTTTTGCACTTTGGAGCGAGTGCTGAGAGAGGAACATGGGGGAGGGGCACTGGATGTGGTTGGCATCTTATAAGATTTATGAACTGCTATATTTAGAAATGTCATTTTGTTATTGCCAGTGAACTGCTGGCGTCTTTGTATGAGTCACTAAGAAAAAATAGCAATCACCTCTTTTGCAGGAACTGGTATGAGTAACAGAAAATGGGCTCAATTAATCATTCTAACCACTGAATTCACTTTGGATAAACAAAGTGTGTATCAGATGATATGCCCTAGAAAGGTAGTCATCCTTACAAAATGCTACTCTCGGCAGCTATGCTCTTCTCATTATCGTATTGCAAATAGTTCTCTGAAAGAAAAAAACTGTTCAAGCAAAATATTAAAGAGCATTCATTTGTCATTTTCCTGCAGGGACCAGGCAGCAACCTGCTGTGGCTGAAAATATGTGGTCATTACGAAGCTGGTATTGAATTGTTTGTTTATCTTTAGCAAAGGAGAGACGTTTCAATGATGTTACTTTTTGGTTGGTAATTTCAGGCACTTGTGCATTCTAGAGAGATATCTTCTGTCCAGAATTTTTATTAATAGCAACATGTGTAAACATACTGTCTGTGTGTGTGTGTTTTAATGTTCATATAATTTTCTGTGCCACAAGCTCTCGTCAACCTAAGGAGTGATCATGAGTTTCACTTTCTTGTTAGCGTATGGTGTTTTACCTCCCAGGAAGGCAGCTGCTCGCTCCTTTAGAGATGTGAGGCATTTACTATCAATGGACATGGAGTATGTCTCAGATGTCTTGCTCACTGATGGTTGCATGGCTTTTGCAAGTGGGCTGCAGGGAGAGCCCCGCGGCTGTGTGAAGTTTGCTATCGCTTGCATCCTGATACAGGAAGAAGCAGGCTTTATTTTTTAGTGCAAGCAAATCTTTGGGTGTCTCACCTCTCTTTTCTTTCAAACTTCTTTCATTTCCCCCTTTCTTTTTCTCTATCTTCTTATTCTTATTATTCCTTGTAGATTCACATTGTCTTCACAGGACCCCAAAATGACCTAAAAGAGTAATAGACTACACACATCTACTCAAGCCCCTAGATATATGCATCTTGTCCAGTAAAAGGTACTTTCACATAGCATCCCAATATAGCATCCTACTACTTAAACCTATCTTATTTCTTTATGTTTTGAGAGAGCACGTAAAACTGCTCACTATTTTTCCAAACATTCCTTACCCCAAGAGTACAAAATAAGTCAGATTGTGTCATTGGAAACAGAATCCAGGCTCATTCACTTTAATCTCTAAACTCGTTATCAATTCACGGCTTTCCTCAGAGCCTCCTTTGCAGTTTACATCAAAGAATGCAAAACTCTACATATTTATCCAAGAGATGCTTGCCCAGTACAAGTAAATGTCAAATGGCAAGTTTAAAAGTAAATGAAGGCAATATACATTGTCCAAATTCTTATGTCACATGTGCAAAATAGATTATATTTAGTAAATATGAGGATTTATGGGTCCAAGGTTCTAGTAAGGAATATAACCCCACTGCCAGAAACAAATACATGTGAAATAGAACAAAAAAAAAATGGCTGTCCCTGGATGCTACCCATTGCTTTCATACTAAGGGGCAGAGAAAGGCAAACTGATGAAAAGCAGGAAGTGGCACACTTGGGAGAGAAGTCTGTTTCATTAAAGTTGCTCCAAATAACACTTGTGATTGGAGAAGTGCCGTTGGGGTGTGTCCTAACGATATATTGAGTTGTGATCCTTTCCTTTACAAAAATCCTTTTGGAAAAATAAGTAAGGACAGGAAAATGCAGAGATGTTTGAGGGGAAGAGTGGGATTTGTGTCAAAATCTCACTTGTTCAATGAACTATAAAGCTTTTTTCATGCAGAAAGGAGGCAGTTGAGGACTTTATTACTGTCTGAAGGTTTGAAATGCCTGTATATACTGCAGTGCTTCTTTGCCTCGTTCTAAGTATCAACAGTCAGATTCTACAGTAGGAGAAGACATAAAATTCAATGGGGGTAAAATCATGAGTTGAATAATTAGCTTATAGCAATATATATCCCATATAATTCATCTTATTTTATGTGTGTTATATGTGGCCTAACTTTTAAAAAAAGCTTTACTTTTACTGCTTGCCTCACCAAAATGTTGACCACTTAACACCACTAAACTAGGCTAATTAATACATAGTAGAGCTAGTAGCCACAATATGTATATTTCTGATTCCAGACAATCAGTATACTTAAGATATATTATAATTACAATATACTTTGTACTTGATAAAACTATGTGATTACCTAAGGCAACTACTCCATTATAACTGTGTCTTGCTTACTTTTTCTCGCTGCTGGGACAAAATACCTGACGCCCAAAATTAAGGAAGGAAAGGTTTATTTCGCTTACAGTTCGTGGAAGTTTCAATCCGTATGTGGCAGATTATGAGGCACAGTGGCACATTGCAGAGAGCTGCCTCTCAGGGCGGCCGAACACAGCTAAGCCGCAAGGACCCACCAGGGCGGAATGGCCAAGGAATGTCCTCAAGCACCCTTTCTCTCCCTTACATATGCAAACTATCCACCCCAGGGCGCGTGTAGCTCTCACACCCATATTCAAACTCTGATAGCCTGCCCCAGGGCCGCAGGAGGCTTTGGGGGGAACACAGACATAAACCATAACAAACTGTAATACACCTTACACACGCTATAACTATGTGATCACCTAAGGTAACTATTGCTATGAAACATATCACTCTGCATGAATATTTGCCTTGCTCTGGTGTAAATCCATGAACACTATGACATAGGTGTTACTGCTCCTGTTTTGCAGATGAGGAAATTGAAGTCTATAGAATTTGAAACTTACTAGAGTTTCATAATTTGTCAGTGAAAAAAACTTAGTTTTAAACTCCAATTTCAAATGCTAAGCTAATATGCTCCCCAGCACACCCTTGTTACACCGTTAGACTTGTCACATCTTTATTTTGTGTCTGAAAAAAGCCCATATAAGGGAGCCACAGTTCTTTAGCCATAACGCTATCTCCAAGACAGATGGGGGCATTAAACTGCAGTTACGCAATTAAGTATTTTGGGATTTTCCTACCAGAGATTCCCAGAGAGGTCAAGAAACAATTAAGAAATAGGCAAAGGGTGAGGCTTCTAGAATTTTAATGGCCAGTCTGTCATGAGCACTTCATCCTGTCATCATTACAGTACTGTGTATTGGATTTAAAATACAATGGGAAAAATACAATGGAAATCCTAACTGAAGTGTGGCTATTGAGTTTTTCTTAATGAGGCTTCTATATTGTGTTTCTCCCTCCCCCACCTCTTTCTTTCTCTGTCTTACCTGTTCCCTAGGGCACTGCACATGAGCAACAAAATTATAGGGCTGTGTCTTGTTTGTGTCTTACTGCACTTTATGATTGAACAAATTTGACCAGGATGACAGCTCCATGGAATTTCAACAATCCTTGTTTTAAATAACCTAAATTTACACATTGTCAAAAGTTACACTCCTGATACTCAGGATTACTGAGTATTAAGAGATTATTGCAGGGAAAAGAAACTTGTTATTTTTGTAAAAAACTACCTTGCTAAGATTTGTAGTAGTGTCAAGGAATATGATATTACTCTAGGAATATTTGATTATTTATTAAACTAAAAAATGGAAGGTGTTTCATGTAGCTTCCAGATAATACCTTGGAGGTTCAAAATTACACGGAGCATATAAAGAAAATATTTATAATCCTATAAAGTGTCCAAATCTGGACGCCTGGGTTAGTTGGAAGGCAGTACTATTTTATTAGAAAATTGTACACCAACTATTCTTTGTCAGAACAGCTGCTACCTCCTAGACAGTTTCCCTCCTTTGTAAGAAGTTTCAGATATTTCCATTTTAACCTTCGCTATGCTTTTCAGTAGGTTGATACACATTGACCTGATGCTGGACTCACTTGCCTGAGACTATGAATTTGAGTTAGGGTCAAGAAGATAGGTAACCACACAATTCAATAATGATAGTGGGACAATAATTAGCTAACATAACCCTCTGGAAATTTTAGAACAGTGACTATCATTTATTGTTTTGAAAGTAAAATTAGAAAATTTCCAATTGGTTTGTAACTCTTTTTTCTTCAATCACTAGGTGGTAAGAAGGGGCCAGGGCTTCAGTGACTTTATTTATTTTATCTGAAATATAAGAATTAAACTAATATACCAAGACTTTATGAAATTTTTGAGGTAGCATTTATGAAACTTCTCACTATATCATCTTTAATAAAAGTATGACATCTACATTGAAAATATGCTAAGGTGGCCCCCTTTACATTGCTTCCCTAAACTGTATCAATAATTTTTTTCTTTTCTAAGTCTCACTGACTTCAAAATCCTCAGCTTGAAGTTTCAAACAGTAATTGTCAAGTGATTGAAGATTAGGAATCTGTAGGCCATCTTGTTTGATCTAAACTGTAATGAATGAAATGTATGCAAGATTGTTTTCCTTTCATTTTTATATTTCACTATACTATGGGTATGTTACATAACTTAAAAATTAATCTTTAATTTGATAATACCTAGCCCTCCTTAATATGCATTGCAATATATGAAAAATATTTTGGGGATCACAACAGCTCAAATGGTTAGAGTTCATGTTAGGGCTGAGGTTAGAAGCTGCCTCAATGACAGCTGTAGCTGATACTTTGGGAAGTTCTGGAGGTTTGGTTACCCACAGAAGATTTTCTAAATTGTATTTATAGCTTGACAATAGCAGTTCCTCATCTATTAGTTTTAGACACTAGTTAGCCAAGGATAAACTTTCTATTTTCTTAGGCAAGAAAGCTCTTTGCAGTTGAGGTAATCCTTGAGCAGGCTGACAGCTAAAAATTGATAACTATCAGTCCTCTCATTTTCTGATGGAACAAATTCTTCAATGAATGGAGATGTGAGCAAAAGTGATCAAATGTTTTCATGTATCACAGTCCATCTACTGTCTGGTTGGATTGTCTTTTTCATAAAAATTCTGTAAACTTCTCTCTCATCATTCTTCTAGATATCAATTTATGAGGAAAATTGAAAGTAAGATTAGTAAAATGCTATTGATACATTCATTTTAGCTGGTCTGGGCAAAGAGGGGCAACTACTACTCATTGTCTCTTTCTTCCACTCACTGTTCTATATTCTTTCTAGCACTTTTGCTGGAGTTTAAGAGTTTAAAGTCCCTGGTCACCATGCCTTTTTATGTTAAAGGCATGGTATTGTTGTTATTGTGCATTTATTCTTACAGCTAGGTCAAGGAATACAAGAGGTGTCCAAGTAGATCACCTCGATACAGATGGTCTCTCATTTGCCTTGTGCAATAGTATCTACAACTTCTATTGGTCACCATATCATATTTTTCCTGGCATGATGATGCCTCCTTTTCTTGCTGCTGAGCCTAAAGTTCCCAGGTGCAGTAACCGCTTGTCTTTAAAGGGGACTTTTCCTATATATCCTTGAGAGTGTTATGCCTTTGGGAACCAAGAGTACTAAACATGCAAGATTCAGAACTAAAGGTGTTGGAACTACAAATAATAAGGTTGGTTAGTTAAAATGACTTAAGTGGTCTCATTCATGATTTCAGCTCTTGATTTCTAGAACTCTAAATTCTCCCTATTGTATGTGTGTTTGGGGTACAGGACACAGTTACATATAAAGTGTTACTGATTTGATGAGAATGCCGTAGCTCAGAAGATTGACTTTAATCCTCATTCAGCACTGACTACAAGCTAGTTATTCAGTTTCAGTGTTCTACCAGCTTCTGGACCATGGTTTACGTGATATGAGAAGCCTTTGTACTCCTTTGCTACACACTTGTTTTCATGCTTATTGATCAGTTCATGTACTTTTTCCTTTTATGCTGCAGCATGAGAGCTAATAATGCCTCCTATGATGATTTTGGTTTAACTATTGGTACTGTCAGGCCATGTTAGGTGAACTGAGAGATGGTAACATTAAAGACTGTTGGCACCAAAAGCTGCCAGCATCTAGGGATGGCAACACTGAGAATGGTGAGCAGTCAGGGAATGGTAGGAAAAATGGAGAGCAACAGAAAGCTGCTAAGAGCTGCTAGTTCTGGCATCTAAAGAATTCCAAGAGCTGGCAGTAGCTGGAAGACCTCCAGAGAGGGTCTTATACTTGCTAGATCTGGTTGTTAAGATAGCAGTGGGGAGAGTTATTAAGATGAGAATACGCAAGCATTCAAATCTCAGAGTGACTAGCTCTAAGGGAATCGCACTTTGTATAGCTGTTGTGTCTATCTGAATTGAGCAAAAGAACTCTCAGATGATTGGTAACAGTAACATAATTTAATTTCAAGGTGTTGGATTAATGCAGTCTTTACACTTACCTCTTTGGCCATTTCATGTGGTCATGATGACTGCACTGGGGTAATTAATGACACGAGTAGCATCAGTTGTCCAATTTTTATCCCTTGGTGATTTTTTCATCGTTTGCCATCTGTAGTGAGCATTAGCGTATAATGAGTTCTTCATATGTTACATTCTTTTCCATGGAGCCATTTTACTGTCTCTATCACAGAACTTTTTATGTGTCTTCTCTCTTTCTTCTTTCTGGGAACTATTTTCCTGAGCAGGGCACTTTCTACTGTCCATAAATCTATACATATTCTGTGGTTTGATTTTTAATTTTCACACAAAATGTCTGACCAGGTATTCTACCCAAAACTCTACACATTGGAAGGATTTCCCTCTGTCCTATACTTCAGAGCTTTCTCAAAGGGAGAGCTGTAATGCACTTGCCTAATTTCACATTTTAAGCATGTACTGAACTGGCCCTTTCTTAAACCAATTTATTGCTTGACTTCTACTATTCATAGGTTGAATGATCCTGTGTCTACTATGGATATAAGCTGAGGGTGGGGTGATGGGACCACAGTGGGTAATGACATCAGGGACTTGACGATTTGCTTGTGCAGCTTGCATGGTTGCTTTAATCCTGCCGGATTTAATCTAGATACATTCAATGAATTTTTCAGGATTCTTCTGATTTTATAACTTAGAATGTTTGACTGGATCCAGTTCATGACAGAGGGCTGTTGCTCAACTGTCATTTAGTGCTCCATTGTCAGTCAAACTATATAATTGCCAGTAGGATATAAATAATTGTCAGAAAAGGATTCTGAAGGCATGATCTTGCTCCAGAACCTGAATGGTATTGTGATTCTCTCACAAGAACCCCTAAATGGCATCTGTTATCATCACTCTGTCATAATGTTCCAAATGGTTATGCCAAGTACAGGATTACTTGTAATATAACTCTTGTCATATTCTTAGCTGGGCTATGCTGTGATTTAACAGTGGTTGTAGTCTAGTTTACCAGAAGTATGAGATTGAGTACATGTTGGCTTGACTAATATCTGAATACCTTCAAAGAAGAAAAGAATATGAACTTTGGAGATGTTTGGTCTCCTGTAAACTGAGAAGTCTCAAGTGATTCTAGAGATTCTGGATAATTCGGGAATACTCCTTAATCTGTCCAGTTATTTACTGGTGTCCTATCCTTTGCCAAATAAGACCCCAACCTTGGCAAATTTGGTGAACAGTGTTTGGCCCAATGTGTAATTTCCTCTGCCCTCACTCTGTAAAACATGGGTATTGTTTTATATGCTATCAGACACTCTCTGATTCTCAGAGTTAAGTTTCTGTTAAATTAAGTTTTTTATCATACCTTATTCAGAAATTCAACTAAGCCTAACAGTCACCCAAATACATTTTTAAAAGTCATAAAAACAATACAGAATTTCAAAACATGTTGATAAGAAATTAACAATGGTTATTATATTGCATATTATTATCATCAACGTAGTTGCTCAGATTACCAGATATAGGCATGCAAAAATGATCAAACAATATAAACACCGTTTCTTTCAATGAACTAATAACAGTACATTATTTTTATTATTACTATTTCTTCCAAGTTCCTAAACTTTTGATGCATTGAATGAGCTAGTATTCTCCCTTATATCACTATATCATTCCCATTTCACACAGTAAAAATTTAAACAATTAAATAGAGATCTTGTGCCAGTATCTATATGTGCACCATATACCACCATTAATTAGCTTCAACTGTGCTTCCAGCCAGAAAGCAAATTACTGAGCTCTATAACCCAATTCTACTACTCAATTTCTTTGGGCATTACTGGGGGGTAACAACTTTTGCAGGTTTGACTCCCTGAGAAGCAATCCCTGAAAGAATAGCTCACAAAAGTCTTTCAAAGAACCTTTCAAAAGGTTTAGTTACCTCACAGCTTGAGAAAATACAGAGATATTGAAGCTAACCTATAAAACAGTAGATTAGCTAGAAATCCATATCCACTGAAGATCCAGTGTATTCCAGGTTTATATTCTTTCTTCCTTTCACTATTTATTTATCAAATAATCTGAAATATTTATATTGCTGTGAAATGACTTAGACAATCAATCCTGTACTTTACATACTTCTTCTTTAACTCTGTACTTCCTTAGTTTATGAGAGCGTTTAAACACCAGACATCATTATCAACCTGTAATTCCTCTTTTTAGTACTGGGTGCACAAAGTGAAACCAATATTAAATGAATGGACGGATCAGCATTTACTTGTTAGAAATTGCTATCTATTACTACAAATTACCTGCAAAATTGACAATGTTGGTGCTAGTAATAAGAATTTCAATGAGTAATTTCACTTAATTTATTTCATAAATTACCCTTTGGACACAATGTACTCCTCCGTTGGCAACCTCAGCAAAAAACTAAGTGGCAAAATGAGCTCAGAGGCTCAAATTCTGCCTCTAATTTGGAGGAATCTAATTGAAAAAAAGGGTACATCTTGTGGAGGTAAGGGTTGAGTGGAACTGTGGCTGTAGTCAAAATTCTCTCTTTAGGAAGTACTGCATCTCAAGAGATGTACAACACTTCCTGTCTTTGAACTCTAGTTTCTCCATTTGTGCAGAGTATATTAACTCACATTTATAAATTAAACTAAATTCAAAATTATTTGAGAATAAAAGAACTTTTATTGAAATAGTCAGAGAATTTTTATTAATTACAAATGATTAAAGCATATTTACTTGTAAAGCAGAGTTACAGAGAGATGTGCAGGTAAGTTCTTACAGGGTTCAGGGATTTAATACAATATCTAGTGCATAGCTGGTTGTTCAGTAAGTCAAAGCTCAAAAATAGTCAAAGCGAACCAAAACCTCTCTCTTTTTCTCTCTCTCTATCTCCATCTCTCTCTCTTGATGTGGGTATGTATTCACATTTATCTTTAGTTGCCTTTTATCAGTCTACACTAGCTTTATTCTCAGTGAAAAACTTTCCATATGGCAGCCTTCAGAACATGCAAGTTTTCTCACAACAAAGAGTCCTGGGCTAAATGTTCACAATTTAGTTTCTTGAGCTGGAGAGATGTGGGGGGGGTAATGAGTCCCGGATACACAAGAAGCTTTTCCTTAGGTATGTGACCTGGGCATTTGTAGGTCTCATGGGAAGTTTCTGTTTTTTGAAAAATGTGTATTGAATGCTGCACACATGAAATAATAGATGTATATTGGAAGAAGAATAACAGATTTTTGTTTTCCTATTCAATCAATTGTTGTCCTAAATTATTATAAAACAATTGTGATTAAGCCCGATGTGATCCTTATTTTCATGCATACTACAGTAAATGGATGATACAAACGTAAATGAAAAACTATAAAGCTATATAATTATATGGAAGCATCTTCAGATCCCTCATTCTATGGTGTTCAGCATGATATTCTTTCCTGTATTTAATATAATCTCTTCTCACCTGTGTGTAGCATTATCCTTGATTTCTCAGAGGTCATTGGTTTCAAACTAAAGTGTAGTAATGTGTTCAGGCTCTAGATAGGGTCATTTGGCCTGAAGCTATGGTCTATAATACATGATCAAGTAATATTCATAAAAAATAATTTCACTTTCCAAAGCATCAGTTTGGCGCCATTTTGAAAAAATGGGAAACAAAAATCTGTTACCATATTGGTAATTGCACAAATAAATTATTTCTTTCTCAAAAATTGATATTATCTACATTATTTTCTGAAATTATTGATGAGCTGTTTGAATTTTAGGGTAAAAGAAGAACTATTTATATGCCTGTTTTGATTTACTTTATTTTTTTAACTTTTATTAGTACATGTTTACAGTATATAATGATTATATTCACTGTGGGAGATTGGTGTATGTACATAATACATATATAATTCTCTACTTTTCTTCCCCTCCTTCGACCTCTTTTTATTTTTCCAGCTTCAGGTTCATTTTTTATCTTATAAGACCTTATAAAGATATCATACATGCAGATTGAAAAACAGGCAAATAGTGGAAAAAACATATAAAACATGAAAAACAATTGTACTAAATCAAGACATACATTTAGATACATTGTCTACACTGGATTACAATACCTTGTGCTTCTTTCTTTCTTATGTTAATTCTTTCTTTTATCTGCCCCCTCTGTCTGTATATCTATCTATCTATCTATCTATCTATCTATCTATCTATCTATCTATCTAGTTTTTCATAATATAGAAGTCATGATATATTAAAACTTGTGTGTCCAAGTCACCTCATTTAACATTATAATTTCAAGGTGCATCCATTTTCCTACAAATGACTCAAGTTTGTCTTTCTCTATGGTAGAATAATGCTCCGTTGTGTATAAATACAACATTTTTAATCCATTTATTTTTGAAGGACATAAAATAGGCGTTTTCCAAGGTTCAGCTAGTATGAATTGTGCTACTATAAACATGGATATGTGTGCATCCCTCTGGAATGATGTCCTTAACTCTTTTGGGAGGATATATTTGGGAAATACCTGGGTCAAATGGAATTTCTACTTTAAGGTTCTGAGGAATCTCCATTCTATCTCCATAATGACTATTTCAGTTTACACTCCCACCAACAATGGAGAAGGGTTTCTTTCTTCCAAAACTCTCACGAGCATTTGCTATTGGTTGATTTCTTGATGATAGCCATTCTTCTGGAGTGAGATGGACTCGTTGTCTGAATGTTGATTTCTTGGTGTTGTCAGTGGTGTTGAACATTTTTCCACATATTTATTGGCCATTTATATTTCTTCATCTGAGTAGTGTCTGTTCACTTCAGATGCCCATTTTTTAATTTGGTCTTTAAATCTGGGGGTCTAATGCTTTTAGTTCTCTATATATTATAGACAGATATTAGTCATTTGTCTGAGGAGTAGCTTGCAAAATATTTTTCCCATTCTGTAGGTTGTCTCCTCACTTTGTTAGCAATTTCTTTTGCTGGGCAGAATCTTTTTAATTTGATGTGATCCCGTTTGTATATTCTCAGTATTATTTCTTGTGCAACCAGGATTTTAATCAGAAAGTCTTTGTCTATACCTATAACTTCACAAGCCTTACATATGCTGTCTTCCAGCAAATTGTTTCTGTTCTGTTTAGATCTTTCAGGTATTTTGATTTTAGTTTAGTGCCCAGTGAAGGATGTGGGTCTAGGTTTAATCTTTGGCTTGTCAATAGCTAGTTTTCCTAAGACCATTGTTAGTCTATGTTTCTTCCAGAGAAGGAGTTTGACCCTTTTGTCAAGTGGAACATAACTGAATGTGGCTGGAGTTATTTCTGTATCTTCTGTTGCACTGAAACACAAGTCTATTTCGTTGACAACATAACACCATACAGTTTTTATCATTGCAGATCTGTTTAGTTTTTCTAAAAAAGATCAATTCTTCTCAAAATTAGCTGTGGAGTTTTATCCAGTATCTTTGGTACACTGATAATTATTTTATAATGTTCTCAATTTTGTGAATCTTTATCATACAAAATGTGTATTTTTTTTGTCTTTTTGGGACAGGGTCTCGATATGCAACTCAGGCTGCACTTGAGCTCACTTTGTAGCCCAGGCTCGTCTCAAACTCACAACGATCCTCCTGCCTCAGACTCCTGAGTGTTGGAGTTACAGGTGTGTACCACCATGCCCAGCTGGAAAATGTATATTTGGTAAACAATTTTGTTCCAGTCCTTTTCTTATTAGCATTACTGGATTAGCCAACATCATCTTCCTGAGCAGAGCAGGACCATAGGGACAAAAACCAACCCTGATTAATTAAACAGTAGAATTTGAGTAGTAATATTTCCTATTTCCACTTTTTGATGAGATAGTGAGATTTAAGAAAACAGTGGAACAAAACACCAATTTAGGTGATATAGCAGAACTTTTAAATACTATTTGACATGTAAGAATTGGCAGATACATTCAGAAGTAAGAGTTCAAATAATAAATATTGTTCAAAGTGTATGAGAATTCTTCAGAGAAGGAATAGTCAAACCAAGATTGTCATGGATTCTCCTTACATTAAGAAGATTCAGAGCTGGCATATGTGTACTTCTTGAGATTTCCTAATGGGTACATCCTCTGGTTAGAAAAGTTTCAAGAAATGCTTCCTGTCATCATGCATAACTGTTGGAGGGATGTCAACTACTAACTGTTATCACCTGACTGAATAAAATCTGGGATTTAAGGGTTTAGATCCTAGAGCCAATGGCTAATTTTTAGTTTAGGGATCTTGAGCTATTTGATTACTTACATAAGCCTTATTTTTGTCTGATCTGTAAAATAAAATAAATATGCTTGTTTCATAAATTGTGCACACTAAAGAGATCACATAAATAAATGGGAGAGTAGATGTCCTGTCACAACTAACAATAAGTACTTAGTAAGTAGTAGTTTTAATCATATGATTTTTTATTTTTAATAATAATGTTAGTAGCAATAAGTTTAGTAGTTCTACCTGTATTATTGCTTTGTCTCAGCCTCAGATCATATATCAAATGATTGCTCATATATTTGGGTTTTCCTGCCTTGCTGTTACTTGGTTGTCAAATCTATTATTTAATATATTGTTTTAGCATGAAGGTAGGAGAATTGAAGTGAGATTAAAACTTCAAGTGGCAAGGAGAAAATAACTCAGCAACTACTCAGGATAAAGGATATTTTGCCATTTTTGTATATTGTCTACAAACTAGACTTGTTTTTGGCTTGATTCACTGTGATCATAGAGTGACCTCATCTTATGCTGATATTCTGTGAAGCTGTTGATGTTTAGCACAAAAGCACCACTCTCACCGTAGGTCTCAGGTCAGCTCCTGGCTGAGTGCTTCCTTTTCACTTTGTCACCTTACACCACTTTATCAGATGCAGCTGCACACTAAAATTAGATCCAAAGAAATGACCAGGGGAGTGAAAGATTTTAAAGCAATATTTTATCAGCCATACCTCAAAGAATTGAACTATTTAACACTGGGAAGGATTTTAACTGTAGAGATTCAGGGTATCTGAGTGTGACTAACTACAATCTTATACACAAGGTATGTCCAGGGTCACTACTAAAATGAATAGAAGTTTCTCAAAAATAAGAACACCTTTATTTATTTTCTAAACTGGTAGACTTACAAAGGAGTGGGGTGAGTAGTTCTTTTCCCTGCCGAGTTTTGCTGTCACTGGATATGTTGATACAAAACCTGGATAAAGTGTCTGCTAGGGCTATTGTGGTAGGAAATCTCCATTTTAATAACTGGACTGGATGGTACTACATGTATTAAACTCACTGACTTAGAAACAAGATGAAAGGTAAGTCAAACTTCTAGATGGCTGAGAATCAAACTCAGAATTTTGTTTCAGTCCATTAAAAATGTATATGCATCTCTCAATATTTTATCTCAGCACTCTACCTGCCTTTTTCTGAGCAGACACAGATGAGTTAATTATACTTTGGTATTTTAAATTCTTCTGGAATGACAAATACACTGACATTTTCAATTCAAAAAACTATACCATACATTCACAGTTGTGCCACTTCCATTCACTTCCTGAAGGATAGGATAAAGATGGTCCAAGGAAAAAAAACTGGCAACCATTTGGCGAAACTGTCAATAAGTATGCTAGGAACTCTGGTGTTGGCTTCATTGGGGAGAGTAGGTTTCAGTCTATCCTGCCTATTAGATGTCTTGGTAGGGGTAGCCTTCTGAATCATTTCTTGGTGAGCCATTATGAAACATTTTTTTTTGGGGGGGGGTCTTTTTGAGACAGGGTCTCACTATGCCACTCAGGTTGGCCTTGAGCTCTCTTTGTAGCCCAGACTGGCCTCAAACTCACAATGGTCCTCCTGCCTCAGCCTTCTGAGTGCTGGTATTACAGGCTTGAGCCACCACACCAGGCTGTTTTGAGACTTTTGATATGGCAGAAAATGAGAAAGAGAAACTTAGGGAAAATTTTGAAGCTAACTTCTTAATTCTAAATAACCTTGGAACTTAAATATTTCTCTCTTTTACGTGCTAAATCTTAAAATAAGCATTATTTCAAATATTTGGATGATGCTGACACAATTTGAATCAAAAATTCTATCCTTGCTATTGAAGTTGCTAATGGAAAGGGGGAGGGATCGACTCTGCAGGGCTAGCTAATGGAGGGGTTATGGATCTGACTTCCTGTATATTCTACTATTTGTCTTGCCACCATAGCTGTTGGTGGCATTTGCATTTAACCGCCCTCATTCCAATTCTATGTATTTTGTGCTTCTGTATTCTCGAAGGCTGATAAGATGAGCAGCTAATTACATAATAAAACACTTGGCACTTGGTATCTGAACGTGAAGTTTCCCAAATCAAGCTCACCATGACTATCCAAACTTCCAGCTATGCAATAATGGTGAATACTGTGTGGTTGGTTTTAGAACTCCAAAGTTCAGATAGTGTGTACCTCAGAATTTTCCTTGTGCTTATCAACTTCACAGAGTCTTTCAGGATTAAATGGTATAACAGTATAACATTTAGAAAAGTGCCTGTCACATGATTCAATAAATGTTAGATAGTAATAATATATCAAAAAGTGTTAAAATTTCAAAAAATCTCATAGCTTTCACCATACAACTAAAATGAATCTTCTCTAGAACCGATGTGACTACATGGTACCCAAGAAATAGCAACAGCAAGACAGACTTGATTATTCAGTTCTCTCTGTAGACTTCCAGAAATATCATATATCATGTGCAAAACTAACATATCTATTAGAGACATTGTGACTACCATAATTAGAACCCTAAATTTTTGCTTGAGAAAAAATAGATTCATCCTATGTGGAAAACATGGCTCAATACGGAAAATGTGAAGAGAAAAACAGAGAGACCAACAGGCAAATAGAAGTGACTCTCTGTGACTTTGACAAGATATAGCACAAGTAAAGAAAAGTTATTCTAGAACCTAGAGATAAATGGAGTCTGACCAATGTGGGACATATTAATTAGAAGTCAAATGAAGTTGCTTTAGGGCGGAACTTGAAGGGATTCTCAAGCTCCTAAGGAAATTACACCTTCTAACACTAAACCTGGATTAATCCTGTTTTTCTCCCTCAGCCTGACAACAGGAAACAAGATTTAGCATGACAGCTTCTTTGTATATCCTACCACCAACTCTGAAATTTGATAAGGGAGAAAACAAAATTTCAATACTAACAGTAAGCAACCACAGAGATAAGTAGAGAAAAAAATTGAGAAAGAAAAAGATGAAGTATTTTCAAAGGAGGGGGGAAAGTGGAGGAAAGAGTTAGAAGGAAAAGAACAAAATAGAATTTAAAATGCTGCCACTGTTCCCAGCTGAAACTCATGGAGAGCGCCAGGTATTTCCCACCTACTTCCTGAGGGAAAAGTGGGTGACCCAGGACCCCATCACATTACACACTGAGTCTCTTCCCACTGGGCACCCGTAGGAAACAGGAGGTCCTCACTCAGAAGCTCCAGGGACTTCTCTGGCTGGGGGTGGGGCATGTAGCCTCTCCCTGAACCCTCGAGCTCTGCACAAAGTGAACGAATGCTCCAACAGCTGCTGGTTCTGCAATTCGAGTCCGTGCTTTACTCACACTACCACTGTTCATAGCTGGAACTTGCAGAGAGAGTCAGATATTTCCCATCTACTTCCTGAGGGTGGAACGGGCGACTCAGGATCCTGCTGCAATTACAGACTAAGTCTCTGCCCTCCAGGCACCTGCACTAGAAAGGAGGTCCTCACTCAGAAGCTCTAGGGAGTTCTCTGGCTAGGGGAGGTGCATGTAGCCCTTCCCTGGATGAGCCCTGAGCTGAGTGAGCAAGTGCTCCAAGAGCTGCTGGTCCCACAGTTCGAGTCCATGCTTTACTTTCACCCAGAACCCCTAGGGAGTTGAAGGACCCCCTAGGGGGCAGTCTGTGATTGTTACCTGGCCAGCCTGCATCTGGTTCCTGTATGTGTCCAGAACTGACTGGAGACACAGAATCAGGTGCTTCACAAACTGTCAACCCTGCAGGTTGTGTCTGGGGTTTGCCTGTACCCTGAACAACCTGAGGACATAGGTCCACTGGACTGATTGTCACACAAGTGCAACCTGAGTCTGGGCCATGCACGTGCCCTGAACTGCAAGGGGACGCTGGATCAGATGGTCAGCCATCAGCTGACACCAATGCTCATGACTGAGACCAAGGATAACTAGGTACAAATCAACAACTGCTTTAAATCCCGAGACTAAGTAGTGCTTCTCAGAGGTCACAGACAGGCAAACCTGACCAACAGGAAAACTAGGGACACAAGTGCCCTTTGCTGTGCAGCTACTGAAGAAGGAAACTGAGCTTTCTGCATCTGGTAGCACACAGGACAAAGCGAAGGACTAAAACACAATCCCAGAACTCCACCCCACTCAAACTAAGTCCTGGAGACATTGACATAGGAGAACTTGGTAAATACATGCCTGAAATAGCTGAAATGATTGCAATGGAAGTAAAAAACAACTGCATAAGGCCATAGAAGAGGTGAGATCAGAAATAATCTCTCAGGCAAAAAATGGAAATGACAATAATAATGAAAGAACTGCTCAAAATGTCTGAAGAAGAAACATATAAGAAAATAGAAGAACAAAGGCAAGGGACAAAAGTGTGAAATAAAGAATATAGAAAGGATGTAGAACACATGAACCAGATTCAAAGAGACTTCCACAAAAACAAAGGTGCCATTGAAAGCTACCAAAACTGCTTGAAAGAAGCTGAAGATAGATTCTCAGACTGTGAAGACAGCATGACAGCAGCGACTGTGAAAGAAAGGATCTTGTAAAATCAACAAGGATCCAGGAAAAGTCAATTCAACAGCTGAAAAATGAGGCAAAGTGAAATAATGTATGACTTATATGAGTCAATGAAAGAGCAAGGGGCAACACAACTGACATAAAAAGATTATTTGCAGAAATAATAGCAGAAAATTTCCCAAGCATGGAAACAGAACCTGATATACAATTAAATGAGGCATATAGAACTGCAAACAACCACAACCAAAATAAAACTACACCCAGACATACAATAGTCAAATTCCCAGATATCCAGAAAAAGCACAGCATATTAAAAGCTGCTAGCGAAAAGAAACAGATTACCTATAAAGGAAAGCTCATCAGAATCATAGCAGACTTCTCAGCACAAACCATTCAATCAAGAAGAGCTTGGAGCAAAGTGTTACAGGTCCTGAGACACAACAGCTTCCAATCAAGACTGATGTACCCTGCCAAACTATCCCTCAAATTCAATGGAGAAATAAAATATTTTCATGACAAAGAACAATTGAAGAACTTCATGAGTGCCAAGCCAACATTACAAAGAGTACTAAAAGATATTCTCGACAGAAAAAAATCTGACCGCAATTTCAAGAACAACAGTGTAAATGAAATATCAAGAAGAGCAAGCAAGTAAACAGGTAGAAAAAGTAGGACACTAGTGCAAGTAAATACCATGACAATGATCAATCAATACAGATTGGTTATAACTATAAATGCAAATGGCTTCAATTCTCCAATCAAAAGAAACAGACTGGCAAAGTAGATTAAAAAACAAAACCCAACAATAATCTGTATAGAGGAAACACATTTCACTCAAAAGGAAATCCATAGACTAAAAGTCAAAGGATGGGAAACAATCCTCCATGCAACAAGATCACAGAAAAAAGCAGGTGTAGATATTGTGTTTGCAGACAATGTAAACTTCAAATCAACAACAATCAAAAGACATAAGGAAGGTCACTACATACTAGTCA
>NW_004955472.1:11681650-11683099 GCF_000276665.1 Chinchilla lanigera | reverse complement strand
ATATGTACGAATTAACAAGGTTGAGTCAAGAAGATATCAAATTCCTGAACAACTCAATATCAATTAGTGAGATTGAAAGCATGATTAAAAACCTACCAACAAAGAAGAGCCCAGGCCCTAATGGATTCACAGCAGAAGTTTACAAGAAATTCAGAGAAGATTTAATTCCAACCCTCCTCAAACTCTTCAATGAAATTGAAAAGGAAGCAATTCTCCCTAACCCATTTCTGGAGGTAAGCATCATACTGATACTAAAGCTAGAGAAAGACTCAACCAAGAAAGAAAACTACAGACCAATCTCCCTAAGGAATATAGATGCAAAGATACTCAATTAAATGTTAGCAAATAGAATGCAGCAAATTATGAAGAAAGTCATACATCATGACCAAGTCAGATTCATTCCAGGAATGCAGGGTTGGTTCAATATTTGCAAATCTATAAATGTTATACACCATATCAATGGAGCCAAAGACAAAAACCACACGATCATCTCAATAGATGCAGAAAAAGCTTTCAACAAGGTCCAACATGCATTTAGGATAGAAACTCTGCAGAAAATAGGAACAGATGGTCTTTACCTTAAGCTGATCAAAGCCATCTATGACAATTGAACAGCCAACATCATTGTAAATGGACAAATACTGAAAGGTTTTACTTTAAAATCAGGAACAAGAGAAGGATGTCTGCTGTCACCACTCCTGTTCAGTATAGCTCTGGAACCCCTAGCCAGAGCAGTAAGACAGGAGAGAGAAATAAAAGGAATAAGGATAGGAAAGGAAGAAGTAAAACTATCACTATTTGCAGATGACATGATACTTTACATGGAAGGCCCCAAAAACTCCAGAAGAAGACTGCTTGAATTAATCAACAAATTCAGCAGTGTAGCTGGATACAAGGTCAACACCCTTGTCCTATGCACAAACAACAAACAGACTGAGAGAGAAATTAAGGAAACCATACCTTTCACAATAGCATCCTTTCACAATAACAATAACAAGAAATTGAAATATTTAATCAAAGATCTATTCAATGAAAAATACAGTAAAAGAAAAAGAGATCAAAGCACACGTTAGTAAATGGAAAAATATTCCTTGCTCATGGTTAAGAAGAACCAACATTGTGCAAATTGTAATACTCCCAAAACTACTGTACAGATTCAATGCAATTCCCATTAAACTATCATTAACATACCTCACACATTTTGAGAAAACATGCCTTAAATTTATCTGGAACCAGAAGAGCCCCAGAATACCAAAAGCAATCCTGGGCAACAAAGACCACTCAGGTGGAATCACAATCCCTGATCTGAAATTATACTACAAAACTACTGTCATAAAATCAACCTGGTACTGGCTAAAAAACAGACCTGAAGATCAATGGAACAGACTGGAAGAAACAGCCACAACCAAAAACACACTCAGCCACCTAATCTTTGATAAAGGGGCCAAA
>NW_004955472.1:11642770-11681302 GCF_000276665.1 Chinchilla lanigera | reverse complement strand
TCAGACGAAAGGCTTCTATGTAGAACATATAAAGAATTAAAAAATATCAGCCCCCCCCAATTCAAAGACCCAATCCCAAAATGGGCAGCTGAGATGCATACACACTTCTCAGATAAGGAAATACAAATGGCAAACAAATATATGAGAAAGTGTTCAACATCATTAGTCATTAGAGAAATGCAAATTAAAACAACATTGAGATTCCACCTTCCCCCATTAAGAATGGCTAGCGTTAAGAAATCAACAAATTAGAAATGCTGGTGGGGCTGTGGAGAAATAGGAACCCTTCTCCACTGCTGGTGGGAATGCAGACTGGTGAAACCACTGTGGAAATCGGTTTGGAGATTCCTCAGACAACTAGGTCTAAAGGTCCCATTCCACCCAGCTATCCCTCTTCTGGGTATTTTTCCAGAAGATTTAAAAACATCATATCACAGTGATGTATGTGCACCTATGTTCATGGCAGTACAATTTGTCATTGCTATGCTGTGGAAGCAATCCAAATGTCCATCCACCGAAGACTGGATAAGAAAATTGTGGTACTTTTATATAATGGAATATTACTCAGCTATAAATAAAGATAAACTTGAGGCCTTTATAGGTAAATGGCCACAACTAGAGACCATACTCATAAGTTGAATAAATCAGACCTGCATGTGCAAGCACCACATTGTTTCACTAGTGTAAAACCTGAGACAGTTAATTTAAGCTAGGGGATATGATAGACATTGTGAAATGATAGGAAAACACTCAAGGGTAAAGGACATCTGGGATGTGGGAAAAAAGAAGGGAAAGCAGGAGAAAAGATATATGTATGTGTATACAGGATAGTTAACGTAGTTGTTCTACTGTCTTGTATTTCTTTGCTGAAAGAAACCGTGAATCAATCCTTGATTGATCAATATTTCATGTCTCTGTTTTCATGAGAAACCACTTTAAAGATATCAATACGTAATACAGCAAGCATTGTTAATTTCCTACCACTTTGTTTGTAACTCTTTATTGTCTGTACTGTTTTGCTATTTTGTAAAATGTTCTGTCTGTTAATGTTTCCTCATTTTATTTTTAAAATTAAAAAAAATTAAAAGATAGAATTTGAAATGATTTTCTTTTAGTTGCATGATGGAGACTGAGGATTCTGAAGGAAATGACAGATCAAAGAAGAAAAAAGAACTTAAATGTAAGAGTTTACTCCTGTAATTTTACCTAATTGATCTGTTGGATTTAAATAGGTGAGGAAAATGTGTTGTGAGGAATTCACTAGAGGGTGTGTATCTGAGTCAGTGATGATTCACAGTCTCTGTGGGATATTAGAAACTGAGCTAGTTGGAGGTCTCATCACTTAGAATAGACATAAGGAATAATGATCATTAAAAGTCCCATGGAGTTTTGGTTAACCTAACAGAGGTGAATTTATAGTTTGGGGAGCTCCCAACAAGGAACTTATATTAATGTTCTACATAAGATTCATGTGCATGTACATATGTGTTAAGTAAAGTTTGACTTGACGTTATGGAAAAGTATCCCCCGATTTTCATTAGGGGTCAAGGTATTTCTCTTCTCTTTGATGTTTTAGTCTTGATAAAGGTAGAAATTCAGAACACTTAAAAGTGCATTTATTAAGAACACTTAAATTTCTTTTTTGATATGTTGGGTCTAGTCTGTTTTGATAGCTATTAAAATTACAATGACTATTGGTTTCCTTAAGAAATTAGCTAGATTTGTTTTAGTATAAAACTACTTTAATAATCTGATTCTGGAATTTTTTATTTAAAACCATGCTGGAGAATTTAAATCATACACTTTTAGTATAAAATACATATATGAAATTATGATCAAATAGACATTTAACAAGTTTTCCAGTCCTGTATATTAATTTATTCACAACTTTGACCATAATGCACTGTGTTAGATCTTCCAACTGAGGAGAATGAGTTTTTAGGTAGTACATCTACCCTTTGGAAGCTCATATATTTATAAAGAGACTCATTTTTGATGATATGATGGTTGATATGCACAGAAAATTTTATTAAAAAGTACATCAGAAATGCATGATACAATTACTGTTTTTCAAATGTGTGGGACAATACAAATGAATCTCTCCAAAGTTGTAAACAAAATAATAATATATATAGTGAAGAGAATCTTCAGTTGAGTTGCATCTTTGAAGATATCTACAATCTGTGGAAGCAGTAGAGGCTTGATTTTAATGAACTGCTAAAAAATTTTAGGGGAAAATGTCCTAATGTTGAGTTAATCAGAATGAGAACTCACAATGTTAAAATTAATGTCCAATAGAATAGCACTAATACTCTGAGAAGCCGCCATAGTGATTTTTGAGGGAAATTTATAGCCTTAAGTGTTTATGGAAGAAAAGAAGATCGAAAATATTCATGTGCCATTAAATTAAAATGATTTAAAAATAACTGAAGACAAAATCAAAGAAAATGTGCAAAATAAAATAGATACAAGACAACAAATGAATAGGAATAATAAAATAGGTGTCATCAAGGACAAAAGTTGGTTTGTTGTTAAGACTCATAAGAATCACAAATTATGAACAAGACTGAATAAATTAAAAAAAGAATCAAATGCAAATGAATGATATTTGGAATTAAAAAGGAGAAAAATCTAAAAATGAAACAAATGGTAAAATATATGCGATTAGTATAGATGACTTTATATCAGTAAATTTGAAAACTTAGGGAAAATGAGTCAATTTAAGGAAAAGTAAAAATTACTCAAACATAGTTTTTGTAACTGTGCTATATATGCAGTATCAAAGCATGTGCCAAGTTACATATAAATTCTTTTAACCCTTATCAATTTATTTCTATAATAAATATAGAAAAATTGACCATCCAATTTTATATTTTTATTTAATTAATGTAATTTTAGTTTTTCTGTTATTTGAAAGTTTTCATATAGTATTCAAGAAGAGTTTCATAGGAACAATATTTCTTGAGTTCTTGTAAGTGAAAAACAATTTATACTGCTCAAGTTTTTTAATGAAATGGAAAAAGAAACAATATTTCTAGTCATTCCTATAAAATACTATTACCCTGATTCTAAAACCAGACAAGATTCCAATTAAAGTAATAGAACTATAGATGAATGTCTTTAATGCATATAAATGCAAAAAATTCCTCAGCAAGATACTGAAAAAAACAATGCAATAAATTACAAAAAGATCATACATCCTGACCAAGTGGATGTCATCACAAGGATGCAAGGACAGCCACACATAGGCAAATCAATAAATGTAATTGATCACAAAAAAGCAAGGACAAAAATCATGTGATCATCTTAGTAGATGCAGAAGAGCCTTTTTACAAAATCAAACATATTTTGATGAAGAAAACTCTAAAGAAATAGTTTTAAAGACCTATTTCAATCTGAAAAAAGCCATTCATGACAAAACTATTGAAGCATCATAGTAAATGGTGAAGAACTGAAGGGTTTCTCTAAAAATCTAGAACAGGACAAGGATGTTCTCTATTCACCACTTTTTTCAACGTCATCCTAAAAACACAGCCAGGGAAATCAGCCAAGAGAGAGGAATAAAACCAATATTTATAGGAAAAGTCAAAGTCACATTATCATTATTTGCACATGGCATGATTCTCTACATAGATGTTCCAAAAAATCCACCAGAAGACTCTTAGAATTAATAACCAAGTTCATAGCAATGGAGGATATGAAATCAATACACAAAAATCAGTAGCATTCCTGTATACTAACAATGAACACACTGAGAAAGAAATTAGGTAAGAAGTCGCACGTACAATAGAACAAATACAAATTAAATACTTAGGAATTAACCTAACCAAGGAAGTGAAAGGCCTCTACAACGAAATCCACATCACCCTAAAAAGGGGAACTGAAGAGGATATCAGAAAGTGGAAAGTTACCCTTTGCTCCTAGGTAGGCAGAACCAATACGGTAAAAATGCCCATACTTCCAAAGTTAACACATAGATTTAATGCCATGCCAGTCAAAATTCCAACACTATTCTTTACAGAGTAGGAGAAAATAATTCTAAAATTCATAGGAATCAGAAGAGACCCAGAAAAACACAGGTAACACTGTGGAGAAAGAACAAAATGGAAGGCATCATAATCCCAGATTAAAGTTATATTATAAACTAACATGGCGAAAACAGCATGGTAGCGGCAGAAAAATAGACATGAAGATCAATAGAACTGAAGGGGATGCAGACTTAATCCCAAGGCCATTCAAATATTTGATCTTTGACAAAGGAGCAAATAAAAATAGCACTAGAAAAGATAGCCTATTCAATAAATGGTTCAGGGAAAACTGGCTATCCAAATGCACAAGATTGAATCTGGACACATATCTCTCACCAAGTACTAAACTAAAATCAAAATAGATCAAAGAACTAAATTTTAAAACAGAAACACTTAACCTGCTGGAAGATAACACAGTTAAACTTTTGAAGTCATAGACATAGGTACAGTCTTTCTCAACAGAAAACCAGTTGCACAGGAAATAGCATCAACAAATGGGATTATATTAAGTTAGAAAGCAACTGCACAGCAACAAATAAACAAACAACAACCCACAAAAACCCAATAAAGTGAAGAGAATGTACATAATGGGAAAACATTTTTGTCAGCTAATCTTTCAACAGAAGAATATTATTCATAATATTTAACGAACGCAGAATAATTAGAACCTCAAATGAAAGACCTATTAAAACATCAGCAAATGAAATGAATAGACACTTCACAGAAGTGCAAATGGCCAGTAAGTCCAAGAAATGGTCAACATTATTGTCCATTCAAGAAACACAAATGAAAACAACACAGATTCAAACTTACTTACAGAAAAACTGGCATCATCAAGAAATCAAATAATGCCTATATCCAGTAATCTGAGCAACTACTTTGAAGATGACAGTATGCAACATAACCATTGTTAATTTTCTATCATTTTTTCTGGAATTCTGTATCATTTCTATTGTTTTTTTTGTTGTCTGGTTTTTGTTATTTTGTTTTTGTTCTTTTCTGTTGAAAGAAGAAATCAACTAATATCTCAATACATAGAGTGTTTCTCTAAATTTTTTTATTTTAAAGAGAATGAAAAATAACACAATAACAACATAGACAAAAACAAAACAATACAAAAATAATAAAAATGATACAGAGTTTGAAAACAAAATGTTAATTTCTATCATTTTGTTTTGAAACCCTCTAACCTGTTATTCTTTTTCTTTAAAGATATTATTCTTTTATATTTATATGTCTGAATAACCTTTCTTTCAACATCAACTATTTTTATTTGAATATAGTTCAATGCTCATTATTGTAGTTCAACATTTTTAGTTATAAAGATGTGTACTTTTAAGGTATAATTTAATTTTTAGGATGAAATCCACATAAAATTACTGATCATTTTATTATTATTATTGATCATTTTATGATTATTACTATAAAATTACTGATCAGTGTACTATTATTATTTTACTATATTATTTTACTGATCATCTTAAAGGTGTACATTTTAGGTGTGCTTAGGATGTCACAAGACTGGAAAATCATCACCACTGTTGCAATCTAGAACAATTTTATGGCCATAAATATACAGAAGCTGTTATCCATTAAATAGTCACTCCTAGTTCCACATTTCCCTTACATCTTACCCCTAACCCCTGTTAGCCACTAATCCGTCTTCTTGCTCTGTGAATTTGATTAATCTATACGTTTTATTTAAATGGAATTACACAATATGTAGAATTTTCTGTCTGATTTCTTTCACTTAATCTAAAATTTCAAGGTTCACCCATATTGACGTATGTGTAAAAACTTCATATCTTATGATTATATTATTATATACATTTTATAAATCTATTTTTCATTCAATAGATATTTAGATAATGTCCACTTTGGACCTGTTATGCATAATGATGTTGTGAATATTAAGGTATATATTTCTAATGTCCACTTTGGACCTGTTATGCATAATGATGTTGTGAATATTAAGGTATATATTTCTAACATATGGTTCTGAATCTTTTGGACATATGGCACAGAATGGAATGATGGGAATCACTAACTTTTCCATAATAGCTGTACCATTTTCCATTCTTTCTGGGAATATATGAAAGTTTCCATTTATCCACAACCTCACTGAAATTTATTTTTCTTTTTTTAAAATTAGCATCCTAATATATGGGAAGTGATAATTCATTGAGGTTTTAGTTTAGATCTCATTAATGACTAGTTATCTGTTTATGCTACTGTTGGCCATCTGCATATGGTCTTATCCTTTTCTAAAGCTGTATTTCTTTCCTATTGTTAAATAGAAAGATGTCATTAATATCTTTGAAAAATGTTCTATCTTCTGAAATTATTCTTTGATGCACAAAAATTCTTAATTTTGTTGAAATTCGAATATTTTACTTCCTCATTTGACTGTACTTTTGGTGTCACATCTAAGAATCCAGTGACAAATCTAAGGTTCTATATATTTGCCTTGTGTTTGCTTTTAGATTTTTTGCAATTATATTCAGCTATATTCTGCATATGTCATGAAGTAGCTTTCCACATTAACTCTTTTGCATGTGGATATCAAATTATCAAATTAAATTTCCCAGTGCCATTTGTTGAGAAAAAATCAGTTCTTTCTGATTTGAAAAGTGCTTTAGCCCATGTTGTGCTGCTATGACAGAATATTGCAGATTGGAAAATTTACAATGAGCAGAAATATGTTGGAATTGGGAAGAAATTACCAGATCTGAATGCTGAGGATTCTAAGACTGAGGTGCTAGCCTCTGTGAAGGACCTTCTTGTTGCACTGTCTTATGGCGGAATGTATGATGGGAGAGAAGTAAAAGGGAGCAAACTTCCCCTTTTATAGTCAAACAGTTCCACTGATAACAAACTCACTTCTGTGTCAATGACAGTAATCCATTCTCTTCTCCATGATGACTTAATCACCTCTCATTAAGCCTCATTTTCCAAAACTCTTGTTTTGGTGGTTATATTTCTAGGATGTGATTGTTGGCAAACATATTCAAACAATAGCAAATGACCTTTACACTTCTGTCAGACATTGATCATAAATGCTGGCTTGTGGTATTGTTAATTCTGTACCTTTGTTCCATATATCTATCCTAATACTGTATGATTGTTATTGTCATATAGTATGTTTTGAAATCAATAAGTATGAGTCCTCAGGCTTCAATCTTTTAAAAATCCTTTTCTTTTTCTGTGTTCTTTACAGAAATTTCCTATGAATTTTTTGATCAGTTTGTCTTTTTGTCAAAAAAGTTGAAATTTTTATATGGATTTCATTGAGTTGAATCTGTACATCCACTTGAATATATTTTCTTTAAATCTTAACGTTATTAAATATTCTAATCTGCACAGATGATATCTTTTCATTTATTTAGATCTTTTATTTCTTTCTTTCTTTTTTTTTTTATTTTAAGGATAAAAGGAAAATAAAAAACAAGAACAAAATAACAACATAGACAAAAATAAAACAAAACAAAAACAATAAAAATGATGCAGGGTTTCAAAACAAAATGATAGGAATTCACTGTGGTTTTTATATTACATACTGTTATCTTCAATGAAGTTGCTCAGATTGCCAGATGCAGGAATGCAAGATTGATCAAACCATTAAAGAGAATTAAAAAAATAGTAAAAAGTAGAAATGATACAGATCTCCACTAAACAAGATGGTAGGAATTCACTAGTGGTTTCTATATTGCATATTGTGGTCTTTAAATTACTTGTTCTCATTGCCAGATATAAGCATGCAAAACTGATAAAAATATTTAAGCATTAACTGTTCCTGTCAATAAACCATTAACCATTAGACATCAGCAGTAAAATTATCCCAGCTACCAATATATATATATATTCCTTTCCTCTTTTTTCTTTTTTTCTTGCCTTCATCCCAGTTGTTCCTTCCTTTGAGCAATTTCTCCCCCTTTCACAAAATCTATTGTACCTTTTGGGTATTATTTACTCTTTCTGGTTCTTAGACTGGGGAGACAGTACAATGCTTACGTATGTGGGTCTGATTTACTTCACTTATGAGTGTGGTTTCTGGTTGCATCTATTTACTTATATAAGCCTAGAATTTTCTTTTTTTATAGCTGAGTAATACTCCATTGTATAAAAATACCAAATCTTTTTATCCATTCCTCGGTTAATGTGCATCTGGGTTTTCAAGATTTAGCTATGAAAATTGTGCTGCTGTAAACTTGGGCAGACATATATCCCTGTAGTATGATGTTTTTAATTCTTTGAGAAGACACCCAGAAGGGGAATAACTATGCTAAGTGGGACCTCTAATCCTAGTTTTGTGAGAAATTTCCACACTATTTAACAAAGTGATTTTACCAGTATACACTCTCACAAGCAGTGGTGAAAGGTTCCTTTCACAACACAGCCCCTCCAGCATTTGTTATTGATTAATTATTGATGATAGCCATTTTTTCTGGGGTGAGATGAAATCTCAGTGCTGTTTTAACTTGTATTTCTTGAATGATCAATGAGGTTGAACATTTTTTCATATATTTATTTGACATTTGTATTTCTTCATCTGAGAAGTGTGTATTTATCTCATATGCCCATTTTTGGATTGGGTCTTTGAATTTTGGGGGCCTGGTTTTTCAAAATTCTTTATATGTTATAGATAGAAGTCCTTTGCATGAGGGACAGTTGGCTAACATTTGTTCCACTGATCTTCAGTTCTGTTTGTTTTTTTGTATGTTTGTTTGCCAGCATCATGCTGATTTTATTAGAGTAGCTTTTTAGTATAATTTAAAGTCAGGGATTGTGATGCCTCCTGCTTTTCCCTTGTTGCCAGGATTACTTTTGCTATTTTAGGCCTCTTTAGTTTCCAGATGAATTTTAGGAATGTTTTCTCTAGATCTGTGAGGCTGGGTTACTTTTCTTTCATTGCTGAGACAAAATAACTGAGGCCCAAAATTAAGGAAGGAAAAATTTATTTAGCTCGCAGTTTGTGGAGATTTCAGTTTCCAAGGCAGAGTGGCACATGGCAGAGGGCAACAGTTCATGGTGACAGAACAGCAAAGCAACAATAGCAAAAGGGATGGGCCAGGGATATAGCTCAGTGGCACAAGCACCTGCCTAGCAATTGCAAGGTTCTGAGTTCCATTCCCGGTACTAAAAACAAAAACAAGCAAAAAAGGAGGAAAAAACAAAAAAAGGAGCAAAAGGGAGGAGTGGCAGAGGGGGGAGCAAGCTTCTTTCTCTCCTTATATTGTATATAAACCACGTGCTCCATGCTGCGTGTAGCACTCACACCCATTATCTCAGCATTGGACCATGGATCAATGAGAAACTGTAGAATCCTGTCCCATGACTGCATGATGCTTTGGAAGAACATCCAGACCTAAACCATAACAGTAAGGTATACTATTTTAATTGGGATAGCATTGAATCTGTACAATTTTGGGAGTATGGTCATTTTCACAGTATTGGTTCTTCCTATCCATGAACAAGGAATATCTTTCCATTTTCTGAAATCCTCTTAACTTTCTTTTTTTCAAAGAAGTGTAATTTTCACTGTATAGATCTTGTACTTTCTTTGCTAGATTGATTCCTAAATATTTCATTTTTCTGTGTACTATTGTGAAAGCTGTGGTTTCCCGAATTTCTCTCTCAGAGTGTTTGTTATTTGTGTACAAGTACACTACTGATTTTTGAGTACTGATTTTATATCCAGCTACCCTACTGAATTTGGTTATTAAATCTATAAGCCTTTTGGAGGAGTTCTTGGGGTCTTCTGTGTAGAATATCATGTTATCTGTGAACAACGATAAGTCATTTCTTCCTTTTGTATCCTTATTTCTTTTATTTCTCTATCTTGTCTCATTACTCTGGCTAATATTTCCAGAATAATATTCAGTAGGAGTCCAGTGTAGTGACAGTGGACACCCTTTTGTTGCTCCTGGCTTCAAAGGGAAAGCTTTCAGTTTTTGTTCATTTAGTATATGATATTGGCCCTTGGCTTTAATATATGGCTTTTATCAGTGAGAAAAAGACCATCTACTCCTATTTTCTGTAGGATTTTTATCATGACTGTGTGTTGGACTTTACCAAAAGCTTTTCTGCATCTATTGAAATTATCATGTAATTTTTGTTTTTGGCTCTATTGATATGGTGTACTACATTAATTGATTTGCATATATTGAACCATCCCTGAATTCCTGGGATGAATTCCACTTTATCGTGATGTATAATTTCCTTGATGATTTGCTGCATTCTATTTGCTAGTATTATTTTGAGAATTTTTGCTCTATATTCATTAAGGTGATTAGCTTGCAGTTGTCCTTTTTAGTTGGGACTTTCTCTTGTTTTGGTATCAGGGTAATATGTACCTTTAGGAATGAGTTAGGAAGAATTCCTTCCCTTTCAATTTCATTAAAGAATTTGAGAAGAATTGGCATTAAATCCTCTCTAAATTTCTTATAGAATTCATGTGTGAATCCATCAGGACCTGGGCTTTTCTTTGTTGGTAGTCTTTTTATTGCATTTTCAATTTCATTGGCTGGAGCTGGGGATTTAGCTCAGCAGCACAGTGCCTGCCTGGTAAGCACAAGGTCATGAGTTCAATTCCCAGTACTGGCAAAAAATTTTTTTAAAAAAGAGACAATTTCATTGGCTAATATTGAATTACTCAGGACTTTATATCTTTTTTTTTTTTTTTGGTTTTTCTCCGGTCCTGGGAACCGAACTCATGACCTTGCGCTTGCCAGGCAGGCGCTTTTGCTGCTGAGCTAAATCCCCAGCCCCTCAGGACTTTATATCTTTATCATTCAGCTTTGGTAATTCATATATGTCTAGGAATCTGTCCATTTCCTCTTTGTTTTCCATCCCATGAAAGTAAAGATTGTCAAAGTAGGTACTGATAATCTTCTGAATTTCTACAGCATCTGTAGTGATTTCATCCTTTTCATTCCTTACTGCATTAATTAGATTTGCTTTTCTTTTTTTGATAAGGTTGGCTAGGGATTTATCAATTTTATTTATTCTTTCAAAGAATCAACTCTTTGATTCATTAATTCTTTGTATTATTTTCTTAGTCTCCTTTGTGTTAATTTCTGCTCTCATGTTTATAATTTCCTGCCTTCTTTGGGCTTTGCACTTGACTTGCTCTTCTCCTAAAAGCTTGAGGTGCTACATAAGGTTCTTTATTTGTGCTCATTTTGCTTTCCTGATGTGGAAATTCACCACTATAAATTTCCCTCTGAGGAGTCCTTTCATTGTGTCTGGCAGGTTCCTGTAAATTGTATCTGCCATTTCATTTGAATGCAAATATTGTTAAGTTTCTTCTTTAATTTCTTCTGTGACCTATTGGTTGTTGATGAGGGTGTTATTTAATTTCCATGTGTTATAGAGATTTTGCAATTTCTTTGGACATTAATTTGCAATTTCATTGAACTATGGTCCAATAGTATACATGGGATAATTTCAATTCCTTTGCATTTAGTTAAGGATGTTCTACCTGTTAGTATATGGTCTATTTTACAGAATGTCACTTGTCCAGCTGAGAAAAATGTGTATTCCAGTGTTGTGGGGTGGAACACTCTGTAAAAGTCTACTAAGTCCATTTATTCACAGGTTTGGTTTAGTTGTGTTATTTGCTGATTTTTTTCTAATTGATCTGTTAGTGAAAATGGGGTGTTAAAGTTCCCTGTCATGATTGTGTTACTGCTTATTTGATTTTCACATCTGTTTACATTTTTCTTATGTATTTGAGTGCTCCTGTACTTAGTGCATAGATAGTTATGAGTGTTACTGTTTCCTCTTACAGTTTCCCCCTAACAATATGTAGTGATCTTTATATCTTTTGATCATGATTGGTTTGAAGTTCACACAGTCTGCAAACAAAATAGCTACCCCAGCTTTTTTCTTGGATCCTGTTGCATGAAGTATTCTTTTCCATCTTTTGACTTTGATTCTATAAATTTCCTTTTGAGTTAAATGTGTTTCTTTTATACAGCATATTGTTGGACATTGTTTCTTGATCCATTCTGCCAGTCTGCTTCTTTTGATTGGTGAATTGAGATCATTTACATTGATGGTTATAACTGATATGTATTGGTTTATGTTTGTCATGTTATTTTCCTGTTGTTGGTTTCGTTTTTTTCCCCCTCTGTTTAATTGCCTCCTCTGCAGTGGTTCTTTTCTACTGTTGTTCTTGAAATTATGGCCATTTTTTAATCTCTTTCCAGAACATCTTTTAGTACTTTTTGTAGGATTCTTTTTGTGCTCAGGAATTTCTTCAGTTGCTCTTTATCATGTAAATAGTTTAGTTATCCATTAATTTTGAAGGATAGTTTTGCATGGTACATCAATCTAGGTTGGAAGCTGTTTTCTTTCAGGACCTGAAATACTTCACTCCAAGCTCTTTGTGACATGATGTTTTATGTTGAAAAATATGCCGTGATTCTGATGGGTTTTCCTTTATAGGTGATCTGTTTCTTTTATCTAACAGCTTTGAATATTCTGTTCTTTTGCTGAATTTCTGGTATCATGATTGTTATATGTCTGGGTGTGGATTTAATTTGGTTATGGCTAATTGGAGTTCTATTTGCCTCATTTACTTGTTCGTCAGATTCTTTTTCCATGCTTAGGCAATTTTGCCCTATTACTTCTGGAAATAGTCTTTTTATGTCATTTGTGTTGACTCCTGCTGTTTCATTGACATCTATTAATCTTACATTGTTTTTATTTGCATCGTCTTGTAGCTGTTGAATTGCTTTTACATGGTTACTTGTTATTTTTAAGAGATCTTTCCTTTCACAATCCTCTGCAATGCTGTTTTCAAGGTCTGAAAGGCTATTTTCAGCTTTGTTCCCAAAGTTTTGCCAGATTTCAAAGAAATTTATAATTTCCCAGATATCTGTTTGAATCTGTTTCATGAATTCTCATTCTTTCCTATACTGTTCACTCAAGGTTTCCACCACTTTTCTATGCTCCTCTATTTTTTATCTATGTCTCCTTATATGTTTTGAGCAATTCTTTCATGAATGATGTTAATTCTTTTTTACCTGAGAGATTATTTCTGATCGAATGTCTTCTATGGCCTGATGGAGTTGTTTCTTTACTTCAGTTGCTATAATTTCAGAAATTTCAGGTGTATGACTTTTATGTTCTTCTATGTCAATTACCCCTGGACTTGTTCTAGGTGGGATGGAAGTCTAATATTGCATTTTGCTACATCATCTTGTCATTTTTGAAGATCAGAAGGTTCCCTGGGGCTCAGCCTCACAACCATGATGGTGTGGGTGCTGTGGGGCAAGGACCTGATGGTCCCCAGATGCTGTCTCTGGCTCAGCTTGGTTCCCACACTGGTGGGGTGTGGGGAAATGCATGGTCACCAAGGTTCCCCAAACTGTCCAGGACTCACCTTCTATTTAGCTCTTTTAAAATCCATTTCAAGAATATTTTATTGTTCTTGGCAAACAGATATTGGAATTTTTTGGGTTAAATTTCTTCCTACATAGTTACTCTTTTAAATGGTATTGTAATGGTGTCCTTAAATTTTGTCTTATAACTCTTGTATGAAACACAATTGACTGTAGTATGTTAAACTTGTATCCTGATCATTTGCTGAATTTGTTAATTAGCACATGTCTGTGTGTGTGTGTGTGCATGCGTATGTGTTTGTGTGTTATTTATGGGTTTCTGTATAGAAGATCATGCCATATGTGAATAGAAAAAGTTTTTTTTTTTAATTTTTGCAAGCTGGATTTGCTTTATTTAAATTTCTTGTATAATTTTCTAGCTAGACGGGAGATCCTTTTCTTGTTCTTGGTGTTTAGCAGAAATCTGTCTCCATTAAGCATGATATTAGTTGGGTGGTATTCATAGATATGCTACAGCATAACAGGTCTCTCAATGACCAGAATTTACCGACTTCTTTCTTCCTATCCATTGCCATTCTGAATAAGAATACACAGAGAATGTAACACATTATAATGATGAACTATTTGAAACAACTTATGATCTATCCTCATATCTCCATGATTCAGATGTTCTTCAATACTTAAACTCAATGAACCAATTGTAGCCAATATACACAACTTAGTGTAGAGTGTGCTTTTGTTGTCTTTCAGGTGTAATGTAGTATACAACATGTACTGTACATATGAGATTCCATCTGTCTGGGAAGATTCCCTAAAATTTAAGGGATGGAAAACCATGGATCTTTGCCTCCTGCCTGTAAATAGTAGAGTTGTTCTTCCCAACTCGTGGAGGTGTTCTTGTCCATCAGCTTCAAGTAAGTAGTGAAAGTACTGGGCCTTATTTTTGCTCCTTAAAATTCGACTTATAATGTTGCCATCATTGTGGCAGCTGGATGTACTTGGAGCTTTCAATGCCCTAAAAATCTTTACAGAAAAGGTGAAACTCTGCATACTCCTTATTAAGGAAAATTTTTGTTTTATTTCTAGTTTACTGTCTATTCCTCAATCACAAGAGGTTTGAATATTGCCAAATCATTTTCCTTCATCAAAGAAGGTAACTGAATTTTTAAAATTTTCTAATAATATGGTGTGTTACATATATGTACATATACTGCACAACCCTTGCATTCCTTGAATGTATTCTACTGCTTTGTGACATACGATCTTTTGACATAATAAACACAGCTTGGTACTGTTTTGTTGAGGATTTAGTATTTGTATAAGGCATGTTGGTCTGTAATTTCCTTCTGTAATGATATAATTTCCTGATTGTCTTCATGAGTGAGTTAAAAATATTCTTTCCTCCTATTTTTTAAGAATTTGAATTCTTACATCTAGTATTCTGAGCAACTTTGTTGAAGATAACAATATGCAATATAACAAGCATTGTTAATTCCTCTCATTTGCTTTGAAACTCCATATCATTTTTAGTGTTCTTGTTTTGTTTTGTTTGTATTTTGCCATTGTTCTTTTTTCTACTATTCTCTTTAAAATAAAAATAAATAAATAAAAGAGACCAAAGAACTTGGAAATAAAAGAATTTGAGAAAGTCTAGTGTTAATTTTTCTTTAAATTCCTGGTAGAATTCACCATTGAAACCATCTTGTTCTCTACTTTCCTTTGATTAGAGTTTTTATTATTAGTTTTCCTATTCAATAATTCTATTTAAATTTCCTATCGTTAAGTCAGTTTTGATTTTGTATTTTCCAAAATTTCCTCCTGTGACCTAAATTATATAGTTTTGGGTACAAGTATTTATAGTACTCTTTGTTTCTTTTTATTTTTTGATGCTGGGACTCAAACTCATGACTTTGTGCTTGCTAATCTCGCACTTGAGCCACTGAGCTATATCTCAGCCCTCATAGTACTCTTTTATAATTGATTTATGTAAGGTTAGTAGGATAGTAATCTCTCATGTTCATATCTTCTCAAGAAAATAGCATTTAGTTTTGTTTTTCTCTACATCAATTTTTCTCTCTTTTATATTTAATAGATCTGGGTTCTAGTCTTCAGCAATTCTTTCTTTTTGTATGCACTGAGCTTGGTTTTCTTTTCATTTCCCTGTTCCTTAAAGCTAGAAGTTTAGGCTACTTACTTAAACTTTTTAAATAAAGTTTTTATTGAGCATAAGTTATCCTTTGAGAACTGCTTTTGTATCATATTAGTTTATATGCAGAGTACCTCGATTTTCATTCATCTCATATATTTTAAAATTTATTACAATATCTTATTCTTTTGCAATTGAAGACTGTTAATTTTGACATACTCGCAACTTTTCCATATTTCCTATGTCATTTATTATTAATTTTATTCTGTTATCAGAGGAAATATTTTCTGATTTCAATCTTTATAAGCTTACTAAGACCTGTTTTGTTTCCTAACATGTATTTTATGAGAAAGCTGTTCCATGTGTGCCTAAGAAGAATATGGTGTGCTGTTGTCTAGAGGATTGTTCTATTAATGTCTGTTAGGTTTTGCTGTAGAGGCTTCTGTTGTTTATAGGATGTACTGAGCTCTGTTGCCTAGTAAATGTAGTGGATGTTACAACTGTTATTGTCGGATTATTTTCTTCTTTGAGTTTATTCTGTACAGATTCCTATGTTTTCAAACTATAAAATGAATACATATTTTTTGTGTAACTGCTACAATTGTGGTGGATTAACACATTATTCTTTATTTTAAAAATTAAAAATACTAGCAAAACAACAATGAAGACAAAATCAAAACAACACAAAAACAACAAAAACAATATATGACCTGAAAACAAAATGATAGGAATTAACAATTGTTGCTACATTACATACTGTTATATTCAACAAAGTTGCTCAGTATTACACATTATTTAATGTCTTCTGTTTCTTGTAATGATTTTTGAATTAAAGTCTACTTTTTCTGCTGTTAGTCATTGCAGTTTAGTGTTGCTCATTCTTGATAACTACTGCATGGAATATCTTTATCCAATTTTTGTCATTAAATTTACTTTTGTCTTTATATTTGCATTGAATCTCACAAATAACATATAGTTAGATCATTTAAAGCAATTGCTATTAATCTGTTTTAATTATAGAGTCTAGTCTATTTATAGTTTAATTATACTGAATATGATAATGAATGTTATGTCTCAGATCTCAGGATCAGATTTACTTCCTCTTTAAGATTTTTGGTTCAGGTTATTGAAATTTTTTGAATGGTTGATTGAATGCTAAGTGACTTTTCTACATGAATTTTATAGAACATTTTCCTTTGTTATCTGTGAAGCAAAGTCTTGGTATTTTGATGAAGGCTCAAAATTGCTTTCCATATTGACCTCTACTTAAATCTCTATTTCATTATCTTATTGATCTGCTGATGGTTGAATGGTGATTTCCTTAAACTCAATAAAACAAACTAGCACAAATTTCAGTCTTTCAAGATGACCTCCCTCTCTTTTGGAGCATACCTTTAACACCCAGTTTGTTTAGAAGTTTGCTTTAAGCTTTATTTCTACTTGTACAGTGCTTGAAGGTCAATTATATTTGAGATCTTGGTTATTCACACATCTTTTCTGAACATGCTCTCATCCCTAGAAATTTGTGGTTTTCTGTATTCTAAAGAGTATAAAGTTGCTTTTCAAAATTTTTATCCCCAGTGGCTTTATTTAACAGTTTTCTCCTGAAGTTTAAGATTTGACTGATTTTTGCCCCAAATATCTCTTGACCCAAGTACCAATGAATAGTCCATTTCCCTTCAAATGGTAAAACCTTGCCCAGGTAGTTACTTTGGTGCTGGCAATGTTCACAGTTACATGAAATAAAAGCAAGCCTTGAGGTCAAATAATCACAATCCTAATGCTAACAACCTACAAACTAGAGAGTTCTTAATTTGTTATGATTTAGCTTATAAGTTTCTGAGTTCATAATTGGTCAGAAGGAGCAAGCATTCAGGAAAACTATACTCTAAATTTTAAACTTTTCTTGGGATAGTGACAAGTAGTACAATAATTTCTTATGCTCCTGGGCTGTGACAGTGAGTATCAGCTCACAGCAGCAAACAATTACTGTTTACCATGTTGCTAAACTATACTATTCCATAGTTTAGGTATTAAATACAATGTTGATTTATGATATTTGCACTTATTATGTATTAATCAGGGTACAACCCCACTGTAAACTGTGGATCATCTGTGTTTGAAATGGGAATTATTATTTACAAAGGTGGTTCATAGGTAAGGAGTTGGGTATAGGGGTCAAAGCAAAAATAAAACACCATATAAAAATTTTTTCTGTTGAAATTTAAATATTTTTGTCTGCATTAAACATTCACTGGAAAGGGGCTGGGGATTTAGCTCAGCGGTAAAGCGCCTGCCTGGCAAGCGCAAGGTCGTGAGTTGAGTTCCCGGTACCGGACAAAAACCAAAAACCAAACCAAAACAAAACAAAACAAACAAACAAACAAAAAACATTCACTGGAAAGTCTTTATTAGCTTCCAAAACTTCAATAAATGTATTTCTGACAGTTCTTAGGAGTTTATTTACTTTTCTTTATGGTGGACAAGGTATTTCTAGTACTTCACCTGTATTTTTACTGGTGCTTTTATAACTGTTTAGGAAAGTTACTTGAATTATAGTTGATTGTATTAATTGTGTTCCTTTGTTGTATTTATCAAACTCAGAAACCACCTTTACCCATTTTGCAATTTTATTTTTATTATTTTAAGTAATTTTTACTTAAATCTTTAATAAAACCACTCAATTTCTTTTTAAGATTTTCATCCTTTTCACTATTTAATTATGTAGTTATTTGTTTTCATGTCTGAAATTTTTTGTGTTATTTCCAATTGAATATCCTGAGTTTATTTTATTTTGAGAACTTCATTTTCCTTATGTATGTTCTTTTATGTTTTGTATCATTTTCCTAATGGCTTTTTCTATCAAGTATATCAAAATCTCAGCTTCCTTCCTTTGTTTTTTCTCCACAGACAACAACACTAGCTAGGATTTCTGCCTAATTCTCTCCATTCACTTAAATTTTGACGTTGATGGGTTTGCCTCATAACTGAATTTCAAAATAAGATTCAAAATGCATTTCTGGCTTTCCTGTTTAGTTACTGGGTCTGTTTCTGTCTGGGGAAGTAATAATATTAAAAAACCATGAAATAGCTACCATAGCTACCTTTAATCTCCTTTTATGCTTGATACTTGTTTGTTTATTACATAGAGCCCATTCTAGCTAATGTTCATGAAATAAAAAAATAAGAATGTCATTGGCATGTGTACTAATGAGGATAAGTTTGTATTATTTTAACCCTAGTAACACCAAGGTTTATTTGCAATGTTTTATTTCTGTATGTATGACAAATAAATCTCAATAACACTTGTCATTTCTTTCCTTCTATACTTAAAGAATTTGTGCACACATGCACACACTACACCTAAGCTGTTTGCTTCAAGGAGAAAAGAATCTTAAAAGTATTTTGAGTTCTAAAAGATATTCATTGATTATCATTAACACAGTGATGCTTTTCAAGTTTGAGAATAAAATTCTCTGCTTTAAATAATACCTTAATATACAAAGTTTGGAACACTGACATTTTAAAACTACAACTTACATGATATTCATATATATTAGTATTCATACACACAAAAATTTAGAGTTCAAAGTAAATTTTTTCTAAAAGTCCACCTGCTTAAAGAAAATTTGTGGCTTGGTTGTTCATTTTCACAACTTGTTCAAATTTGCCCTTATAGTAATGTAGCCCATTTTATGGGAAAGAAGCTCCAGAGTCAGAGCCACTAACCAAAGACAGAAAAAATATTGCAGGGATTCCACTTCACTGTACTCAGAGATGAAAGTTAAAAATTGTTCTTATGTTGGAGTTGTGTATAAACTTACTATCATGGAATGCATTCTTCCCACATATTATTATGCTTTTCCAGTAATGTTACTGGTAATGTTCACTCTTGAATAGTTAAAATATATTATAATCTTTATAAAAGAAAGTTTTCAAGCTTCTAAGAAAAATTTTAGAGAAAAATTAGATATCTTCAAATAGTTTTATTAATAACAAGAATGAATAAGGTTTACTCTTTAAATGTTAGATAAAATGTTTATTTTGAGATGATTATGTTGAATAGATATTTCCTACTTTTCCATAGATTTATTAATCTTCAAAAGCATATATTTTATAGTACAAGATTTTTTTTTTTGTTTTTCTTCGGTTTTTTTTCTCCGGTACCGGGAACCGAACTCACGACCTTGCGCTTGCCAGGCAGGCGCTTTTAGCCGCTGAGCTAAATCCCCAGCCCCAGTAAAAGATTGTTAATCAAATCATATGAGATTTTCGATATGTTGTAGAGGTCACTATAGTGTCTCTTGGTCAGTAATACTAAGGGAATATGTGTAGAAATACAGATTTGTTGGGAGTCAGTACATGCTATTTAATCAGGTTTTAATATAGTGCTCTAAACATACCATTTTACTTCTTTCTTCCTTCTTTTCTTTCCTCCTTCCTTACTTCCTCTCTTCCTTCTTTCTATTCTTCCTTCTTTTTTTCCTTATTTCTTTCCTGTTATAGCTTTCCAACATAAATTCTGAAACTAGCAAAAATACATAAAACAAATAGGATATGTAGTATTTGAGCAATGTAAAACCTTAAGTTCTTGTAGTTAGTCTCAAAATATAACAGACGAAAATAAATATTATTGTAGTGCACAGTAATGGAAACAAGAAAATTAATTTTTAATGATTTGTTTATTTATGAAAGTCATTTAATTGGTAATTATTTGGCTTAGGTGCAACTATAATTTAGGCTATATGCTTAGTACACTTCTGGGAATATTTTATTTTGACAGCTACTAATCTATACAAAACAACACATAATTCATTATTAAAATGTGTCATTATACAGTCTGATAGAAGTCCTTTGAGGGATACTTTGCTAAAAATTTTTCCCACTGTATGGGTTTTCTTTCAGTCTGTTGGTGATTTCTTTGGATGTGCAAAAACTTTTCAATAAGATTAGATCCCAGTTGTTGAATCTTTGAAGTATTTCCCGTGCAGTTTGGTTTTTGTTGATGAACTCTGCCTAACCCATGTCTTCAGGATTGCTACCTACTTTCTCTTCCAGTAGACTAGTGCATTGTGATAGACATAAGCCTAGTTTTAGTCTTCAGCATGTGGAAAGCCAGCGTTTCCTTCACCACTTATTAAAGAGGCTATTTTTCTTCCAGGGAACATGTTTGGCCCCTTTGTCAAAGATAAGGTGGCTAAGTATATTTGTAGTTGTGTCTGTATCTCTAATCTGTCTCACTGATTGTCAGGTCTGTTTTTTTGCCACTACCATGCTGACTTATCACAGTAGATTTGGAGTGTAATTTGAAGTCAGGATTGTGATGCCTTCTGCCTTGCCTCTGTTGCCTAGGATGGCCTATGCGATTCTATGTCTCTGTTGTATCCAAGTGAATTTTGGGAATGTTTTCTCTAGATCTGTGTGTTATGCTAATGGTATTTTGATTAGGATTGCATTAAATCTACATATCTGTTTGGGGATTATGCCCATTTTCACATCGTTGGTTTGTCCTATCCATGAGCAAGGGCTATCTTTTCATTTTCTGATATCCACTTTGATCTCCTTTCTCAGATTACTGTAGTTTCCAATGCCGAGATTTTTTTACTTCTTTTGTTATATTGATCCCTAAGTATTTTATTTTTTGGATACTATTGTGAAGACTGCTATTTCCTTAATTACTCTCTCCGTGAATTTGTTATTTATATACAGGAATGCTATTGGTTTTTGAATGTTAACTTTGTATTCAGCTCTGCAACTAAATTTCCTTATGAAATAAAGACGCTTTTTGGTGTAGTTTTTGGGGTCTTCTATGTACAGTATCATGTCACCTGTGAGTAATGATAAAAAGCTAAAAAGTATCAAGTCAGCCAAATTCAAAGACCTAATCCAAAAATGGGCATCTGAGATGAATATGCACTTCTCAGATGAAGAAATGTAAATGCACAAATAAACATATAAAAAATGTTCAACATCATTAGTCATTCAAGAAATGTAAATTAAAGCAATACGGAGATTCTATCTGATCCCAGAAAGAATGGCTATCATCAGGACATCAACCAATAACAAATGCTGGCAGGATTGTGGGGAAAAGGGAACTCTTCTCCACTGTTGGTGGAAGTATAGACTGGTACAACCACTGTGGAAATCAGTGTGGAGATTCTATAAGAAACTAAGATTAGAGGTTCCATTCAACCCAACTATTCCCCTTGTGGGTTTTTTCCCAGAAGAATTAAAATCATCATACCACAGCAACATGCATGAGCCCATGTATATAGCAGCACAATTTATAATAACTACACCTTGGAAACAACCCAAATGACCATCAACTGAGGAATGAATAAAAAAGATGTGGTATTTTTACACAGTGGAGTACTACTCAGCTATAAGGAAGGATAAACTTGAATTTTTTTCGGTAAATGGATGCAATTTGAGACCATACTCATAAGTGAAATAAATCAGACTTGGATGTATAAACATCTTATTGTCTCTCTAGTGTAGGAAACTGAGAGAATCCAAAATGTACCATAGATATTGTGAAAAGGGAAGAAACTGCTCAAAAGGAAAGAACAACTGTGATGGAAAGAAGGAAATGAAATGAAAATGCATAGATATAGATAGATACATAGATATAGATATATCTAGATCTAGATATAGGTATAGGTGTAGGTATAGGTATAAGTATAGATCTAGATCTAGATATAGGTATAGGTATAGATATAGATATACAGATATATATACACAAGATAGGTAAGATAATTATACTACTAATTGCTATTAGTTCATTGAAAAGAACAATTTGCACTTATATTGTTTGATTAATTTTTCATGCTTGTATCTTGTGATCTGACTGACTACTTTGAAGATATCAACACACAATATATTAACCATTTTAATCTCATATTTTTGTGACTTGAAATCTCTATCATTGTTTTATTGGTTTTCTCTTTACAATAGAATAAAGAAGAAATTAAAAATGTGTCAGTATCATAAAACACACTTAACTCAAAATAGCAAAAACTGAATTGCATAATTTCTTAAGGCACATGATGATAATTGCTCCAGAAGAAATATGAAGGCAATATAGACTATGTAATTATATTTTTAATTAATTTAATTTGTTTCAAAATTGCCATATTTAAATGAATATTGCCACAATTCCTTTTTATTATTAACAGCTTATAGTCATATAAATGGTTCCTAAAATGAGATAAAATAATTTTTATGAAATATATTTCTATTTATTCTCTGTAGAGTTACTGATAATAGTGATTTCTGACACTTTTATAGAAATCTGTTTCAGTTATACAAAGTTTTAGTGAGTCTTCTGGGAATTACAGAGTACAGCAGAGTTCTTATCAGAGCGAATATTTCTTTCTTAGCATATACAGTTCATGAAAATGTATTCTAGTTCTCTTTCTAATTGATATTTTTAATACATTCATAATTATAGGTATGCATTGAAATAAATTTGATTGGATGAGAAAAGGTAGAAGACAGCAATGTAAAAATTCATGAATTCTTGAAGTATTTATTGGCAAACAGTTTGGAGCATAGTCTGGGACTTTTAAGAATTGGTTTTCCATGTTCTAATTCTTTATAGCAGATAAATATGTGACTTTTTCTGGATTTTTTTGGCATTTAGCTCTATAGCATCTATGGTAAAATTTCAGAATTCAGTTATTTCAATTACATAAGGACCAAGAATAAGAAGAATGTCTTACAAATGCTATTTTTATTTCTTACTTTAAAGATAAAAGAATGAAAACATATTAACAGACACACAAACTTTTACAAAATAACATAAAAACAATATAAGCAATACAGAATTTCAGACAAGGTAATACCACAATCATTGTCAATTTCTTACAAATGCTTTTTTAAAAAGTCTAAATCTTATATATTTTCTTTAAAATTAGAAATAACATCTCCATTTTTTCCTAACATTTTTATAACTAAATCATTTATGAAAGGCAAAGCCAGACCTTGATTATCTCAACACGTCTAGATTGTTGCTATTCAGAAATATTACAGGAGTCTCAAACTGATTTAGCGACTATTTAGAGATTTATAATCTCTAATAGTTACTAAGATGTAGTTACATCTGCTTAAAAATGAGAATGTCAGTGAAATATGCTCTGACAGCATAAACTATTTCATTTTTCAATAGACAAAAAAGAGATAATATTTGCCACCCACATATCTCCAAGGAATAATATGAGGAAAATGCTTTGTAGTTTTGTCATATTGAGCCTTCATTCTAATCGTCTTATTAACCTGCTTCTTAGTCATTTCAAAGACATTTTTGATAAAACGACATGCTATTGTTAAAATATGTTCCTCAAACTGTCATATTGCATCTCTTTGCTCCCAGGAAGAATTTGTGCTCAGGCACTCTACTTGACATTTGATTTAAATGGACTTTGCCTAAGGTCTCTGCCAACAACTACTAACGCCATTTCAGCTATTTTGTTCCCACACACATTGCAGCTCTGTAAGGCAACTCTGTAAGTGAAGCAAATTTCCTTTAAAAACATATCATTACTTACAAAGGTCATTTCCATAGCACATGGATTCAAAACCTCTACTTTAAGCTAAAACATAAAAATATTTCAGCAAACATAATTATAATGCATAAATTATATACATTGAATATACTATTCAGGTGGTACCTAAACAGAATTTAAGTACAATGTCCAACACTTATTTTTACTCTATTATGTTTTACTTCCTGATAATTAACATTTATTGAACATTAATTTTTACTTTAATGTATGTGGAAAAATACTACTTTGAGTATTGGACTGAAAGAGAATTTACCTCTAAATAATATATTTTTGTTGTTTTGCAAGAAATATAATGCTTCCTCCAAAAAAGTGCTATAGTATTTTCTTCTGGTGTATACAAATGAACATAAATCTTCAGATTTCTGTACAATTGAATTTTGCCATGTGACTAGCTGCTAACCAAAGAAATAAAAGTAGAAATTTTGTGCACCATCTTTTGTTCCAGGGTGTGCTGGTTAACTACTATTTTTTCTCTCTCACTGGCTTGGGTAACAAGTCTCTCAGAGTTGTTAAAAGCACAGTAAAATTCTGGATCTCTAAATCAGCTACAAACTAGGGAAACTCATGTTAGGTAATAATATAAGTCTGAAATAAACGTATATCGTGCCTAGGATATTATACACATCCAAAGGTATCACAGCCTGATATACTATAATAATACAGGGTAACATTTATTCTTTCTTAAAAGTTGAATAGTGAGTGCAAATCTGGCATTGCCATTCACTTATTAATACTACTGTTGTTACTTCATTGAACAGGATTTACTTTAATGATTATTGTTACTGATAACAAAAATCTGAGTTACTATGACAGCTAGCTCAGTGTTACTGATGTGTAATTATTAAGAACATTCTGACAATATGAGAAACAGAATTTTCATGATTCTCTGTATTTTAGAAACAGAATTAAAGGGTGAAATTTGTGAGTGCCTATGCATTTTTAAAAGTAAATAGGATGCATATGTAATTTCCTTGAAATAAACACATGGCCAATTACTTTATTCTCTAAATATTTTTTTGTTTTGTGTTTTTTTTTTGTTTTGTTTTTTTGTTTTTTTTGTTTTTTTTTTCCAGTACTGGCAATCGAACTGATGACTTTGCACTTACCAGGCAGGCACTGTGTAGCTGAGTTAAATCCCCAGCCCCTCTAAATATTTTTGAAATCATGAAAATTTCAAATACTTCTTCCTTTAAGTCTCTGGAATTTATCATAAATTAATCCATTTTCTCTTTCAATTAATATGCAAACATTTAGCAGCATTATATGTTTTCATATACATTATCTCATCTAATAGATCATAACAAATCACGTTACTTATAGTCACTCCATTTTGAAGAACTATGCTATGCAAATCAAATCATTATATACACTGCCTTAGATCATGGAGATAGAAAAGGAGAAGGGAGAAGATTTGATTAAAAATCATCTTACTCTATGCTAACAGTTCTTTGTGTTGCATGATACTGGCCATATCTTGGAGTATAAACATTACAGAAAAGAGTAATTTTGAGTATATCTCTTGAAGAGTACAAATACTAAAGCAAAAATATACTTTATTTTCTTTAAAATAGTAGTCCCTGATTTTTGACATAGTAATGCATCTATAGGAATTTCTTTAAATGAAGCAAAAGTTAAATTTCTGGGATTGAAACAAGTACTAAAATCAAAATGTTTCTTCAGGAAATCTATCAGCACTGATAACTTTGAGATTCATTTCTGACAATTGTGGAAATTATAGGAGATAATAAATCCCATGGCCAGCCTGGAAAGTGAATAGTAAGCTTGCGCATAAATGTTGGACCTCTAAAGTGCTATTTCCTCTAGAAAAGTGTTAACAATGGTAAAGCTGTTCAACATGGTACACAATAGAAAGAAAGTTAAAAGCCTCTATTTGAATTTGTAAACATAAATAATTGTTCATAAGGTGTGTGTGGCCTGAATTAACTAAAGTCATTGATAGTATGTCAAGCAGATTGCTATATTTGAAGCCATCTTGGGATTGTGTTGCTTCCCAGACACTGATAAAAACAATGCTAAACATTTCAGCACAAAAATAGCTTTCATAGAATAATTCAACAGACAAAATTCAATGAACATGAACTCACAACAAAATAAAAATAAAGCAAGTACAATCAATTTTCCTAACACAATAGTAGTTACATTCTTTAAAGTTTATTGTGAACAATAAATTAGCAAATACTGAGCCACTGCTTCTAAAGGAAAGAGGAGTTAGACTCCTGCAGGCCTTCAGTCACAGTGTTTTCATTAACTGGTTAGTACATTGTTTGTACTATATATGTTTTTGCTTAAAGCAGCTTTTTTTAGTCATTAACACTGAACTCATGGCCAACAGATCTAGAACTCATACTCAACAAAGCTCATTAGCACGGATTCTCTACCAGTCAAACTCAAACCTTTTGCCTTTCGGAATACTAGACACCAAGTTAGCACTACGGCTGGAGGCCATGTTCACATGAAAATCACCAGAAAAGAAAAATGAGCACAAAATGAGGGGGAAAAAGTATGACATTAAACGAACTTCCAAAAAAATGCTTGTTTATAGTATGAGAACTCAAATGAGGCAGAATATCACCTGGTTTGAAAACTGCAGAGCAAGTGTGTATAAAATGACTCAAACATTTTGCTATTCTATGCACCTTGATTTATGACTATGAAGGGTCCATGAAAATAGTCTTTAGGGTTACAAATAAATTTTGCAAGTAGGTAAACTCACACTTATAGGACCCATGAATAATTCAAATCAGTTATACTACAGAAGAGAGAGAGCCTCTTGAGCCTGAGCCAATAGGAAAACAAATTAAAAAATCATATGTGCAATGCTTCTTGAACTGGAATTGTCAACAATGAAATAAGTGTTTAATAATCCAAAAGAAATGAAGATACTTTTGAATGAGATGGACTGAGAGGTTGTAGATAGAACCAAGCAGATTTCCTAAGCCACCTTTATAGAAATCAGTACATATAAAATTTTAAAAGTAAAAGCTATATTAAATTAAGTAGTTAATTGATAGTCAAAATTAAGAAGAACATTAGTAAGATGAAACTGGTACCTATGAAATTTTTTCAGTATATAACCAAAGAAAAAGAGAAAAAAAGCTATGAAATTGAGGTTGAAACACATATATGATATGATAAGATTAGCATTTGTCTACTCAGATTCCAGAATAAGAGAGAAATAGTAACAAAAATTTGTATTGATAATGGGTGAGATTTTTCTAGGATTATTGAAAAACATTGATCTCAGGTTCAGAAACCCTAGTATATTCCTATCAGAATAAGTAAAAAAAAAAAAATCCCTAGCTAGGAAATCACCGCAAGCTTAAATGAAGATAAAGAGAATTTATGTAGCAGACATATTATACTTGTAATTTCATTTCAGCCTAAAAGGAAATTTTGAATGTGCTGAGGAGAGATTTCTTTTAACTTTAGAATAACACAATCAATGAAGTATATTAAAGAGTAAGGACAAATTCTGAGTTTTTTTAGAATATAAAATTAGTGACTTCTAAGAGAATCTTAGTAATTAAATTTATTAAAAGTGAATTTAATGTAAAAGATAAAATTCTCAGATTCCAAACTGCAAGGAGAATTAGTTAGCAAATATATTGATAAACATGTTAGTAAGTTTAAATAAATGTTGATTGCATAAAACTTAATTATATGGTCATAATTATTTAATTTTACATAAAAATTAAAATAATAATATCATTAAATGGAAAAGGGATATCTATTTTAAAGAATGTATTTCACTGCAATTTTATAAATTCTTAATGGATATCAAAAACACCTTATATCCATTTTTACTGAATTTAGTAGATATGATGAATCCAAGGTTAACATAACAAGTAAATACATCAGTTAAGTATGAGAATATCAAGTGACAATAAAAAGTAGAGTTAAAAATGTGAAAAATTCTAGCAAGACAACAGGAAAAAAATCAAATAAAAAGGATAGTACAACAAAAAGCCCCAGGGGCTGGGTATTTAGCTCAGCGGCAAAAGCGCCTGCCTGGCAAGCGCAAGGTCGTGAGTTCGGTTCCCGGTACCAGAGAAAAAACAAAAACAAACAAACAAACAAAAAAACCAAAAAACAACAAAAAGCCCCAAATAACATATCAGTAGCAATAGTAAAATTAAACTCTGCAGTGAAATCATAATTAATGTCCATATGATTTCAAAAGTAATCTGCCAAAATATTCTTTAAATTTAGGTACACTTGAAATATAAAGTAACAAATAAAGAAATAAAACTTAAATTTGGTAAAGCTATATTAGAAAAAAGGAACTTAAAATCAATTGTTGAACACAGATTAATTTCATTAAGATGACAAATATTGAGATTTGAATCCATAATTTAACATAGTGTAAAACATGGAACACTAACTATAAATGGAAAATTCTACCATAATAAGCAGAGATTTTAATATATCATATTCAGTAATTGACAAATCAAGCTGACAAGTAGGTGACAGATTTATGGATGCACATTTTATAACTTTTTCTGTGTGACAAGTGAAAATTGAGAGAAAAAAGTTTGAGAGAAATTTATTAAAATTTCTATAAAGTATTGGCAACTATACTTCACTGCCTTAAAAAAGAAAGTTACAACCATGAAGTTAAGGTGAAAGGTTGACTTTATGCTCTTCCTTTTACTTGGAATCCCTCACCTAGATAAATAGTACTCACCTCTATGTTCCAAATTCTCTCACAAAGGCTCTCTTGGGACCTAGGACTTGGTTTAGTACCCAAGTCCATACTTTCATTACACCCTGACATTTCCCAATCATGGTATCCATTGAACCTGTGGTTATTTAATGTATTTTCCCTGACACATTTAATATAGGAGACTAGGGCTATTCAATTCTTATTAATTATTCTTTCTCCAAATCTAAGAGTGTTAGCCTTATTATAGCAGTGATGGATTAGTAATTATAGATATAAAAGAAGAAAGGAAGGACATATTATGCATTGGTTTTGGCTTTCTGCCATACCAGAGAATATACTAGCATTACTTTGAGACCTATAGGCTTCTAGTACATCAAAGTAGTAAGAGTGTGGTAGAGATGAGAACACCTAATTCTTCTTAAGGGAATTAAAACCAGAGAGAAGATATGATGCTTGTGATTTAATGACAGAGCTTAAGAGCAACTATGAGACATCACTTAGAGAAACCCAAAAACTTTGAGTTAGAGGAAAACACTTTGCAAAGGCTGGACTCCCTGCAGTAAATACCAGGATGTATTGAAAATAGTAAATATAGGGTTAATACTGCTCCTATGATTGAAAATTTAAATCCAAGCTGGAGTGGCATAAGCAAATATAGAACAAAATACAAATTTATGATTCTCAAAGAATATCCTATTTTACATGCAGGTTATCAGGATATTTTTCATTAGCAACAATAGATACATAGAAGCAAATTTAAAACCGGCTATGTCACCATTAGATAGAAGAGGAGTTGAAGGCGGGAGGGGGCCTGGAAAAAAGAAAAATCAAATTTTATTATAACAGGTACAGATTCCCTACTACGAATGTGATAATTATGTAGATCCAAACTATACCAATAAAATTAATTTTAAAAAACATAATACTGTAGTGCTAAACTTAGTAAACAACACAGAAAATAGAGAAAATAGGGAGAGGCAAATCTGCTGCAGAAGGATTTTCAAAGAGCAGCAACTTCCAGTGAGAGTAAAAAGAAGAAGATGAAGGAGAAGAAAAAGTTTACCCTGCAGGCTTTTACGCCTGGCAGAGAATAAACACAGCCATTACCCAAGTTCACAGCTGTAACCTTGGGGAGTTGAACTGGAACGTGGAACAGTTGCTACCTGTGCAGCTGAAGAAAGACTAATAGCAGGAATTTAACATCAGATCGGTGATTTCTTGGCTGCAGAAAAGGTGGCATCTTTCAGAAAGCAAGCTGTTTTCCTGCTTTTAGTGCTCCAATTCTACTGCAGATCGTCGTTTTATAGTAGAGAAAAACCCTTGCTGGCAACATTGTCTATATACTAATCTTTCATAAAAAACTCTAACAGATGCTCCTGCCCAGTCCCCTTTGTGACAGAACATTCATTGCGGGTAATGTTTGCAGTGTTCTGCCCATGAGAAGACGCCACTGATGCATTTCTTTGAGACAGGCATTGTGTGCCAAACATCCAGCACATCTCTGAAGATTTTTAACTCACTGCCTTTCGTGAAATGAAATAGACTTTCAATAGCTTAAAGAAAAAGAACGAAATTGCGAAAACAAATTGCACACCCCTTTGCCAAGACAAGCAATCAGACTACACCAGAGTAATTAGAATTTCTTCTAATATTTAATTTGTTTCTTTCTAAAAAACAGCTAATTGTTTTGTAGAAGGTCTCACACTTTGAACTTGCAGTTTTATTTCCTCATGATTATGTTTTTATTATACACTTTTAGCAAGAAAACTACTAGGTGAACATTCTTTTACTGCACTGCATTATGAAAAGTATACTAACAGAGTACCACATTGTTGTTGCCATCTTAATTATTTCATTAAAGTGGTCACAGCCAGATCTATAGAGCCCTTTGTTATAAAGACACATTTCTCCCAGTAATTAGTAAGCAAAAGGGAGGATGCCCTGAAAAATATAAAGAATTTAAATAATTGAAGCTGGGGATGGTGGCACACGCCTGTAATCCCAGCACTCAGGAGGCTGAGGTAGGAGGATCGTTGTGAGTTTAACAGCCTGGGCTACAAACTGAGCTCAAAGTCAGCCTGAAATGCATAGTGAGACCCTGTCTCACAAAGACAGTAAATAAATAAATAAATAAATACATACATACATACATACATACATAAATAAATGATGTGAGACTGAAGTAGAAAACCAGTGCTAGGCATTATTGTAATCATCTATTGAAGTATTTACCGAAGTGTGAAGAACGTTTAACAATGAGGGACGGGATGGAATCCAGAGATTTAAGGAGGAAGCAACAGAAACAGCAACAGAAACTGAGTAGATCCAAAAGATGGGAAATATTTGAAGAATGATGCATCCTTGGTTCAAGTTTGAAGGATGAATACGGTAGATCTCTTTGTGAATCTGTTCCATGTGAGATTTTCTGGGAGATTTGAAATGTGGACTTTAAAAAGCCCTCTGGAATTAAGAAAAGATTCAAATTAAGAAGTTTAACTTTACACAAAATACCTGCTTTATCTTTCACCTTCTCCAATAGATCCCTTTTAGTGATATTGGGTAAGAATATTTGAGAAAACATAAGTAATTCATAAAAATGATTCAATCTGTGTTTTCAGTTTAAGTTTGTATGTTCACTGTAAATCACTGTGAAAAGGGATCACATTACTTTCCCTTAGTGTTCTACTAAAGCGGCACCAATTATTATAAAATGAGCGTTACAATGGAAACAAACTTCTACTACCTCATGCTTTCAGTGTTTATGTTTCTACCACTTGATTAGCTTCTTAAACCAAAACATGCTATAGGAAGATATCTAGATACAAATAGCTATTACATTTCCCAAATACAGAAGAATATACTTTTCATATTGGGATCTATACTCTAATAGTAAAAACCAAATTAAATGTTATGTCTATAGCTTGTATCTATTATTCTGGTGGTGCCTTTTGGAGTTAGTTCTACAAACATGGCAAAACTTTCAGTGGAAATGGTTCATTTCATTCAAACAATATTTGAAAAGATAATTTATCAAATCCTTTTGTTTTCTGATAATGAAAATAAAACAAAGTGTCCAGTATAGTAAACTCAAAGACTTAGTTTGCAAACAAATCACAGTAAAACACAGAACCTGCATGCTCAGTAACAAAAATGAATGGGAGATCTAATGTCTAATTTGTACTATCTTCATCTCAAATATATTACTCCAATGTCCAGTTACTTCATATTCACTTATATTTGGAAATAGGTGTTCTTTGATGTGCAGTGAATTTATAACTAATTGAAGATAAGGACTAGACATTTTATTGTTTAAAGTAATAAATACATCATATTGTATTTGTTGTACTATTTTAGAGTAATTTGCAGACCATTTAACACTATCTTATTCAATTATTATTATGACTTTTTGAAGTAGGAAGTTTAACTTTATTTCAAAGACAACTGAGGCTTAGAAAGTCTTAATCTGTGTAAGCTCATACAACTAGTAATTTAAGGAAAAATATTAAACTAGATCTGCCTCAATCTAAAATATGGACTCTTCTAAGCCTATCAATTAACTTCATTATGTCATGCTGTAAAAACTTAATTTAACTATATGAAATGGGGAAGAAGATGTGTATTTGAAAATATTTCATAGTCAACTCTCATGAGAAATCTCCACTGAGACTCTTCTACTAGCAGAATAATACCATGTTCAATGTTCCATCAATAGTAGGCCTTGCATTTTCATCCTTTATCAAAAAAATGCCCCTGAATTTTACATTCCACATTAGTACATGCACCAAAATAATAGATGAAATTTACAAAAAAATAGATGCCTTTGTCTCACTCTTGCTCTTCACCCTCCTCCTTATACCTACTTATTTTTCTCCCCTTTCTTTCCTCTTTGATTCCTTCCTTCTCTCCCTCTTTCTTCCCTCCTTCCATTCCTTTCTTCCTTCCTTCCCTTCTGCTTCCTTCCTTCTTTGTTCTCTTCCTTCTTTTTTCCTTTCATTTTAACTGTATATACTTGTGTGATACAGTATCATAATTAAATATATGTGTACAACATGCAATTATCAAGTTATAGTAATTAACATTTCCTTGTCATTTAATATCTTTAACTTTTAAATGAAAACATAATAATTGTACTTATTTGTGTAATACAAAATGATATTATAATACATGTATACCATATGTACTGATCAAATCAGGATAATTAATAATATTTCCATTTCCTTGTCATTAGTTTGTGTTTGGAACTTTCAAACTCCTTTATTTTAGTGATTCATAAAATACATAACAGGCTACTGTGAACTACACTAACCTCATAGTGCCATAAAATGCCAGAACTTATTACTTCTTCGATATTCTCTTTCAATATCTTTTTCCTATGCTAAAATGTATCACACTTATTGTAGGGTAAGAATAATGCATTGTTTCAAAGGAATTATTTAATTTCTCAATTTTAAATCATATTTCCCTAAATCTTTGGCAATATTTTTACTTCAGGAAGATATACCCTCTTTGACTCATTACTTATACTCTATTTTAATATTTACAATTTTCAAATGTTAAATGTCCAGTGGCAGGAAGTGTGCATACTTGTAACTTCTGTGCCCACCACCACCCTGGCATCACTAAAGGTCCAGTGGTAGTTGACTCAAAGATAAATTGCAACTGAACCATAGAGGGTCCTAAAAGATATATTGAGAATGTAGATCTTACCACTTGCTGTTCAAGAAGCTACATAGTAGTTATACTAGCTGGCTCAACCTGCAGCCCATGACTATAACACATAACGTATTTAGGCTTATTAATTACTGCCGATGCTGCCTTGTAAAAAGGGAGAGATAATAAAAAAGCAAAGGAGATTTCATCTTTTGCTAATCTTGTGTTGATATAATTGCAACATGATATAAATATTACCATCTGGTTGGAAGAGACTCAGGTTGGTTAATAAATTTTGAGAAATGGAGTAGCCTATATAAGATTGTGAAGGTGTAATTTCTTTTGTCAAGAATATGATTCATAAGTGCCAGTTTTGTTTATCCATATTATTAGGACCATAATTAATATGTTACTAATATTCATTCACATAGCTCCTTGTACCTTAGCTATATTAATGAAGTAAATTTTTTCTTACATGATCCTAAAATAATGTCAGGTTGTAGAAATTATTATCTGGGAAATTATATCCTTGTCATGCAGTAATAATATATGAGAGATGTGTGAGAGAAAAGAAGAATAAAGAAGTGAAGATAAGAGTTTGGCTTTAAAAAAAGAGTTTGGCTTGAATGAATTCACATCATTTTTTTGGAATATAAAAATAAATGCTTGAAAATATGACAGCTTCACTCAGTTCTACTATTAGCTGCCCCATTTTCCTGCCAGACTGATTTACTAACTCAGCAGATGTTTATGTCTCAGACAAGAGACTTCTGCTGCAAGGAGCAGAAAAGATGGGGCCCTAAGTAGCCATGTCTCCTGGCTAAATATGGCTTGCATTTTGTTCCTGGAATGAGGCAAACAGAATAAATTGAATAATGGATTGGATTTGGGAGTATAACTTTTGATTGTATAAATCATTTTTTTCATCAAAATATCAACATGTGATATAGGAATGAGGTGTGGACTCATAGAAAAATAATCTTACATTGCACCAAAAAAGAATGTCAAGCAGTTGATCTTGCACAATGGAATGTAATTGTGGCTGAAAGAAATGAGGATCCATTTTTTGCTGCAATACGTCTGTGCTAAACTGAGAGATATCATCCAGATTTGTTGGAGTATGCAAAATTAAATTGGTGAGAATTAACTTCTTGAGTTCTGCTTCCATTTTATCTGCTATTGAGTCATTTAATTATAGAAAGTTTATTTTATATTAACTCTATTACAGATCCTAGATTATTAGGTTTTAAACTTTTAAGAGTTATTATTTTTTCTCCTTATTAAAAATCTTGGCCTGATGTTAGGGCACTACATAAAGGATGGCCACAGCAGAGCTTTCCCTGAAAAGTTTTGTTTGAAGCACGTGTTCAACATAATAAAATATCCCAAGACTAGAAAAGTATAATCAATACATAGAACAAGTTCATTGTGAACACTCTTCCTCAACTTAAATAATGGTATTTTTAGATGAAAGCATTTTCTACACCTTTAAAGTATTCAAAAATTTGGTGGAAAAATGTTTCAGTGATCACTTCTCTGTTACTGTATAAATAGAAAAAATAAGTGTTTTCTTTTCACCTCCTACCAACATGCAACTACGTGTTGAATGCTCTAATATATAACTTTTAAGAAATGTAAAGTGTTTTTAAAATGTTTATTGGTGGATGGGGGAGAAGCTTGGGAGCAGCTCCAGGCTCTGTGGACCTCTTGGTTGGTGGGTGAGGCCTTTGTCTGCACTCCACTGGCTCCTTGTGGACAAGGGAGTGGCACAGGGGCAGCCTGAGATCCATGGACCTCTCAGTGGGGAGGTGAGGCCTGCCCTCCCTCGGCCAGATGCCTAAGGGCCCTGGAGTGGTGACCCCTGTCTGGCCACCATTGGGTTCACAGCTGAGGCCCCCACACTTTCCACTGATAACCTGGAGACCCCGGTAGCAAAGGCTGCCATTCCCCCACCATCGTAGCTGTGGATGGAAACATACACCCCACCAACTGCCTGGGGATCCTGGTCCTGGTGGTGAACAACCCTCTACCATCTTGGGATAAGTCTGACAGGAAAATTACAGTCACTGGAAACCTTCAGTGAGCTGCTTAGGAAGCATATGGTTCAGTGCTTTCCTTCTGACATCCAAAATGACAAGACATAGAGGAAAACGCAATCTCAGAACTCAACTCAACCCAGAACAAGTCCAGGAGACACGGACATAGGAGAACCTGGAAGTCACATACCTGAAATCTCTGAAAGTTTGGCAACTGAAGTAAAGAAACAACCACTTCAGGCCATAGAAGAAACCAGATTAGAAATAATCTTCCAGGTAAAAAAAAGAAATGACAACAATAATGAAAGAATTGCTCAGCATATCTAAAGAAGACATATATAAAAAGATAGATAAGCACAGGAAAATGATTGAAACATTAAATGAACAATACATGACAGAACTAGAATGTATGAAACAGATTCAAAGAGATATCCAGGAAATCAAAACTTCCATTGAAAGCTGGCAAAACCACTTGACTGAAGCCGAAGATAGACTTTCAGATTGTGAAGACAGCATTGCAGCCAATAATCATGAAAGGAAGGATCTCTTAAAAATAACAAAGAACCCTGAAATATCAATTCAAAAACTGCAAGATGATGCAAGGAGAAATAATGTAAGACTAATAGGCGTCAAAGAAACAGCAGGAGTCAATAAAAATGACATAAAAAGAATATTTGCAGAAGTAATAGCAGAAAACTTGCCAAGCATGGAAAAAGAATCTGACATGCAAATAAATAAAGCATATAGAACCCAAATTAGTCATAACCAAAATAAAACAACACCCAGACATATAATAATCAAAACCCCAGATATTCAGCAAAAGAACAGAATTTTAAAAGCCATTAAAGAGAAGACACAGATCACCTATGAAGGAAAGCCTATCAGAATCACAGCAGATTTCTCAACACAAACCATCAAATTAAGAACAGCTTGGAGTAAAGTATTCCAAGTCCTAAAACAAAATAATCTCCAACCCAGATTGATGTATCCTGCAAAACTATCCTTCAAATTTAATGCAGAAATAAAACATTTCCACGACAAAGAACAACTAAAGAACTTCACAAATGCCAAACCAACCCTAAAAAGAGTACTAAAAGATATTCCAGAAAGAGATAGAAATGATCACAATTCCAAAAATAACAGTAGAAAGGAACCACCTTGTAGAGTAAGCAGTTAAACAGATAGTAAAAGTAGGAAACCAATAACAGGTAAATAAGATGACAAAGATAAGCCAACACATCTGAGTTATAACTATCAATGTAAATGGCTTCAATTCACGAATCAAAAGAAGCAGACTGGCAGAGTGGATCTAGAAACAAAATCCAACAATATGCTGTATACAAGAAACACATTTAACTCAAAAGGAAATTCACAGACTGAAAGTCAATGAATGGAAAACAATCCTCCACATGACAGAAACCCAAAAGAAAGCAGGGGTAACTATTCTATTTGCAAATATTATAAACTTCAAACCAAGAATGATCAAAAAAGATGAAGAAAGTCACTACATATTTGTTAGGGGAAAACTTCAAGAGGAAGGGCTAACAATCATAAATGTGTATGCACCAAACATGGGAACACCCAACTATATAAGGGAATTAATTGACATGAGAAACCAAATAACTAACAACATTATTGAAGTGGGGTGTAATGGCAGAAATTGGGTTATATTCCACAAGAAGCTGAAAGGCTGTATTTAGAAACAAACAGAGTTTAATTCCAGGCTAGCCACCCTTCATCCCTGACTTGCAAGTCTGGGAAGTGGGTGACTGCTAGCTCTGATTCATATCTTAAATAAGTTTTGGGTTTCCATGGTTGCAAATTGGGATGTTACATTCGCTGACCCCAGTGGGTTTTTCTCCTCCTGTGGGACCCCGGGTCAGTTGCAGGTCGCATGTCTAACCATGATAGATGTTTCCCCCATTATGTTCTGCTTGTTTCCTTTTGACAACCTGTACATTCTTTTAGGGTTACAATGTTTACCTAGGGAAAGGAGAAGGGATGAAACTACCCATGCAGGGTCACAGATGGGTACCCCTTATCTTGGGGAGACATTCCTGGGCATAGTTTAACTAGGGGATTAGCTCTTTAATGTCCCAGGAGGCTTCCCAAGACACATTTTAGGCCTTTACTAAAACTATTGTATCTAAAATAATATGCTAAGATTCATTGTCCCCTATAGGGGGACCTTAACACCTCATTGACACAACAAGATAGGTCAATGGAACAAAAAATCAGCAAAGAAATAGCAGAAATGAGCAACACTTGTGAACAAATGGACTTAGCAGACATTTACAGAGTGTTACACCCCACAACATTATAATACACATTTTTCTCAGTTGCACATGGGACATTCTCTAAAATAGACCACATAGAAGCCCATAGATCAAGCTTAATCAAATGCAAAGGAATTCAAATTATTCCATGAATGCTATATGAACATAGTGCAATAAAATTGGAAATTAAGGACAGAAGGTACCACAAGAAATACATAAATACATGGAAATAAAACAATAGTCTCCTGAACAACAAATGGGTTGCAGAAGAAATTAAAGAAGAAATTAAATAATATCTGCAAGTAAATGAAAATGTTAATACAACTTACCAGAATCTGTGGGATGCACTGAAAGCAGTCCTGAGAGGAAAGTTTACAGTGATAAACTCACATATCAGGAAAACAGAATGAGAAAAAATAAATAGCTTAATGCTACACCTCTAATTTTGAGAAAAAGAAGCACAAGTCAAGCTAGAAGCCCAGAGAAGGTAGGAAATTGTATAGATCAGGGCAGTAATAAATGCAATTGAGATGAAGAAAACGCTATAAAGAATTAATGAATCAAAGAGTTTGTTCTGTAAAAGAATAAGTAAAATTGATAAACCCCTAGCCACCCTTAATTAAAAAGGAGAGAAAAGACTCAAATTCATGCAATAAGGAAAGAAAAAGGTGAAATCACTACAGATCCAATAGATATTCAGAAGATCATCAATACCTACTTTGAAAGTGTCTATTCCCATAGGATGGAAAACACAGAAGAAATGGACAGATTACCAGATAAGTATGAATTACTAAAGTTGAA
>NW_004955472.1:11640257-11642150 GCF_000276665.1 Chinchilla lanigera | reverse complement strand
ACTCCTATTCAACATAGTTCTGGAACCATCAGCCAGAGAAATTAGACAAGAGGGAGACATAAAAGGAATGATAGGAAATGAAGAAGGGAAATTATCATCAGATGACATGATACTCTACATGGAAGACCCACAAAACTTCACCAGAAGATGCCTAGAATTAATAAAAAACTTCAGTAGTGTAGCTGAAGTCAACACTCGAAACTCAATAACATTCCTATACACAAACAACAAACTTACTGAGAGAGAAACTAAGGAAACCATACCTTTTAAAAGAGCATCCAAAAAATTGAAATACATGGACTCAGTCCAACAAAAGAAGTAAAATATCTATACAGTGAAAATTATAGCACTCTCAAAAAGAGATTGAAGATGATTTCAGAAAATGGAAATGTATTCCTTGCTAATGGATAGAAAGAACAAACACTGTGAAAATGGTCATACTTCCTAAATTGTACAGATTCAATGCAATTCCAATTAAAATAACATTAGAATACCTCAATTAAATAACATTAGATCTAGAGAAAACATTTCTCAAATTTATCTGGAACAAGAAGAGACCCAGAATAGCAAAAGCAATCCTGGGCAACAAAGACAAAGTTGGTGGCATCACAATTCCTGACTTGAAATTATACTATAAAGCTACTGTGATAAAATCAATACAGTACTAGCAAAAAAAAAAAAAAAAACAAAAAAAAACAAACCAGACCTGAGGATCAATGCAATAGACTGGAAGATGCAGCCACAACCATAAATACACTCAGCCACTTATCTTTGACAAAAAGGCCATGCAAGTTCACTGGAAGAAAGATAGCCTCTTTAATAAATTGTGCTGGAAAAGCTGGCTCACCACATGCTGAAGAATGATACTAGACCCGTGTCTATCTCCATGCACCAAAGTCAAGTCAAAATGCATTACAGATCTCAATATGAAAACAGAAACACTAAATCTATTGGAAGACAAAGTAGGTAAAAATCTTGAAGACATAGGATTAGGCACAGAGTTCATGAACCAAAACCAAGCTGCAAGGGAAATATTTCAAAGAATCAACAACTCAGATCTCATCTTACTGAAAAGTTTTTGCACATCTAAAGAAATCACCAGCAGAGTAAAAAGGAAATCCACAAAATAGAAATCCACAAAATGGAAATCCACAAAATGGGAAAAAATTCTAGGCAACTGTCCCTCAGACAGAGGACTCCTATCTAGAATATATAAAGAATTAAAAAACATTAGCCCCCCACCAATTCAAAGACCCAATCCAAAAATGGGCATTGGAGATGAACACATTCTTCTCAGATAAAGAAATATAAATGGCAAATAAACACATGAGAAAATGTTCAACATCATTAGTCATTCGTGAAATGCAAATTAAAACACTGAGATTCCACCCTACCTCAGTAAGAATGGCTACCATTAAGAAATTAATCAATAACAAATGCTGGTGAAGCTATGGAGAAAAAGGAACATCTCCACTGTCGGTGGGAGTGTAGACACTGTTGAAACCACTGTGGAAATCAGTTTGGAGATTCCTCAGTAAACTAGCACTAGAGGTCCCATTCAATGCAGCTATTCCCTTCTGGGTATTTTTCCAGAAGAACTGAAAACGTCATGACACAGTGATATATGTGCATCCATGTTTATAGCAGCATAATTTGTAATAGCTAAATCATGGAAGTAACCCAAATGCCAGTCTACTGAGAAATGAATGAAAAAGTTGTGGTATTTTTACATAATGGAATATTACTCAGCTATAAAGAAAGATAATCTTGAGGATTTTATCAGAAAGTGGACACAACTAGAGTCCATACTTGTAAGTAAAATAAATCAAACCTGCATGTGTAAACACTGTACTATCTCACTAGTGTAAGAATTTGAGACAGTGAATAAAATCT
>NW_004955472.1:11633278-11639597 GCF_000276665.1 Chinchilla lanigera | reverse complement strand
TAGGTCCTACTGAGTTGTACCTCTTAGAGTCCCACTTGCAACTTTTTGGCTGCTCTTATAAATATCAGTGATGCCCCTCCCATTGTGGTAATAATGAAAAGCTTACAGCTTGATCAAAAGGAGGCTGCATGAGAAATATAACTCAATAGAGTACATTTTGGTTTGTTAGATATGCTACTTTGGTCTTTTGACAGTTGATATGGGAGTAAATAACATCTGTGATACAATTGGCTGGCAATACTCATTTGCAGTATAATTAAACAACCATCATTTTGTTGGAGTGTAAACACAAAGATAAATTGTCCATGAATTAGCAAGTCCAACAGCTCAGTTAGAGAGACACAATATAGATGCATATATTGCAGAGTGTCTTCACCAAGACACACAACAAAATTAAAAGCAGAAGCAATATCAGCTTCCAAATAGGAGAAAAGAGTGCTCAAATAGAATTGTTAATTTTATTTTGCCTCATTTGAGCCTGTTTTTTATCTAGCATAGAGGCAGTTTCAAGTGATTTTTTTTTACTTTTAAATTCTATTTCAATATGTTTACCATTGATATTTTCTTTTCTGGAATTATTGCCATTCCTTTGTCATTAATGGATTAGAGCTATAAATAAAACCAGAAGTCAGTGCAAGTTAATTATTAGCCAAAGGTATTTATCTTCTCCTCAGGTGTCTAGCAGAATTGTTGAATTCATGTAAATGTCATAAAAGAAGAAAAAAAATCCATGGTCATTTCCACATGGTGGAGAAAATTGCCTTTGAACATAGTAATCATTCTAATGGAAGTTTTCTATGTATAAACAATTCTGACTTTTAAAAAAAACTGACTGCACAGGAGAATAGTGCTAATCATTGTTACTATGTCTTTCTCCTTCGACTCCATATAAAATCTCCTTGGATTTTAGAACTCTTGCTTATGGAATAACAAGGGGATACAATGGCGAGTTTTCAAAGTATGGAGAGACAGAAGCAAGAAAGTCAATTGTCAATGAACTTTTTGCATCTGTGCTGTCCTGATATATGATTTCAGAGCTCCATTTAATTGCAGACCTCTAATATTTATATTACTAAGTGAGAATAGAAACCATTTTGCCTAACAGAAGAGAATATAGTGAGTTGTCATGAAATATGTCAAATACAAAGATAAATAAAAATAATTTATTGCAATTTGCTTTCCTAAAGATAATGCCTAGGTTTTAGTTACTCTTCTTTCATTGCTGAGACAAGATACCTGATGCCCAAAATTAAGGAAGGAAAAGCTTATTTAGCTGAAAGTTTATAGAGGTGTCATTCTGTAATCTTCTGGCTCCCAGGCAGGGTGACACATAACAGACAGACAACAGTTGATTGCAACAGAGGACAGCAAAAGCAGCAAGGGCATAAAAGGGGCAAAAATGAGGAATAAGCCTCTTTCCCTCCCTTATACTGAAAGCAGGTTACCCACCCTAGGGTGGGTGTAGCACTCACACTCCCAATCCCAGCATTAAACTATGAACCATCACAAATTCTAGATTGAACCACCTCTGAAAAGCTGCCCCCCCCCATGACTTCATGAGGCTTTAGGGGACATCCAGACACACACACAAAAAAATCCAGACATTGCTGAAATGTCCAAGTCTTCCTTGAGATTTAAGGCAAACTCTCAGCTGCAAGCCCCTGTACAGAGAAAATTAAACACTTCCAATATTTAATGGCACAAGATAGATATTTTTGTTCAAGAGTTACAAATGGGGAAAGAGAATGAAACAAAATCAAGTCCAACATTTAGCAGGGCAAAAATTAAGTCCTGTAGTTCCATGTGGAATATTCATAGAAATCTGTGGCAAGTTGTTCACTCCAAAGTGTTTGCATGACTCCACCCCCAGGATTGTAGCTCACACAGCTAATCTCTTGGGCCCACTCTGCTCCCTCTTGCTTCACACACTGCTTTCTCAGGGCCACACTGGTGGCGTCCCAAGCCCTCGGAAATTGAGCAGGAAGCCTTCTTAACCTCACAACTCTTGTATTCTGCAAGTGGGTTTTCTCTCTCTTGGTTGTAGGGATAGAGTGCCTAGATTACTGAGCATTTTGAATACAATTCTGAGGAACAAGTTCTCTATGCTGCTACCATTCTGGAAAATGTGGTAGCTACCGCCATTCCGGAACAGAGTGCTCTGGTGCTTTCTTCTCAAAGCAAAGGCTTTCACTTTTGCAATCTGGAAGCTGCAAAGAGTGGAAATTTGCTGCTTCTTGTGATGCACTTAGGCCATTTTTATATTCTCCTGTTCTTTCTCAAGTAATCAAGCTCTTCTCTGCTCTATCCCTTCAGTCCACAGCACTACTAGAGCCTCTTTTCTGACCAAACTCACAATTTTTAAAATCATCCTGTTGGGTTCCTTGCTCTTGAGTCTCAACATAGATCTGGCTAAAAACCTCCAACACCAACCATGACACAGCCTCAACTTTCTACTGCCTTAAAATTTCTTCTGCCAGATTAATTAGTCACCCTTAATCTCAGTCCCAGGAAAAATCTCTGGACATGAGCAAAAGACAGACAAACTTTCTGCCAAGTCACAACACACATCTTCTGGAGCAAGCAGCAGTTCTTCCCAGCAGAAACCTCCCAAATATGGTCTTTACCAGCAAGATTTCTATCAAACTTCTGGTCTTTTGAACTCTGACCAGACTCTCCTACATAGAATAGCCTAAGGTGTTTCAGCTCTATTTTTTTCAGCCAGCATCTCTAAACCTTTCCAATCACTTCCTACAAGCCAGTCACAAATGCTCATGAGTCACACGGTCAGGTATAGTCAGAGCAATGACCCCATTTTTGGTATAACCTGCTGAGGTGCTTGCTGAGAGCCAATAGAATATGAATGGGTAATGGAAAAAGGTCGTTCTAAATACTAGTTATGACCTTATGATCAGCTACAGAAAAGAGGATTGTAATCATATTATTTCTCCCCTAATATAGTTCTACTATAATGTTGATAGACACAATACTGGTTCCTAAGGGTTGTTATAATGTTCAAGTTATGAAATGATAAAAGTAAGCATCACCCAAGGAAAACTTACTCTATTCTGGTAAGCAAATAAGTACATTTCCATTTGCATGCAGGATAGTTGTAACATGTTAGGTGAAATTATAGGCAAGTCTTTGTATCTGGAGACTGGTTTAAAGAAATGTGTCTGTTGCTAAGTTGACAAGGAGTGGATTGTGGTCGTTGATTGAATCAACTTGAGAAGCTTAGAAGGTTACCTAAATTGGCTCAGCAATTTTACACCCTAGGGTGTGGAGAACCTACCCTAGGGCAGCTGTCTGCACCATAATGTGTAGAAGATCCACCTTAGGATGGCTCATTGCCTGGATAGATAAAAGGGAAATGAGGAAGGACAGATTCATTTCTGTTCTTAAGAGAAACTCCTGCTTTTGGCTTTAACTTCAAAGTAGTCTCCTAGCTTCTACTGTACACCCTTTGGCAGCCACTTTGGATCCTTCAGCTTTTTGCAGCAGATCCATCAGCCTCCTGATATGGACTTGCATGGAACACTGCAGTGAGCTCCAGATCTTGGATTGAACCCTTTAGCCCCCAGTGTGCAGACACCTTCTGCATGCTTCCTTATCCAACTCTGTGACTGACCATCATAAGCCAGTCTTTTAATTTCTTATACATTTGTATATCTTGTATTATATTTATTTATCTAGTAAAACCCTAATACAGCCCTTTAGTACTGCATTGAAATGAGATCTATGAACTTTAATGATTATTGGCAATTAAATAAAAGTTTTACTTGCTATCTCATGATCTTTATCTTCTACATTACTACTATTAATATTTATGCAACATGCATCTCTACCCCAGATTTTATAAAAATAACCTACTGATTTATGCAGTGACTTATTACTTTAATTTCATTCATGATAGGTATGTTATATTCCTAACTTCCATAATTAGTACTGGTTAAATTGGGCTGCTCTGCACTGCAGTAAACCTCAAAATTTCACTGACTTTATAGGATTACCTTTATTTTCTGTGTACCGTAAGTATAAAAAACATTTGTCCAACAAAAGTTTTGAGAGTGAACTAAGATCAAAGAGAACACCATGTTTACTATTTTAAAAGTAGAACAGGATGAACCTTTTTATGGTTTGGCTTGAAAATGGCACAGGTGACCTCCATTCAAGCTCACTGATCAAAATGTGATATATAGACGTGCCCCATTTCAAGAGTAAGGAAGGTAGGAGTGGGAGGTGTATCATCTCCCTGTCTGACGCACTAAGCAAAATTATGTGATGGCTGCAATGAAAATTAAAACTGGAGTCAAACTTTCTTAACTAAAATTGAGGGCACAAATGTGGAAATTTGCATTTCAAGAAAACTTGAAACTTATAGGAAATAACTCTGAAGAAAAAATAGCGTTCATTTCACAAAGTAGAATTTATCTAGAAATGTAAAATTAACTTGACATTTGGAATTCATCAATGTACCCTACAAAATATAGAATAACAAAAAACAATCATAAACTAATAAATCTAGCAAAATGGACCCTTCAACAATTTGACATTTTCATGGTACAAAGTCTCTGAAAACTGGATTAGAAGGCAATAGGTTTAATTTTAAAAAGGATACCAACAAAACTACACACCAGACTTACACTTAATGAAATATTAAACATTGACCCAAGATTTAAAAGAAAAGATAAAGACCTCTTTACCTACTTATATTTAAGATTGAGCTACAAGTCACAACAAGCAAAGGCAAATAAATATTAGAAAATATATACAGTTCAACAAGAAAGAGGTAAAAATGTTATTATTTGCAGACACTATTGTTTATGTGAAAAATCTAAAGGATGGTTTAAAAAGAAATAAAAAGATATCCAAAAACTAACACCTCAGAAAGGTATAAGATCAATATACAAAATTCATTTGCATTTTATGTACTAGCAGCAATTAATAGAAACATAAAATTTTGAAAATATACCACCAAAACATAAAATACTTAAGAATAAAACAAAATATTTATAAAACTATAAAAAGAGCCCCTGAAAAATTCATCTAAAGGCCTAAGAGGTATATTTATATCTGTCTATATCTATATCATCTATATCTATGTCTATATCTATATAGTTCAAGTTCATGAATTAGAACTCAATTTTGTGAAAATTTCCTTAGCTTTAAATTGACCAGTAAGTTAAGTGCAATTTGATTCACATCCTAACATGGTTTTCACAGTAGTTTCTAAAATTTATATGAAAAAACAAAGAAACTAGAATGGCCAAAACAGACTTAAGTAAGAACAGTTTCTGAAGAAGGCCTATTTTCAAGTCTAAGTACAAAGCAATAGTAATTAAATTAGTATGATCTACAGTTCAATAGTACACAACAGAGGTTCCATTCAAAGTTAAGAAATCAAGGTAATCCAAAAATCAGAGGCAAAAATTTCAATAATAAGTAATGGAATAACTGTACACCCAAAGAAAAAGACTAAACCTGGAATACATAATACAATCTTCATGAACTTGGAGTATGTAAAGAATTTCTGGAAAGAAAAGAAATAGCAAAGTTATTCATAAATTGATAAACTATGCTCCATTTTAACAGAACATTTTCATTAAACAATGTTCTTAAAACAATGAAAAAATAAAACACACTTGGAGGAAGAGTTCCAATATATATGTCAGAGTATGCAATATATATCCAATATATATGTCAGAGTATGCAAATATGCAAATATGAAACTAATTTCTCAATATTGATAATTCAAATAATTTCATATAGTTTTATAAGTAATTTTGTAAAACCAAAAGTACACAAACTAAGGCAAATTCATGAAAGAGTCTTGAATGTAAACATTATCAAGCAAATGCAAATTAGTGCATGCTACAAGATGCTTCTGTACACCAACTGGGATATTTGGAGTTGAAAAAATTGACAGCTATGTATGATGCTGAGACAGTCCAATGAACAGGACTTTCATATATAGGTGGTGGAAGTATAAAATAGATGAACTATTTTGGACAACTCTTTGGCAGTTTCTCAAGATAAACATACATATAGACTGTGTGCCAACAATTTCACATTGTGGTATTTCACCAGGAAAAAGAAATACATATGCACAAAAAAGGTCTTACTTTAAAATATTTATGTATTTCCTTGCCATTTGTATTTCTTCACCTGAGAAGTGTGTATTCATCTCACATGCTCATTTTTGAATTGGGTCTTTCAATTTTTTTTTTTTTACTTTAAAAATAAAAGGAGGAAAACAGTAACAGAGAGGCAACCTTTTACAAAATAGCAAAAGAACAGTACAGACAATACAGAGTTACAAACA
>NW_004955472.1:11630799-11631534 GCF_000276665.1 Chinchilla lanigera | reverse complement strand
TAAATATTTCAATTTGTTGGATGTTATTGTGAAAGTTATGGTTTCTTTAATTTCTCTCTCAGTCTGTTTGTTGTTTGTGTATAGGAATGCTATCGATTTCTGGGTGTTGACTTTGTATCCAGCTACACTGCTGAATTTGTTGATTAACTCAAGGAGTCTTCTTGTGGAGTTTTTGGGGTCTTCCATGTAAAGTATCATGTCATCTGCAAATAGTGATACTTTTCCTTCTTCCTTTCCTATCCTTATTCCTTTTAATTCTCTCTCCTGTCTTATTGCTCTGGCTAATGGTTCCTGAACTATACTGAACAGGAGTGATGACAGCGGACATCCTTGTCTTGTTCCTGATTTTAAAGTAAAACCTTTCAGTTTTTGTCCTTTGAGAATGATGTTGGCTGTCGAAATGTCATAGATGGCTTTGGTCAAGTTAAGATAAAGACCATCTATTCTTATTTTCTGTAGAGCTTTTATCATAAATGTGTGTTAAAATTGTCAAAAGCTTTTTCTGCATCTATTGAGATGATCATGTGGTTTTTGTCTTTGGCTCCATTGATATGGCATATAACATTTATGGATTTTTGAATATTGAACCAACCCTGCATTCCTGGAATGAATCTGACTTGGTTGTGATGTGTGATTTTCTTGATAATTAGCTGCATTCTATTTGCTAGTATCTTATTGAATATCTTTGCATCTGTATTCATTAGGGAGTGTGGTCTGCAGTTCTCTTTCTTGTTG
>NW_004955472.1:11610077-11629513 GCF_000276665.1 Chinchilla lanigera | reverse complement strand
TGAAGTTTACATTGTCTGCAAACAGAATAACTACACCTGCTTTTTTCTGGATTTCTGTTGCATTGTTTTCCATCCTTTGACTTTTAATCTGTGGATTTCCTTTTGAGTGAAGTGTGTTTCCTGTACAGCATATCACTGGATTTTGTTTTTTAATCCACTCTGCCAGTCTGTTTCTTTTGACTGGAGAATTGAGGCCATTTACATTTATAGTTATAACTGATCTGTATTGATTTATCATTGTCATGTTATTTACTTTCGTTGGTTCCCTACATTTTCTACCTGTTTACTTGCTTTCTTTTCGTGACATTTCATTTGTGCTGTTGTTCTTGAGATTGCAGTGATATTTTTCTCTGTCCAGAATATCTTTTAGTACTCTTTGTAATGCTGGCTTGGCACTCATGAGGTTCTTCAACTGTTCTTTGTCTTGAAACTATTTTATTTCTCCATTGAATTTGAGAGATAGTTTGGCAGAGTACATCAGTCTTTGTTAGAAGCTGTTCTGTCTTAGGACCTCTAATAGTTCCCTCCAAGCTCTTCTCGATTGGATGGTTTGTGCTGAGAAGTCTGCTGTGAATCTGATGGGTTTTCCTTTATAGGTAATCTGTTTCTTTTCTCTAGCAACTTTTAATGCTCTGTTCTTTTGCTGGAGATCTGGGAACCAGACATATAATATGTCTGGGTGTAGTTTTATTTTGGTTGTGGTTGTTTGGAGTTTTATATGCTTCCTTTACCTGTATATCAGGTTCTGTTTCCATGCTTGGAAAATTTTCTGCTCTTATTTCTGCAAATATTCTTTTCATGTCAGTTGTTTTGCCTCTTGCTGGTTCATTGACTCCTATAAGTCATACGTTATTCCTTTTTGCCACATCTTGCAGCTGTTGAATTGACTTTTCCTGGATCCTTGTTGATTTTACAAGATCCTTTCTTTCACATCATAGCTGCATGCTGTCTTCAAAGTCTGAGATTCTATCTTCAGCTTCAATCAAGAGGTTTTGGCAGCTTTAAATGGCAGCTCTGTTTTCCTGGAAGTCTCTTCAAATCTAGTTCATGCGTTCTCGTTCCTTTCTATATTTTTCATTGAACGCTTCTGTCCCTTGCCTTTGTTCTTCTATTTTCTTATATGTTTCTTCTTCAGACGTTTGGAGCAGTTCCTTCATTATTATTGTCATTTCATTTTTTGCCTGAGAGATTATTTCTGATCTCATCTTCTCTATGGCCGTATGCAGTTCTTTCTTTACTGCCATTGCAATCATTTCAGCTATTTCAGGCATGTTTTTACCAAGTTCTCCTATGTTGATATCTCCTGGACTTGTTTTGACTGTGGTGGAGTTCTGGGATTTTGTTTTAGTCCTTTGTTGTGTAATGTTTGCTACCAGATGCAGAAAGCTCAGTTTCCCTCTTCAGTAGCTGCACAGCAATGGCCACTAGTGTCCCTAGTTTTCCTGTTGGTGAGCTTTGCCCCTGAGTTACCTCTGAAAAGCGCTCCTTAGACTCGTGTTTACTGGCAGCTGTTGATTTGTATATAGTTTTCTCCAGTCTCAGACACTGGCATTAGTGTCATCTGATGGCTGACAGTTTGATCCAGCATCCCCTTGCAATTCACGGCATGTGCAGGGGCCAGAGTCTTGTTGCACTGGTGTGAAAATCCTGGTCCAGTGGACCTATGTCCCCATGCAGTTCAGGGTACAGGCAAAACCCAGACACAAACTGCAGGGTTGACAGTTTATGAACCACCTGATTCTGTGTCTCCAGTCAATTCAGGACACATACAGGGAGCAGATGCAGGATGGATGGGTAGCAGTAACAGACTGCCCATGCCTTCGACCTCCTAAGTTTTCCCAGCGAAAGTAAAGCACTGACTTGAACCATGGGACCAGCAGCTCTTGGAGAACTTGCTCACTGATCGCAGGGCGCATGCAGGGAGGGGCTACATGCACTTCCCCCAGCCAGAGAAGTCCTGGGGCTTCTGAGTGAGGACCTGAGTGGGTGGAGGGAGGTCAGAGACTCCGGCTGTAATGGCGGCGGGGTCCTGGGTTGGCTGCTGTGCTATCAGAAAGTAGATGGGAAATATCTGGCTCTCTCTGAGAGTTTCAGCTGGGAACTATGGTGGTGTGAGCAAAGCATGGACTCGAACTGCTGGACCACTTGCTCATTTGGTGCAGGGTGTGTGCTAATACTCATGCCCCCCACCCACCCAGAGAAGTCCCTGGGCTTCTGAGTGCAGACCTCCTCTCTGCCGTGAGTGCAGGGAGGGCAGAGACTCAGTGTGTAATGGCGGCAGGGTCCTGGGTCACCTGCTTTGCCCTCAGAAAGTAGATGGGAAACACCTGGCTCTCTCCACTAGTTTCAGCTGGGAACCGTGGTGGTGTAAGCAAAGCACAGACTCAAACCCTGTTTCTTCAATTTTAGGGGCCTGCTTTTCTTTAATGCTTTATATGTTCTAAGTAGAAGTCCTTTGTCTGAGGAAGATATGGCTTTTTTTTTTTCCCCATTTGTGGATTTTCTCTTCACTCTTTTGGGGAGTTCTTTTGATGTACAGATCTTTTTTAATAAGATGAGACCCCAGTTATTGATTATTTGAAGTATTTCCCATGCAGTTTGGTTTTTGTTCATGAACTCTCTGCCTACACCTATATCTTCAACATTTCTACCTACTTTCTCTTGCAGTAGATTTACTGTTTCTGGTTTAATATTTAGAATTTAATCCATTTTGACTCAATGGATCCAGATATTCCCCTTCTTGGCATCTTTCCAAAGAATTAAAAACATCATACCACAATGATATATGTGCACCAATGTTTATTGCAGCCATCTTATAATAGCTAAATCTTGAAAACAATCTAAATAAAAAAGATGTGGTATTTTTACACAATGGAGTATTACTCAGCTATAAAGAAGGATACTCTTGAGGTTTTCATAGGTAAAAAGATGCAACTAGAGATGATATTCACATGTGAAATAAATCAGACTCTCACGTGTGAATATTATATTGTCTCTCTAGTATAAGATACTGAAAGAATAAATAAGATCCAAAACGTACTATAGATATCATGAAAAGTAAAGAAACTGCTCAAAAGGAAAGAACAACTGGGATGGAGGAAAGGAGAAAAGCAGGAAGTGGAAAATATGTATACATACCCAGAAGATAGCTTAGATAATTGTGCTACTAATGTCTACTAGTTCATTGAAAGGATCTGTTTCTGCTTATATTTTTTTTTAAATTTGCATTCCTATATCTTGTAATCTGAGCAACTACTTTGAAGATAACAATATGCAATGTAATAATCATTGCTATTTTTCTACCATTTTGTTTTGACATTCTGTATACTTTTTATTGTCTCTTTCACTTTAAAATAAAAAAAAAACTATAACAACTGTGAGCAAAATAGCCCAAACAGCATGCCATAAAAAATTCATTAAAGGGGCTGGGGATTTAGCTCAGTGGCAAAGCGCCTGCCTGGCAAGCGCAACATCGTGAGTTCGATTCCCGGTACCGGAGGGGGAAAAAAAAAAAAAAAAAAATTCATTAAAGAGATGTTTACTTGGCCCTAAAGAATGAACTGGTGATTCACATCATGAATGAGTAAATTGATAAAAAATACTGACTGGTGTTTAATAAGTGCTATTACACTGAATAAATTCTCAACATTCCCAATGAAGTGTTGAAGTCCAAATGCAGGTAAAATTAATTTACAATGAACAGTGGTTGTCTGTGTGACATAGGCTTACACTGGAGCATAGCATGAGTGAACTTTTAAAGTATTTTATTTTCCTTGGGGATTAGTATAGAAGTGAATGCATTTCTGAGAGCCCACCGAATTTGACCCTTAAGATCTGCGTATTTCACTCCAAGTAAATTTTATTTCAACAGAGCAACTGAGAAAATGCTTAGACATATTAAATACAGTTTGAGGTTGATTTACAGATATTCTTTTAAGAAATATTTGTTGATAAACAGAAGATAAAACAAAGTAAGCAAAGAAAACTCATAACCTTCACTGGGTGTTTTGTGAGATTAATAACAAGAACAAAGTAGTATTAAAGCATCAACATGGCAGTCAGGGTGAAGGAAATATTACATCATAATCTACTGGTTCTGCTGCAAACACAGAAACCATTCATGGTGTGCATTCATTTGTGTATCTAGTTCAGAAATAGCTGGAGAGAAATGCAATGATTAAGGGTTTAGAATGGATAAGGAAAGAATAAAGAGGTATGATTTCTCAAGTGAAAAAAAAATCTATTTTCAAGGCAAATGTGATGATTTATTATTCTACCCATGCTAAAGGGAGGAGGCGATTGTTTTGGGGGGTATATAAAATATCTATTATTTAGCTTTTCTATTTGAAACAGTTATGTTTTTCTGTCATGTACTAATCAATATGCAAAACATTTTGAGATTTTTAAATATTATTCTATATCACACTAATTTATTCTGTTTCAAAATGACTTAGAATTCTAACATTTCTGGCATTGTGTTTTTAAAAATGAGTGAGTATAAAGCACGTTCACCCTTCATGAGAGAATAACGTAGTAGAAATTATGTATTAGTATCAGAAAAAGAAAAATGATATATCTTAACCAATAAGAAAATAACCAAAATAAAATGAGAATAATGAACTTCTGAACATTATATGATTTAATTCTTCTATGTGATTATACACTAGCTAGAGTAATTATTGGCAAAGAAGTTACTGGTCCTCTGGAAAATGAAAGCTAGCATCAAACAACCTTCTGAATTTTCTACCATGGGAAACAATGTCCTTCATATGTCATCCTTTGATTTAACATTAGTGTTATTTGACAGGAAATAAAGTCTGTAAACTGTTCAACCAGAAAACTTTAAGTTCATAGTTACATAATTTATATCTCCATCATATTGAAGTTTATGTTTCTAAGTCTTAATTTTTTCTCCTAGATATACCAATTGGGTATAATAATACAGTTTGCCACATGAGTTTAAGGTATAAAAAGAATAAAAAGAAATCATAAATGTACGACTACAAAGCAATTAACATGATATTTGCATACTAAAAGAATTAGTCAAGTTCTTGTCACCATAAAATTTGACTTGTAAGGTAAAGGTGGAAAATAAAGGAGCAAACTGTTACCTTGAAAATCATGTGAAAATCTGGGTGAATAATATATTAAACAACAAGTTTTAAAACTGAGTAAAAAGAAAATATGTAGTATTAGAATTCTTAGCATTGTTGGGAAGGGCAGGCCAGAGGACAGTGAACTGCAGAAAATGTTTGTTAATTACACTCTGTGGCAAGGCAGGGCAGGCAGAAGGCAGCAGGTAGCAAGTAAGGATGGTAGCTCTCTTTCTGTCCCCTATGCTCCATAGAGGCTCCTGGCCCTGAGAGTTGGTAGCACTCACACTCAGACTGGGGTACACTTAAACTCAGCATCACAACATTAATTCCAGTACTACATCCTTAATTCCAGCATCATACACCCTACATCCAGCCATCTCTGGAAAGCTCCATATATGACCATATGAGGCTTTGAGGGGACATCTAGATACAAGTTATAACATTTAGGAACAGAAACTTGTAGAATAGGCCAAAACTAGAAGGGAAGAATTTTTTGTTTTGTTTTGGTTTTGGGTACTGGGAATCGAACTGAGGACCTCACACTGGCCGGGCAGGTGCTGTGCCACTGAGCTGTATCCCGGGCCCCAAGGGAAAAAATTTAAGCAAGAAAATCTTGACTTCTTTCACAACTTTGTCTAGGGTTGACTATATGTCCTGGGTTTCAAAATAATATTTTTCTTCCACACTATTGTATAGATGTAGATGAAAGACATACTGTATTTACTAAGCTGGTGGACTAGATTGTTATGCATTGATCTTATTTATAATTTTGAAAGTAAATAAGGTTTTTGTAAATATGTAAAACTAAGGGCAACTTAGTTCTGCTTCCTAACTTTTTGATAATCCAAGGGAGCATATTCATTAGAATTTCAAGAGCTAGAATGACATGATGTTTTTAAAAGATGAAATCCTACTTAAATGAGAAATAGATTTTAGATTATCATTTACTTCTTCAATCTACATTTTAGCAATTTTAATCTTATCTAAGTTATGTGTGTTTTACACAAAGATGAACCAGAAAACTGAATGTCTAATTTGTGCACACCCCACACCTGCCACTTTCTTTTTATATTTTTTTTGCCACTTTCAATTCTGTAATTCATACTGTCAGTTTCTGAAGCTATACTCATTTCTGACAGGATGGGGGACAATGAAAATTCTAGACTCTATTCAAATGGTAGGATAATATTAATACAAGTAATTATAATATTCACCAAATGTTCCAACCACCACTAAACTGTTGCATGATATGATGTATTGATTTATTAAGTATATGCTAAATATTATACCCAGTTCTTCACATTTATATTGTGCTGAAGCTGTATCATACTCATCTAAGATAAGCATTATATTTATTTTACTTTTTCCCAACATGATACAAACCAAAACCAAAGGGCCCAGCATCATACATATAGGATTTTTTTTTTCCCCCCTCCGGTACCGGGAACCGAACTCATGACCTTGTGCTTGCCAAGCAGGCGCTTTTGCTGCTGAGCTAAATCCCCAGCCCCACATATAGGATTTGAACTTGGTTTTGTCTCAGTACAAATAGAAAATTCAAAAACATTCTTTGATTTTATGACTTAAGACTTCTTCCCTTTCAATCATTATGTGATATCATGGAATACAATAGAGATCAGAGAAATACTAACTTGTATCATAGCTCCTTGTTTTACTTAAAATCATTCCCTACAGCCCTTGTAGAGATCTAGCCCTCTTGATTCAGTATTTCCTGCTTTCTTTTAGTTTTGTATTAGGTTTTATTTCTTCAGGATCCTGTCTGCTCAGGATGTTATATCAGCCTAAAAATTAGACGGGTGCTTTCTTTCTACAAGGATTTTGCATTATAATTTTATTGTTTTACTGTTTACTTGAGACATGATTGATCATTCAGAGGTATTTCACCAATAGGATATGAAGTTGATATTACTATGGAAAAATGACTGAATTTACAGCAGACGCTAACATTTTCCCTGACCCTATCAACTACAATCTTTCCTTTTCTCTTAAAAGGAGGGCTTCATTCAATGGCATATTTGTGCTTTTGTATATTTAATTTTTCCTTATGAAAATATTTAGTAATTAACATGTTATTTTACTTTTATCATAAGTCAAAAATCTTAATTTTGTTTATGATATTATAGGTAAAATAATTCTTGAAAAGATTTAAAGGAAAAATTCCCCTCCCCAAATATGGATAAAATGAATTCCCCAAAGTTGAGGAACACAGAAAGGCTTGGTTCATAAAACTCACCTTCTCCCATAAATCAAGTTGACAACGGCAAAACTTTGGACCTGCTCAGAAATGTTCTAGAACTATAAGGAAGTAAGTAACATGCTTGTGTTTTTATTATTCTTTCTTTTACTGGAGAGTGATGGAAATGTTTACTAGAAGGAAGTGTATGAAACATGGCCAGATAATAATGACAGTATAAAGTGTCCTCATTTTCTTGGAGAAAAGCCAGACCTGTAAGTGTCTACCTTGTCAAATCATCTGAATGACATGAATCTTCTCCCTCCCCAAGTGCACTAAGCATCAGTGAATTGATGAGGAGCATTTAATACTGATTTTATAACTCAGGTATGCCACAAATACAATTTAGCTCTCAGATAAGTATATCTATAGATATACTGACCTCATGTACTTGGGAGAAAGAAAAAGGAATATAAAGCACCCACGTTTGTTTTCCAATTAAAGTCCAAGACAATCAAATCTGGTAAGACAAAGTTAGTTAAGAATATACCCACACTAAAAGAGATATATGGTTTCTTTAGAATGATCATCTTGAAAAGAAATGGCATAATGAATATGGTAATAATCTATTATTTTATAGTAAAAGGAATGCTAGTAAATTTTTAAAAATAGTTCCTCAAAGAAAACAGGGACAGGGGCTGGGGATTTAGCTCAGTGGCAAAAGCGCCTGCCTGGCAAGCGCAAGGTCGTGAGTTCGGTTCCCGGTACCGGAGAAAAACCAAAAAAAAAAGAAAACAGGGACATATGATTATAAGAAAAAAAGCCAGTCTACACTAGAAGAAAATCTAATTTGAGGAAAATTTATTTCACTAATAAGAGCATTAATCAAGGAAATACTTTCAGAGAAAAAGATAATTTGAAGTAATAGAAATACATAATAGATCATACAGTATTTATTGACTAAAGAAACAAATGTTAAGGAACATTATTATTAAAATATTTAAAAATAGAAACGTTAAGGAACTAAAAATTGCATAATTATAGCAAGAAATTTGAGTTAATTCCACAGAGTGCTTATTAAAAACATAGCAGATTAAAAGGAACAAATAAAATATGCGTAGTCCAGTGTTACACAGTTTGTGTCTCTGGGTTAGAGACTTAAACACTGAAAATTACAAAGGATAAAAGGATTAAATGAAGTAATAAAATTCCTAGAAAAATTAACTGTTTGATTTTTAAATCTCTAACTCAGTGTAAGAAAAATGAACTGGGGTAGAGTCAGGGACTTTAGAAGACTAATCTTGTATTTCCTATTTCTAACAATGTTATTTTTAACAATGGCTTACCATCTAGAGACTGTTAAAAGAAAATAAACCTCGCACAACTTTTTATAGTCAATTAAAATATCATCTATTTGTTTCTCTCACTATGTATATTTACATACACACCCAAAAATAAGAGTTTTGAAAAGATAGTCACTTTAATATTAGAGATTTTTCTGCTTCCTGAATCGGAAATTTGGTGCACTGCCTTTAGTTACATTCATATTTAGTCTTTCCATCTCATTCATTTCTAGTCTATGAGTATTTAGCACTTTGATTAAAAAATTAAGTGACTTTTCTCTCTTACACAAAAACATTCACTATTTAATGGTTAGAAATTTTAGTATACTTTCCACTCTAGATTCCCTTTTTAAAATTTCTTTACTTTAAAAATTAAAACAGACTAACAAAACGATGAAGACAAATTTAAAACAACACAAAAAAACAAAAATAATACATAATCTCAAAACAAAATGATAAGAATTAACAATGGTTTCTACATTACATACTGTTATCTTCAATGAAGTTGCTCAGTCCACCAAACATAAGAATGTAAGATTGATCAAACAATCAAAGACTGTAACGAGTAATAAAAAAAAAATCATTGGAAATGATGCAAAGCTTCACCATACAAGATGGTAGAAGTTCAACAATGGTTCTTATACTGCATATGGTTGTTTTCAGATCAGTCATTCTCATTACCAGATTCAAGCATGCAAAATTGGTTAAGAAAAAAGAAAATGTTAAGCATTACCTATTTCTTTCAATAAAAAAACAGACATCAGCAATATACCTATTCCAGCTATCCTTATGTATACATATAAATTTTGTTTTTCATTAAAAAACCTAAAATAAGAAAAACAAATATATAACTAAACAGCATACAGAACAATAATACAGAATTTCAAAACATGGTGACAAGATATTTCCTTTATAGAATGCTCCATTAGAAATACAAATCTACTTTAATGTATGTAATATTTCACCTAAATACTCCTTCAAAGAGGATAACATTTGTTATTACTCTTTGTGTTACTTACTATACCTACCACATAAATGTACACGGCATATAATTACAGAATGAATAATTAAATGAACAAAATGATAAATTTTTAAACAATAATCTATACTTTCCCCTGTACTTTGTAGTAGTCTATGAATTTGGGCTAAAAAATATTAAAATTGAGCAAGAAAATAAAAATGATATACATTTAATAAAACTTTATTACACAAAGTTTTAAGAAATTATTATTCACAAAAGATTTTATATATTTTTGAGCATATCTTTTAAAAATGGAAGTTGACATGCTACAATTTTCAGTCATCTAAAGATCTGATATTTGGCCACAGTTTTTTGTACTTGTCCTTCTGATAAGTGGGTAATGGGTCAGGTCTTTCCAGTGCTTATCACAGACTTCTATGGAATTACTTTGTTTTTGTTATTAGTACTCTGATTTCCATGTTTCTTAGGGTTTTACATATTCTGTCTTGTACAGTTTGTGTCTTGCAAAAGTTATCTGTACATGTACTCTTCCCTCTAATCAGAACAGAAATCATCATGTATCTTTTCTAACTCCTGCATTGAGAGGGAAAAAAAGCACTGGTTAGAGTACAATAGAGACAATAGCAAGGCTCAAAGGTTGAAGACAAAAGATTCAGCAGAAACTAAAGAAAAACTTCTAAAGGGCATGACAGCTCTTTTTGTATTTTCTGGGCTATAATTTATGAAATCAGTTTTCATTTTGAAAGTTCCCTAATTTTCTCTCACTTCCGTCTGAGATACAGCACACATGAATATTGAAGACAGACGGCCCCTCAAAATGATTCAATCAGGTGGTATTTGTAATGAAGCTGCAGGCTGTCACTTGGATTTCTTAGTGCCAGTCTAAATCATCTTCTAGCTTTCACTGCCAAAAAGAAGAAAAAAATGTAACAGTTCTTTAGCTTAAATCACCAAGATAGATGCAGCAAACTGTTTTTGGAAATAGATATTCTTTCTGAATTTTAATTATAAGTGATTTATTTTTTTATTTTCTTTTTTATTTTAAAGAGAGTAGTACATGAGAAACAAACAAACAAAGAAATAGAACAGTAGCAGCATACCAGGATCACGAACATAAACAAATCAAAGCAAAAACATTCAAAGTGATACAGGGTCTCAAGACAAATTAATACAAATCAACAGTGGTTGTTATGTTGCATATCACTATCCTCAACTACATTGCTCAGATTATCAGATGTAAGAATGAAAGATTGCTCAAACAATTAGAGAGATTAAGAAAATAATTCTTCAGTAAAACAGTAGAGATAATACAGTTTCACTAGACAAGATGGGAGTTCACCATTGTAATTCCAGTGCATATTGTTACCTTCAAATCAGTTGCTCACACCACCAGACACAAGCATGCAAAGTCAATCAGAACATAAAAAATTGTGAGCATTTCAATACACCATCAGACAACAGCAATACAGTCATCACAGCTATTCATATGTATATTTACGTTTTGCCTTCCTTCTTTCTTTTTTCTTCTTTCCCTCATCCCAGTCATTCCTTCCTTTGAGCAGTTTCTTTCCCTTTCCTATCATCTATTGTACGTTTTGAGTTTTATCTAGTCTTTCAGGTTCCTACACCAAGGAGACAATATCATGTTTACGCATGTGGGTCCGATTCATTTCACTTATGGGGATGGTCTCTAGTTGCATCCCTTTACCTACAAAAGCCTCGAGTTTATCTTGTTTAATAGCTGAGTAATACTCCATTGTATAAAAACACCACATCTTTTTTATCCATTCCTCAGTGGATGGGAAGTTGGATTGTTTCCAAGATTTAGCTATAACAAATTGTGCTGCTGCACACATGGGTGCACATATATTGCTGTGGTATGATTTTTTCAGTTCTTCTGGAAATACACCCAGTAAGGGAATAGCTGGGTTAAATGGGACTTCCAATCCTAGCTTTGTGAGGAATCCCCAAACTGATTTCCACAGTGGTTTCACCAATCTACACTCCCACCAGCAGTGGAGTAGGATTCCTTTCTCCCCACAGCCTCTCCAGCATTTGTTATTGGTTGATTTCTTAATGATAGCCGTTCTTTCTGGGGTGAGATGGAATCTCAGTGTTGTTTTAATTTGCATTTCTCTAATGACTAATGACGCTGAACATTTTTTTCATGCATTTATTCACAATTAGTATCTCTTCATTAGAGAAGTATGTAATCATCTCAGATGCTCCTCTTTGGATTAGGTCTTTGAATTTGGGAGGCCTGACCTTTTAAAATTCTTTATATGTCCTAGATAGATGTCCTTTGTCTTAGGGGCAGTTGGCTAAATTTTTTTCCCAATTCATGGATTTTCTTTTTACTTTATTGGTGATTTCTTTAGATGTGCAAAAACTTTTCAATAAGATGGGATCCCAGTTGTTGATTGTTTGAAGTATTTCCCATGCAGTTTGGTTTTCGTTCATGAACCCTTTGCCTACCCCAATGTCATTTAGATTTCTACCTAAATTCTTTTCCAATAAATTTAATATTTCTGTTTTAATATTTAGATCTTTGATCCATTTTGACTTTAATTTAGTGCATGGTGAAAGACATGGGTCTAGTTTTTGGCATGGGGCACCATTTATTAAAGAGGCTATCTTCTTTCCATTGAACATGTTTGGCCCCTTTATGGAAATAAGGTGACTGAGTGTGTTTGTAGTTGTATCTGTACCTTCTAAACTGTTCCATTGATATTTAGGTCTGTTTTTGTGCTAGTACCATGCTGATTTTATCACAGTAGCTTTGTAATGTAATTTTAAGTCAGGAATTGTGATGCCTCCTGCCTTTCCTTTGTTTCCCAAGATTGATTTTGCCATTCTAGGCCTCTTATGGTTCCAGATGAACTTTAGGAGTGTTTTCTCTAGATCTGTGAGGTATACTAATGGTATTTTAATTGGGATTGCATTGAATCTGTTCAACAATTTTGGGAGTATGGCCATTTTCACAATGTTTATAAGTGATTTATTTATAATAAATCCCCAATCTTTTGAAGTCCAGTTCCATACACAGTTTCCTTGAATACTGTATGTCCTTGCTGGCTTGAGTGTCACTAGAATGGACTAGAGTTACTTATATTTCCTTTTTAATATTAAAACAAGTACTTTAAATATGATTAAATATGGGATAGCCAAGATATATGTATAAAGAGTTATTGTATATAAATAATGGAATACTATTCAGCTGTAAGGAAAAAGGAAATCCTGCTATTTGGGAATACCTGGTTGAACCTGAGAGACACTGTGCTAAATGCAATACACCAGGCATAATAAGGCAAATGTAGTGTGACTTCACTTAAATGTAGGATCAATGGAAGTTACAGTCTTTGTCATGAGCACACTATGCCAGTGACATAGACCAGTCATGCCTTTGTCTTTCCAGTGTCAGAACCCGCCAAATAACAATAAATGCACAAGCCATATCATTTTGTTCATCTGGCTAAGTACTCAAAATTCATTTGGTAGCCAGTGATTTGGACAATCACAGATTCTTTGATTCCAATCAAGTTACACTTCACACAATGTTTGAGGAAAAAGAAGTGCTATGAAAGAGTTAGCAATGTCTGAAGTATTTAAAGTGGCAAAATTGAAAGCCGAGGTGAGAGCCTACAGAAATGCAAGAAGACACCACAGGTGGACAAAGGAGATCATTCACCAGATATAGCATCTTCACAGGGCTTCTGGAGAGCAACCATTTCATTTAAACCTTGAATCCAAATCCTAGGCAGGTGAGTGGGCTGTTCATGCCTGAACTGAAGTCATGGAAGACAGAACTGGGTTGTACATGTCAACTTCAAAAGTGGTGTGAAGAGATAACATTTTGTGTACATTTCCATACCTCAGTGTTGTGTGCTCCTCATTTTGTATGATCCAGGTGGGGGAGTTACACTATTCATTGGTCTGTTATGTCCAATAAGTGTGTGAGCTTGCTATTGTTTGTATAATTTATATATGTCAGCGTGTCTCCTGATTCAGTTTAATAAGTTTATGGTTGAATAATTTTATTGGCATGATTAACTTACTTTCAGTATATGCCTTATGACTGTGTTGTGATGCAGGGAGGTTTTTTTTTTTTTTTTTTTTTCACTACACTTGGTGAGTCCAACATCTGGTGGTTACCTATTTGCAAGACAAGATACCAACAAATTCTGCCTAATCATTTGCACTCAAAATGAGGAAAAATTGGTATTAAAAATGGAGTCACTTGAGGAAAAGCACACCTAAAAGCAACAAAGGGGTGAGACATGACTGTCAAAGTGTAATGTCAACTTGACTGGCTTTAGAATCTGCCTGGATGATTGGTGAAGCATATTTCTGGGTATATCTGGGTGGGTCATGGAAAAGTGATGTTGGGGTCTATATCCAGTCCCTTATTTCTTGCTTCCTCACACTGTTCCTCTGCTTTGCCTCCAAAAATTCTTAAACTAAGCATTTTTGCTCTGCCATACACATCAGCGTGATGTTCTGCCTTGTAACCATTTGATCACAGCGTAAATCCCTTAAAACTGAGCCAAATTAAACTTGCTGTACTTTAAATTGTGAGTATTGAATATTGTTTCTGAGTAATAAGAAAGCTTATTAATATAGAAAATTAGTACCAACAATGGAACTGTTTCTGTGATTGTACCTAACCATGTGATTTACAAGCCACTGGAACTGGCTTGTGGACAATGTCTGGAAATTCTTGGAGAAATGTCATGGAGAAGCCCCAGAGTGTTGCAAAGAGGTCCTGGTTGATGATTTGGGCTGGAGATCATAAGAACAGACTCCTTATAAGAAAGGAGATAGTAAAGACCAGATTCAGGAGGTTTCAGTTGGGAGCAAAAGTTTCATAAGCAATTTGACTAGGATCACTAGAGATCATTTGTGCTACACTCTGGTCAAATTTGGTCTACATTTTTCTCAAGTCCTGGGACTTTGCAAGAGATTGACATTGAAGATAGAAGACTAATAGACCTGGTAGAGGACATTTCAAGATTTGCCAGTATTTAAGTTGTTGTGTGGATACCACTAGCTGCTTTCAGTTAGATTTAAAGTAATAATTGAGAGCAAGAAGCAGCAGAAACAATTTTAAAATCATAAATTTTGGCCTTAAAGAAATCATGTGAAAAGTTGGGGCCAAAGGATGTGTAGCTACTGAAGAGATTAGTGCCACTGAAAAGAAACCAAGTACTTCTTACAAGACAAAAAGAAAGGTTCCTAGAAAGTATCTCTAAAATCAGCAGGATCCCCCCTTGCAGACTTGGGGGTACAAAATTTTCAACATTTCATTTGAGAAGAAAAACCCTGGGGGTCAGCATACCTCATGTGTGATTTCTGTCTCCTCTAATTACCGTGTTCACTGTACAGTGTGCTTTTTTGCGATTCTCTTTATTTATCATGGTTAAAAAGTTGCCCTCAATAGTAGAATTTGGGGCTTACCTTAGCTTATTTTCGTTATTCCATTGAGTACAGTCTTCTGCTGCTTGGTAGTTGTTCTTTGATGTGAGTTGTCCATTTACATTTATTGTTTGGTGATTTTTGTGTTTTAAAAGTGAAGACTCAGTTAAACAGATGTTTAATATCCTATGGGAAATCTAATTTTATTAAATTATTCTTACTGTCTTGGTTACTTTTTTCTCATTGCTGACACAAAATACCTGACACCACAAATTAAGGAAGGAAATATTTATTTAGCTCACAGTCTGTGGAGGTTTCAGTCCTTACTTAGCTGGCTCCAAGGCAGGGTGGCATATGGCAGGGGGCAACGGCTTATGGCAGCAGAAAATAACAAAGCAACAAGAGCAAAAGGAAGGAGCAGCAGCTGGAAGAGCAAGCCTCTTCCACTCCCTCACAGTGTGTGCAAGTTACTCTCTCCAGGGCAAGTGTAGCACTCACATCAATAATTCCAACATTGGACCATGAGTCAATCATAAACTCTAGAAGGCTACCCCATGACTGCATGAGGATTTGGGGTGACATGCAGACACAAACCATAACACTTACCAAATTGCTTTAGATTTTAAAATCCTTAGGCTTAATTCTTGATTCATGAACATTACCATCAGACCTGGGTACTGTATCTATCTTTTGTATATTATACTCTTTTTCTTTTTGTTTTCAACTTGATTCTTGAGCAGACTTTCTATGCCATTTTCATTTTTATTATTCATTTCAGGCAGCATCTTTCTTATTCTCTTTTCTCTGAAGCAGTATTGATAAGATTTTACTTCTCTTCCCACTGGAGCTGAAACCACTTCCCTGAAATGGATACAGTTTTTTGATCAGTTGCTCTGTGCAATATCACTTATTCTACAGCCTAATAGAAGTGGGTGGTAGAAAAATGCTTCAGGAGAAGATGAGCTGAAATTCTAGTACTTACTTTTGGACTATCTTAAATTTCTTTTTTTTTCTGGAGGTCTTGATTTGTTCTGTTATTATTTCGTATTCCGTACCAGAGTTCAGTTTATCTAATCCAGGAGAAAACTTGTATTATTGTGAGAAGACTCTTTCAAGCATGGATGATTCTCACAGCTGTATATATAGATCAGAGGTTTGGAGTTCCATTAGGGAAACATAGTCCCATGGTCACTCTCTACATCCTTATCTCCCTCCTTCCCTAGTAATAATTCCTTCATGCAATTGTATTAAGTATATAAGCAGGCAGTGGTTTAGTTAAAGTGTTATTTGATTGTGAGAATTCTGATGAGACAATCTTATTCTGACTCTATTTTTGTAATCTGTGGCAAATTCCACTCTGTTTGCTCAAGAAGGTGATAAAAGTAAATGACTTAAAGTGTATGATATTCACAGTTTATTTTGCCTAAAATATCCTTTAATGGAAAGTTTCTGAACCTCCTATGACAATGTTTAAACATAAAGCTTTGAATCTATAAGGTCTTGTGCAGGTAGAAAGTCACGCATAAGTCCAGCATCAGTGTGTATTAGCTATATGACAGCAAATACTTAGCTAGTTAGTCATTGAAGTAGGTTCTATATACTATGGCAGTTTCAAGTATAAGAATTTTTATTCTTATAAGTACATAGATAAAATTAACAAACTGAGAAGTATCCATCTACTTAACCTTCCTGATACCTGAAATTGAAGCAAGTGAAAGTGGAGAATATTCCTATTAAGCAAAACCTATGTGTTTCTGTGTTTAGATTGTTTAGATATTTAATGTGTAAAAGAAAGCAAAGAATCAATTTTTGGTCAGTTAAAAGAACAGGCCAAATCACACCAAAGGCAGATAATTTTTGTCTTCACTAGCACCTACACTTCTTCTTTTCTACTTCTTTGTGTTCTTTTTTTTTTTTTTTCTTGGTATTTTGCTTCAGAATTTTATTTTTTTTTTATTTTTTTATTTTTTTTTGGTTTTTCTCCGGTACCGGGAACCGAACTCACGACCTTGCACTTGCCAAGCAGGCGCTTTTGCCGCTGAGCTAAATCCCCAGCCCCTGCTTCAGAATTTTAAATGTATTTCTTTCTTTAACAGACTAGGGTGGTGGACACTATTTTGTGAATTAATTCTTTGGCAAGTTTCTCTTCAGTTAATGTGAAGAAAGACGATGTTACTTCAGTTTTAGGAATAATAAAGAGAAAAGTTTGGGGATTTCTGTGTCATGTGACAGTGGTGTTACACAGCATTCCCAGCCTGATCATGCACAAGTGACTTAAGTGGAAGATTTATTATAGGGAATGTTTTCCCTACTTAAATTGCTCTATTTTCAGAATGAAAGAGTACTGCATAGTTCTATTTATAAACAACTGAAGCTTAATATCTGCCATATATCATGGAAAGTTGTAATCAGTGTCAAAGTGCCAAGGTACCATCACAGAAAGTGACATTGTAATTGACAGAGATGGTGATCAGGCTCCCGAACCATTTGCTGATTGCATATTCATGATTCCACTTTGTAATATGCTACAGTTCCTCTGTGAGTTATTCTAAATGGATGTTTAAACATCACTAAGCTGACACTATGTATTTTGAAATTTGCAAGTCTAATCTTTAACACCTCTCGTTTTGCTTTGTCTTGGAATGTCTAACTCGTGAAATGGGAACTAAGCTATGGGCCTGAATGAGTAGTTTGTTTATGCCATTGTCACAGTGCAGTCAGATGAATTCATCCCTTTTTTGAATTTAGTCCTTGAATGTGGGACTACTGATCCCTATCTCTCCAGGGTGAACTGGTCCGGTGAATGAGGTGCCTGTGGATGAATGAGAAAAGTAAAAGAAAAAGAGAGACAAGCAAACCAAGTGAGGCAAAAGTCTGGGATCAGGGGCTGACAGCCTCTCAGACTGCAGCCTCTAGGACTGTCCTGCCTACCAATTTCAGTCACCTTTTATTGAGTGAGAATCTAGGGTGTAGTTAGTACTAATGGGTGGATATAAAACGTTTTAGCAAGGGTAATCACATGATTATCCTTTTCTACATGTAATCTGAGACACGCCTGTAATCCCAGCACTCAAAACATGCCTATAATCCCAGCACACAAGAGGCTGAGACAGGAGGATTTTAAACTCAAGGTGAAAAAATCGTGTCCTCAATGCATTCTAATCAAGGAATGTCCTTCTCCACACTTAAATTGTTCTTTTTTTCATCTTTAAAGTAAAGAATGGTGGGCAGTTAAAATTAATTTCTAAATACAATGGTTTTCTTGTAAGCCACTTTGCATGGTCGATATTTTACTTTCTTGCTGAAAGGTACATATGTAACTGTGTAACAATTAAACATTATCCTTCCAGTGGAATCATCTCTAGTGTTTTCAACCTATGTGATATGTGGTTCACCTTCCCCATCTTGGCTAATCAATTTTGGAATACACTAAAAGAATCTCCAGATCACCCTTAAATAATATAGAAAGTTGATTTACAAAATTTAAATGTGTCATTTCTTCCATGGGAATTAAATGTAAACAGCAAAAAAAATTAAATATAGTCTGGGATATAGCTCTGTGGCACAATGCTTGCCTGGCAAGTGCAAGGTCCTGAGTTCGAATTCGAGTACCAAAAATAAATAAAATAAAATAAAACATAATATGTCCCACTATTTTACCTTAGGTTTAATTTCTTTTCCTTGCTATGATAGAGAAAACTGACAGGATTTATGAAGAAATATATATACATATATACATATATCTTTGTATATATACATATATATTTTTTTAATTTTAAAAAATAAAGGGAGGAAAACATAAACAGACAGACAACATTTTACAAAATAGCAAAAGAACAGTACAGACAATACAGAGTTACAAACAAAGTGATAGGAAATTAACAATTCTTGTTGTATTACATATTGATATCTTCAAAGTGGTTACTCATGAAAAGAGATAGACACATGCAATATTGATCAATCAAGGACTCGTTGACACTTTCTTTCAGGAAAGAAAGAGAAGACAATAGAACAACAATGTTAACTATCTGGTACATACCTACATACAAAATTTCTCCCTCTTTCCCTTGGCTTTTCCCACATTCCAGTTGCCCTTTACCCTTCAGTATTTTCCTATCATTTCACAATGTCTATCATACCTCCTAGTTTAAATTAACTCTTTCAGATTTTATACTAGTGAGACAATAAGGTGCTTGCACATGCAGATCTGATTTATTTCACTTATGAGTATGGTCTCTAGTTGTGACCATTTACCTATAAGACCTCAAGTTTATCTTTCTTTATAGCTGAGTAATATTTCACTATATAAAAGTACCACAATTTTCTTATCCAATCCTCAGTGGATGGACATTTGGGTTGGCTCCACAATTTAGCAATTACAAATTGTGCTGCTATGAACATAGGTGCAC
>NW_004955472.1:11607873-11609151 GCF_000276665.1 Chinchilla lanigera | reverse complement strand
GTTGGACCTTCTTGAAAGCTTTTTCTGCATCTATTGAGATGATCGTGTGGTTTTGGTCTTTGGCTCCACTGATATGGTGTATAACATTTATAGATTTGTGAATATTGAACCAACCCTGCATTCCTGGAATGAATCTGACTTGCTCGTGATGTATGATTTTCTTGATAATTAGCTGCATTCTATTTGCTAGTATCTTACTGAATATCTTTGCATGTATATTCTTTAGGGAGATTGGTCTATAGTTCTCTTTCTTGGTTGGGTCTTTCTCTGGTTTCGGTATCAGTATAATGCTTGCCTGAAGAAATGAGTTAGGGAGAATTGCTTCCTTTTCAATTTCATTGAAGCATTTGAGGAAGGTTGGTATTAAATCTTCCATGAATTTCTTTTAAAATTCTGCTGTGAATCCATCAAGGCCTGGACTTTTCTTTGTCATAGGTTTCTAATCACCTTTTCAGTCTCATTAATTGATATTGGGTTGTTCAGGAATTTGATATCTTCTTGACTCAACCTTGGTAATTCATACATATCTTGAATCCATCCATTTCTTAAGAGTTTTCTATCCTATGGAAATAAAGATTTTCAACGTAGGTATTAGTGATCTTCTGAATTTCTGTGGAATCTCTAGTCATTTCAACCTTTTCATCCCTTATTGCATGAATCTGAGTTCTTTCTTTCCCCTTCTTGATAAGGTTGGCTAGGGGTTTATCAATTTTATTTACTCTTTCAAAGAACCAATGCTTTGATTTATTTTATTTTTTTAGGGTTTTCTTTGTCTCAATTGCATTAATTTCTGCCGTAATGTTTATAATCTCCTCCCTTCTTTGGGCTATGGATCTGACTTGTTCTTCCTTCTCTAAAAGTTTAAGATGCAGAAGTAGGCTACTTATTTGTTCTCTTCCTGTTTTCCTTATGTGTGAATTCGCTGCTATAAATTTGCCTCTGAGCTCTACTTTCATTGCATACCATAGATTCTAGGAAGTTGTATTTTCATTTTCATTTGTTTATAGGTATTTTTTCAATTCCTCTTCAATTTCTTCTGTGACCCATTGGTTGTTCAAGAGGTCATTGTTCAGTCTCCAAGTGTTTATGGAGTTTTTGGAGTTCCTTTTTTTGTTAATATCCAATTTCATTGCACTGTGGTCAGATAATATGCATGGGATAATTTCAGTTCTTTAGCATTTCGGAAGGTATGCTCTATGGGCTAGGATGTGGTCTATTTTAGAGAAAGACCCATGTGCAGCTGAGAAAAATATGTATTCTGATGTTGTGGAGTGGAAC
>NW_004955472.1:11592735-11606148 GCF_000276665.1 Chinchilla lanigera | reverse complement strand
GTGCCCCTAGTTTTCCTGTTGGTCTGGTTTGCCCTTCAGTGACCCCTGAGAAGCACTACTTAGTGTTGGGTTTTCCGGCATTTGTTGAATTGTATCTAGTTATTCCAGGTCTCAGACATGAGCGTTGTTGTCTGCTTATGGCAGACCCTCTGATCCAGCACCCCATTGCAGTTCAGGGCACTTGCACAGCCCAGACTCGGGTTGCACTGGTGTGACAGTGGACCTATGTCCAGTGGACCTATGTCCCCAGGCAGTGGACCTATGTCCCCAGGCAGTTCAGGGTACAGGCAAAACCCAGACACAAAGTGCAGGGTCAAAAGTTTGTGAACCACCCGATTCTGTGTCTCCAGTGAATTCAGGACACATACATGAAGCAGATGCAGGGTGGATGGGCCGCAATCACAGAATACCCATGCCTGCAACCCCTTAGGGGTCTGGGCACAAATAAAGCACGTGCTCAAACCGCTGGACCAGCAGCTCTTGGAACACTCCCTCATTTGTCACAGGGTGTGCACAGGGAGGTGTCACATGGGCCCCCCAGCTAGAGCAGTCCCTGGGGTTTCTGAGTGAGGACCTCCTGTCTGGCTCTCTCTGCTAGTTTTAGCTGGGAACCATGGTGGTGGGAGTAAATCACAGACTCAAACCACAGAACCAGCAGCCCTTTGAGCACTTGCTCACTCAGGGCAGGTTGCATGGGTGCAGGGAGGGGCTACACATGTCCCCCCAGCCAGTCAAGTCCCTGGCGCTTCTGCGTGAGCACCGCCTGTCTGTGGCTGGTGCCTGGAGGGCAGAGACTCAGTGTGTAATAGAAGAAATTTTATATATATATAATTACTACAAAAAGATTTTCTCTAAGCTAAAATAAATGCTAAGAATATGTGCGGAAAGTCATGGCATTCAATGGCTTTTAAAAGAATTGTCTTTTAATTCTAAGAAAATTTTTAGACAATTCTAAGAGAATTGTCTCTTTAAAAATTAGAGGTTCAAAAGTTTGTTCATGTTATCAGTTTACAAGGCCATGAAGAATTGTAAATAGGTCTTAAAGGGAGAAAGGAATTAGAATATATGCATATTTCTGTCAGTTTCAAAATTTATTTAATATTTCATAGGTGTTTTACTTCTTTGAGAGCATGCATGAACTAATGTTAGTTTTTAAAGTAAATATGTTATTAAAATGTTATGAATATATAAAATATATAAATATAAAATTATATACATAAGAATAGAAAGAGTGCATAGTTAAGTGAATCTTCGTAAAATGCATACAGCTATTAGACTTCAAGGTTTAAAGTTATTCTGCAAAATAATCTAATTTCCAGACAACTAAGAATACAGAAATACTTTAGTTAGCCCATTTTCCAAACTCCTTCACTTAAAAAGAGTTAAGGAACACTTAGTCAAAGTTGAAATCATCTCCAATGTAGTTTTAATGTAAAAGGAATGATGTTTCTCTGCTCATTTGTCTGCAAGAGACCTGGACATAAACCAAATCAATAGGCTTTTCCGTCTGGCAGTGTGGCAAGCCATGTTGTTAGAAGTAATTGTGGGCTAGATGTTTTAATGTTAAAGACACTTTTGGGGTGATCTTGGAATCTTGTACTTTAATTTCTATAATTACAATCAATCTCTCAAACAGATGCACAAGGCTCATCTTCATGTGTATATTTTCTTCATGTCTTTATGTAGATGCTGTTTTCTAATCTTTAACTTTTAAAGGGGAAAGGAATTAAAATGGAATTAGAAGAATTAATCTGTCATACTCAACTGAAAAGTGCCGCAATTATTTCAGAAGTACTAAACTCCATTCTGCTTTGGAAAGGTTGTTTCCAAAGGTTATTTGAATCAGAATACAGTATATTTGGAAAATATTGATGTATTAAGTTAATACTTTTACAAAGAGACTTCGATTTTCCTTCCAGGATATATTGCTATTTCTATTCATTTATTCATCAAAAAACTTTTACTACTTGGAATTATGTCCAGTCTTGAAAAAATGATGACAGAATACTTGACCTTATACAGCTTTCAGTCTTAGTAAAGGTGTTATTAATCAGTAGATAATAGAGATTTTCATTCACCAATTTATTCAACAAATAATTACTGAATTCCTGCTATGTGTCAGTCAAATAACAGGCATTTTATAACAAGCCTTTAACATGATAAACAAATTCTCACATTTTTATTTATTTATTTATTTTTGTGGTTTTTCTCCGGTACCGGGAACCAAACTCACGACCTTGCGCTTGCCAGGCAGGCACTTTGCCGCTGAGCTAAATCCCCAGCCCCATTCTCACATTTTTAGAGCTTATACACACCAACAATGGAGACTAAGGATAAGCAAGTGTGTAGATAAGCATGCAGTATGCTAATTGATTACATTTTTCCTTCCATTAACTCAAGACCTTGACAGGCTGACTATGTACAATCTTTAAATCTGGGTTAATGATTAAATTTGTTTTGGGAAATAGAATGCAATGGAGGTGAAAATGTGCTAGTTCCAAACATAGGCCTTAAGAAAACTTATACATTTTTACTCTTTCTAACTGTTACAGATTCAGTATGTATCAAACTGTTTCCATTAATCTAACAGTGGACCTTAGTTATGTGAGCCTAGGTAAGATCACTGCCTTCAGTACTATCCAACAGAGATATCCAGGCAACTCATAGAATCATGAATTAAAAATAAGTATTTCTTATTATATGTTGTTGAAATTTCATGATTAGTTGGAAGATTGATAACACTCCCCTTAAAGAACTATTATGAAGCCACACTAATTAAGATAGCTTGACAATAGTAGAATAATATAAAATTAAGTAGATGGAACAGAATATAGTGTCCAAAAATATAGTCACATACATGGAGTCAACTGATCTTGGATTTTTTTTTTTTTTGGTATTTTTCCGGTACCAGGAACTGAACTCACGACCTTGCGCTTGCCAGGCAGGCGCTTTTGCCGCTGAGCTAAATCCCCAGCCCCGAGTCAACTGATCTTAAACTTTCAAATGAAAATAAATAAATCTACACATATATATTACAGCCTTGACACAATCAGTTCAGAACAGATCACAGACATAAAGGTAAAACACAAAACTATAAACCTCTTAGAAAATGGTATTAGAGAAAATCTATGTGATATTAAGTTTGACAATAAAATTTTAGTTCACATAGGTTTTTTTTTTTTTCTCGGGTACCGGGAACTGAACTCACGACCTTGCGCTTGCCAGGCAGGCGCTTTGCCGCTGAGCTAAATCCCCAGCCCCGACAATAAAATTTTAGATATCACACAAAAACATAATTTATGAATGAAAAATAAAAATGACTGCACTATGAAAGAAATAATCAAAAGATGAAAAGACAAGCCACAGACAGGAAGAAAAGACTTTATATATATATTTAAACATTGTTATCTAAAGTACACAAAGGACCCTAAAGCTCAACAATAAGGAAAAAAACAACAAGATTTAAAATAAGCTGGATCCTAATAGATACCTCATAATAGAAGATACACAAATGGCAAATAAGCATAGAAACAATGCTTGACACATACATTGAAATGAAAATTTAAACAACAGTGAGATGCCACTTCATACTTATTGTTATGTCCCAAATCTAGAATACTGACAATATCAAATGCTGATAAGTACATGAAGCTACAAGATCTCTAATTCATTGCAGGTGGAAATGCAAAATAGCAAATGACTTTGTAAAAGAGTTTGGCAATTTCTTGTAAAGCTAAACAGTCTCTTGTCATATGACCCACCGTTTGCACTAAGTAGATGAAAACTTAGGTCCACATAAATACCTGCACAGAGATATTTATAGCAGCTTTATTGAGAATTGTCAACATTTGGAAGCAACCAAAATGTCTTTCAGTAGGTGAAAGATAAACTACAGCACTCTAGACAATGAAATATTATTCAGAGGTGAAAGAAATGAACCATCAAGCTGTGATGAGACATGAGGCCATTTATCATATGGCTTATTATATATTCTTTAAACCTTGATCCTTAAATAAAAAAGACATATGAGAAGAATCATAGAAAATTAGTGCTATAGTAATCTAATTAAATGAGAGAGAAATAAAATGTTATTCTCATAAGTTATTTGTTTCACCATAGCATAAAGTAGCATAAATTGACTGGTGTAGAAAATGATAGTTATAAATAAGGTTCTTTTAAAAGAAAAATCCTACAGTGTGTGAGACCAAATGTGCATACATAGTCAATCTTGCTGATGGATTAAAAAATGGCAAAATATGTTAGCCAGTGATAGACTATTTGGTAAAATTGTCCTGAGTAACCTTTTGAAAGGCACATAGTATGTTAATAAATACATATTTAGGTAGTTGCTATTGGCTGTATCTGCTAGGGCATTTCAAAAAAGTAAACTAAAAATATTACCAGGCTAGCATGATAAAAGGGAATAAAGAATCTTAGAATTGCAGAATATACAGTGTGGAAAAATTCAACTAAACTAATAAATAAAATTTGGGGTTGGCTTTGAGCAGCTAAGAGAAATTCAGACAACTTTAAAGTTAATTTAAGCATGTCAATTTTCATATTTTCTATAACCTCTGAATAAACTGTTGATCTATGGCAAACTATCAATTAGTTAAAAGGATTTAGTACAAAGAATCTAATAGCGAGTTTTCCACATTCATTTCTCAATACTTTTAGATGAGAGTTAAACTTATAAAGTATGCCTCAAAATAATTTTGAGTGAAGCTATTTGAGTGCAGAAAGATAATTTCTATCATTTTGTTTGTTTTCAATGCTGGGGTTTGAACCCGGGGCTTCCCATATGCTAAGCAAGTACTCAACTACAACTATATCCTCAACCTGTAATTGTCAACCCACAGATGCCAAAAAATCATCAGATAAAAGTTAAAGACACTATTATTGCTGAAATTCAAATCATTCCTAACTTTATATTGGTAGAAAGTGCATGAAAAGTGTGTTCTTTCCAGTGGTGGACACTGCCTTCTCTGTAAATGTGGCCAGGAAGAACAAACCACCAGAGGACAAAAGTCAGTTTCAAGGAGAATGGATACAAGAGCACATCCACAAAGTATAGCTATTCTTTACCAAGCCTGCATGTCCTCTAACAGATGAATGGATAAACAGACTATACACAGAGGGGTACTACTATGCCATAAAAAGGGTAAACTTGAGTCATTTGTAGGAAAATGGATGCATTTTGAGACCATATTATTAAACAAAGTAAATCAGACATGCAGGCTTAAATATCTCATGGTTTTTCTTATATGAAAAATGCAATATATAAATAAAATGCAAAATAAAAGACAGATAATAGGAAAAAAGAGAGAGAGGAAAAAAATCTATTGTAAGCCAGCATGGACAATGCATCAAAAGTGTACCTTGATTTAATGTAATTGTCTTATGGGTTTTGTATGTTTTTAGCATATTAATCTGATTGTTAATCTATATGTGTTAAGTGTATATGTTTGTATACACCCATTCTTCTGGTTCTTGATCTGTATGTATGTTATGTATGCGTGTTATGCACATGTATCCATTTCTACAGTGAATGTAATCATTATGTATTGCAAGTAGTCACTAATAAAAATTAAAAATTAAGAAAAATGAAAGCAATTATCTTTATCTAGCCTACAAATGAAGAAATAAAAATCTGTCTAGCTGAGTTTTGGAATTTATACAAAGAGCGATGGCATCATACTTTTATTCTTCCTTTTTCTGAAAAGATTTTTATTGTCACAAATACTGTATATCCTGTGTCTCCATTACATGCTGGACAGTTGAGAGTAGCTCATCATTTTAATCACATATCTTGATTTCTACCATACTGTAAGCCATAGGAAGTCTGGGATCCTTTCCTACTGTGCCCAGAGATATATCTAAAATATGAAGAGTGAAATATATTCTCAATAAATATATGTAGAATGAATAAATCATATTATAAACTTGTGGGAAATAAATGAAAAGTCAAAAATCAAAAGTGGAAATTCCAACCTCACTCTGCATGTGTGAGTTCAGTTAAAACTTGAGAAGTTATAAGACCAGGAATTGTAATCAAGGAGTTTGGTATTGGTAGAGGGGTGCACAATTAGGTGGATGGAACAGAAGAGAGAAACCCAGAGAGATGCTGGAGAAATTCAGAGTCCATAAGCAGTAAGAAAAGATATCCTTGACCTAATATTCATCATTTATTCAAAAAATGACTCATGAATAGATCATGACTTTAATGTAAAACATAAAAGTATAAAAAATTTAGAAAATAGGAGATAGTGTTCAGGTTGTAGGCTTTCTTAGAATTTTTAGACTTTATTCAAAACTATATCCTATAAAAGAAAAAATTGGAGGTCTCAATCTCACAAAAAAATTAAAACAGTTACTCTGACAAACAATTTGTTAGAAAGATGGAAAATAAGCAACAGATGGAGAACAATATTTTCAAGCCACACATTCAAAAACATGACTGGTAATTAGAATACATAAAGAACTCTCTAAATTCAACATTAAAATAAACAAACAATCCAAATAGAAAATGGGCAAAAGAAATCATAAATAGATATTCTACTGAAAAGGATATATAGATATCAAATATATACATTAAGAGATGTTCAAACTTACCATAAGAGAAATCCAATTTAAAAGCATAATTTGATATCTTAGCACATTTATCTCAATGGCTAAAACCTTTTAAAAGGCTGAGGCTATGAAGAAAGAGGATCATGCATACATCAATAGTGGAATAAAATTGAAAGTCCATTCTCAAAAACAGTTTGGAATTTCTTATAAACAACTAAACACTGATTTACCACTTGAATAAATAGTTGTACTCTTGAACATTTATCTACAAAATGAAAACCACTGTCACACAAAAACATCCATAGCTCAAAACTAGAAACAAATCATATTTTATTCATAATAGCTCAAAACTAGAAACAAATCATATTTTTCCATAAGGTAGTGGTTAAAACATGGACACTTACTCCATGGAATACCAGTTATTAATAAAAAGGAATAAACTATTGACACAAGTATCAACTGAAGGAGTTCTACAGAAGGAAAGGGGCAATATCAACAAGATACATATAATATAAATTTATTTATGAAATATTGTTGATATGACAAAAATTAGACAGGTAGAAAACAGACAAGTAGTAGTACAGGGATCAGGTAGGAGTTACATTTAGGGAAAGGAGGTGGTTGTGGTTATAAAAATGTAATAGAAAGGATTTTCATGAAAATGGACCTGTTTTGTATCTTGACTTTGTTTGTAAACACACAACCCTACATGTGTAACTAAGTTATGTAGAAGTAAGCACACACATCCAGACACACACACACAAATTAAAATATGAAAAGCCCAATACAATCAATAAAATTAACATATCGTGTTAGTCAGTTTTCTTGTTGCAGTATTGTACTGCAGTTTTACCAAGTGTCATTATTGCGGTAAACTGGCTAAAAGGTGGACAAGATTATCTCTACATTATTTGTAACAGCTGTGTGTTCATCCACAGTTACTTCAAAATAAAAAGTTTAATTTAAAAACAATTAAGTGTATAGTTATCACGTGATCCATCAATTCCACTTTACATATTCAACCATGAGTCAGAAAAATGTGTAGATATGTTCATGAAAGTTCTGTATGCAATTTTTAATAGCAGGAGAATACAGTATAATGAAATGCTAGAAATACTTCAAATACTTCAACTGATAAATGAATAAACAAATTGCATTTTATCTGTACAGTGGAATTCTATTTGCAATGATAAGAGCCAACTACTAGAACACAAAAGCATAGACACATTTCAAAGTATGTCAAATGAAAGAAGCAAGAAAGCAATGACTATATGAATCCAATGGTGTGAATTTCTAGAATACTCTATTGACAAAAGCAGATCAACGAGCTTGGTACTAGGGTGGGGCTCTGAATGCCTATATTCAGAAGGCAACTTTTTGAGGAATATTGAACACATTCAATGCCACGATTATATTATTTGTTGTATAGGTCTGTGCTATTTAAATCTTATGTAATTTTTATTTAAATCATTACATTTTATTTGATTGAATTAAAGAATACACCCAACAATGTTATTTCAAAAGAAAAATTATAGCAGTGTGAGCTAAATATTATAAGATGATGCACTTATTTCTGACAAACTGATAGAGAAATTTCCTTTGATAACAATTAACCAGGGCATGAAATAAGTAAGAATGCAAATAAGACAAAGTACATATTCTAACGTAAAAGTTAGCCTGGTGGATTCAAGCACTACCAAGAAGCCTGTGCAGCTAGAATAGGGAAACTAAATGAGTGACAAGCAATAATGCCTTTGAAATACTGCAGGAGAGATGGGGGATGGTAGGCAGAGTTCATTAAAAGTCACTTACGTTTTTAATCTGAATAAAACCGACAGAACTGGAAGTTTTGAGCAAAAGAACAGTGAAATCTAACCAGTTTTAATGGGTTTATTTTCACTACTCATGTGAAGGATAATGTCAGATCACATCATATAGGAAATCATCCTTTTAAGATTTTAAAGTTCAGGTTTCACTCTTATAAAATAAGTATGTGTTCAAATTCCAAGCTGTTCTCCTATGAGCACTTTTCAGAATATATCCATTTACCAAAATAAAACACAAATTTTTATCACTTAGACATTTTTAATATAACGATTTGTTTTCAAAGATGTTCTAAGACTAATACAATGAATAATTATAAAAATTAGTACAGAAAAATACACTCCAAATCATTGCAACATGGTTATAAAATATGTGCAGTGCCCAAAATTACTTTGAAGTGATTATATATGGTGTGTATTTGAGGGAATTTGATTGATTCTTTTAAAAATAATTTTTCCTCTTTTCTATATGAATAAAAATAGCATAGACCCAAAAACAGCCACCAAGTGCTATCAGAGAGCATAAGTCATAAAACATATGATTAACCAAACAGTATCAAGTCAATGCAAGCCAGTTAATTTTGCTAACAACTGTCATTCATGGTAAAAATAGACAATGAGTTCCTTTCTGGCAGAATTAGCTAACACACACCTAATATGGAATACAGAAATTATAGTACATAGAAAATCAGGGAAGAACAAGAGGGGTAGCAATGAGTTAGAGGAGAAAACTCCATAACAATTCTTTAGACCCAGACCAGAGTATTCAGCTAAGCAGTGACATGGAGAGTGCAATGTGATGGAAGGAAACACTGCAAAAATAACTGTCCCCCACCAACATCCCAGAAGGTCCACAATCACATCTCAAGAATTCTGATCACATCTCTGGTGAAAAAAGTCAACCTATTACAACTGTTACAGAAATCTGTCATGAAATTAGTTATTAGAGAGTCTAGCTACATTTCCAAGGCTTGTTTTGACAGTCTTACTTTTCTTTCTTTCTTTCTTTCTTTCTTTCTTTCTTTCTTTCTTTCTTTCTTTCTTTCTTTCTTTCTTTCTTTTTCTTTTTCTTTTTCTTTTTCTTTTTTTCTTTTTCTTTTTCTTTTTCTTTTTCTTTCTTTCTTTCTTTCTTTTTCTTCTTTCCTTCTTTCTTTCCTTCTTTTTTTCTTTCTCTTTCTTCCTTTCTTTTCTTTCTTTTATTGATAAGGTGATGACCCATTTAGATTCTTACTTTGAAAAATTATCAAAACAAAATATTTTGTACTTTTTTGAAGGAAAAATGGCACTTCTGAATGAAGAATACTTTTTCTCTTCCTTCTTTAAATGTGTTGACTTTGATAGAATTATGTGTTTGCCATTTCTGGAGAACAAAATCTTAATCATAGCTATCAATTTGTCTTTCATTAGCAGCATAAACCCACAATTATTCCATAGCAGGTCATAGTAATAAAGCTCAGCTGAGAGCTCACATCTACCAATTTGCTCTATGACTGCTACAAAGATGGCCATGCAAATACATATTAATTCAACAAGTGTTTCCTCAGAGCTTACTATGGGCTGAATCAAGATTCTACTAGTAGCTTTAAAACCTATTGTGGGAGAAAGCATATAACCATATAATTAAAATATACAATTTAAAATTTACCAACACCAAGACACGTTTCCATAATGCTCAGGTTAGGTTGTTTTTGTTTAACACCACTAGATTACTTTAAAGACATCATTATAGGACAAAAGGTCATTCACTCAATTATATAATAAATTCTTGAGTGCTACTTAGTATGTATCAGACATTACTTGCGGAGTCCCCATAATAATACCGTATTGTCTTCATTAGGTATATCTATTGTTGGAGAGAGAGAAACATCAAGGAGATAATGTGCACTTAGCAGTATTTGTCAAGAGGGAAAACAAAATAAAGAAGAAGAAGGAAAACAAACGAAACAGAACACTGGAATAAAGAAACAGGTGTCTTTTAGGAAGTGACACTATTTGATTATCTGAACAAAATTATATTTGTTTTCTGTTAATATAACAAATTATCACAAATATAACAGTTTATAGCAACACAAATCATAGACACAAAGACATTACCTTAGATGTCTGTATATAACAAGTCTAATATCGGTAACTCTGGGTAAAATCACCCTAGGTAAAATCAAATCATCAGCACGGTTGTATTGCCTCAGTGTACTTTCATTCTTGTACCTTGTACATTTTATCCATCTTTCTTTAAAGATTAAAAAAAACTAACAAAGCAACAATGGAGACAAAATCAAAACAACACAGAAACAATAGAAATGATGCATGACCTCAAAACAAAATGATAGGAATTAACAGTGGTTGCTACATTACATACTGTTATCTTCAATGAAGTTACTCAGTCCACCAGATGTAAGAATGCAAGGTTGATCAAACAATCAAAGACCATAACAAGTAATAAAAACAACATTGGCAATGAGGCAGATTTTCACCAAACAAGATGGTAGGAGTGCAATAATGGTTCTTATACTGCAAATTGTTGTTTTCAGATCAGTCATTCTTATTACTAGATTCAAGTGTGCAAAATTGGTCAAAAAAAAAAAAGAAGATTTTAAGCATTGACTGTTCCTTTCAATAAACCACAGACATCAGCAATATATCTATCCTTGCTATCCTTATATATACATATAAATTTTGTTTTTCATTTTAAAGAGAAAAGAAAAAACTCAAAATAGTAAAACCAAATACACAAACAAAACAGCATAGGGAACAATAAAAAAAAATTTTTTTTGGTCTTTTTGAGCCAGGGTCTTGCTGTGTAGTTCAGGCTGGCCTTGAACTCACTTTGTAGCCCAGGCTGGCCTCGAACTCACAACGATCCTCCTGCCTCAGCCTCTTGAGTGTCGGGATTACAGGCATGCGCCACCACGCCTGGCTGAGAACAATAAAAATGATACAGAATTTTAAAACACGCTGATAGGATATTCACAATGGTTGTTATATTACATAATGCCATCTTCAAAATGGTTGCACATAAAACCAGATATGGGCATGCAAGATCGATCAAACAATTGCACATTAACAGTCTCATTCAATAAACCAACAGATATTAGTAGTACAGTTATCCTAGCTATCCTGTGTATACATATACATATTTTTTCCTTCTTCTTTCTTTGTTTTTCTTCACCCCTCCTTCATCCCAGTTGTTCCTTCCTATTTGAGCAGTTTCTCTTCTCTTTTACAATATCTAATGTAACTTTCATATTTTATCTACTCTTTCAGGTTCTTGTAGTAGGGAAGAAATATAATGTTTACACATGTAAATCTGATTTATTTCACTAATGACTATGGTCTCTAGTTGCATCCGTTTTCCTATAAATACCTGTAGTTTATTTTTCTTTATAGCTGAGTAATACTCCATTATATAAAAACACTACATCTTTTTTATCCATTCCTCAGTTGATGGACATTTGGGTTGTTCCCAAGACTTAGCTATTACAAATTGTGCTGCTATAAACATGGGTGCATGTATATCACTGTAATATGACATTTTCAATTCTTGTAGAAAAATACCCAGGAGGGGAATACCTGGGTTGAATGGGACCTCTAATCCTAGCTTACTGAGGAATCTCCAGACAGATTTCCAGAGTAGCTGCACCAGTGTACACTCCTACCAACAGTGGAGAAGAGTCCCTTTTTCCCCATAGCCCCTCCAGCATTTGTTAGAGGTTGATTTCTTGTTGATAGCCATTCTTCCTGGGGTGAGATACAACCTCAGTGTTGTTTTAATTTGCATTTCTCAAATGACTATATTTGTTGTTTGTATATAAGAATGCTATTGATTTTTGAGTGTTGATTTTGTATCCAGCTATGCTACTGAATTTGTTGATTAATTTTATGAGTCTTTTGGTGGAGTTTTTGGGGTCTTCTATGTACAGTAGTATCATGTCATCTGCAAATAAAGAGAATTTCAATTCTTCCTTTCCTATTTTTATTCCATTATTTGTCTCTGTCATCTAGTTGCTCTGGCTAGTGTCTCCAGAACTATGTTGAATAGGAGTGGTGACAGTGGATATCCTTGTCTTATTCCTGATTTTAAAGCGAAAGCTTTCAGTTTTTGTCCATTTAGTATCATGTTTGCTATTGGTTTCTCATAGACGGTTTTTATCTGATCGAGGTAAAATCCATCTATGCCAATTTTCTCTTGGGTTTTTATCATGAATAAATGTTGGACTTTACCAAAAGCTTTTTCTGTATCTATTTGGATGATCATGTGATCATTTTTTGGCTCTGTTTATATGGTGTATTACATTTTTGGTTTGCATGTATTGAACCGTCACTGCATTCCTGGGATGACTCCCACATGGTCATGGTGTATTATCTTCTTTATGACTTGCTGCATTCTATTAGCTAGCATTTTATTGAGAATTTTTGCATATGTGTGCATTAGGGAGATTGGCCTATAGTTCTCTTTTTTGGTTGTTTTTTTTTTCTTGTTTTGGTATCAGGATAATATTTGCCTCCAGGAATCAGCTTGGGAGAATTTCTTCTCTTTATATTTCTTTAAAGAGTTTGAGAAGCATTGCTATTAAATCTCTAAATTTCTTGTAGAATTCAGGTGTGAATCTATCAGGACCTGGGCTTTTTTTTGTTGGTAAGTTTTTTATTATATTTTCAATTTCATTGTCTGATATTGGTTATTCAAGATTTTTCTGTCTTCTTGATTCAGCTTTGGTAATTCATATGTATCTAGGAATCTGTCCATTTCTTCTCTGTTTTCCATCCAAAGAAAGTAAAGATTTTCAAAATATTGATGATCTTCTAAATTTCTACAGGCTCTGTAGTAATATCACCCCTTTCACTGCTCACTGCATGGATTTGAGTTTTTTCTTTCCTTTTTGATAAAGTTGGATAGGAGTTTAGGAATTTCATTTATTTTTCCAAGAACCAACTCTTTGATTCATTAATTCTTTGCATTGTTTTCTTAGTTTCATTTGCTTTGATTTCTGCTCTGATCCTTATAATATCCTCCTTTCTT
>NW_004955472.1:11589675-11592083 GCF_000276665.1 Chinchilla lanigera | reverse complement strand
TGTTAAAATTTGCCTTATATAAGTGGGTGCTCCTATATTTTTGCATATATATGTATGATTGTTATCTTTTCATCTTGCAATTTTTCCTTAACAGGAATATAGTGACCTTTATCTCTTTTGATCATCGTTAGTTTGAAGTTCACCTTGTCTGCATACAGAACAGCTACTCCTCCTTTTTTCTGGGTTCCTGTCCCATGGAGTATTGTTTTCCATCCTTTGATTTTCAGTCTATAGATTTCCTTTGGATTTAAATGCATTTCTGTTATACAACATATTGTTGGATTTTATTTCTTGATCCACTCTGTCAGTCTGTTTCTTTTGATTGGTGAATTGAGGCCATTTACATTAATGGTTGTTGCTGATATGTAGTGACTTATCCTTGTCATGTTACTTTTCCACTGTTGGTTCTGTACTTTCCCCCTCTGTTTAATTGCTTATTTTGCTTGGTAATTCTTTTTTATTGTTAGTCTTGAGATTGTGGATCTTTATCTCTTTATAAAATATCTTTCAGTACTCTTTATACAATTGGTTTGGTGCTCATGAATTTCTTCAGTTGACCTCTGTCATAGAAGTATCTTATTTCTCCATGAATTTTGAAAGATAGTTTTGCAGGGTACAACAATCTGGGTTGGAAGTTGTTTTCCTTCAGGACCTGAAATACTTCACTCCAAGCTTTTCTTGACTTGATAGTCTGTGTTGAGAAGTCTGCCGTGATGGGCTTTCCTTTATAGCTGATCTCTTTTCTCTCTAGCAGCTTTTAATATCCTGTTATTTTGCTCAATTTTTGGAATCTTGATAATTATGTGTCTGGATGTAGAATTATTTTGGTTATGGCTAATTGGGGTCCTATATGCCTAACTTATGTGTATATAAGATTCTTGTCCCATGTTTTGTAAACTTTTGCTATTACTTTTGCAAAAGTCTTTTTATGTCATTCATGTTGCCTTCTGCTCTTTAGTTGACACCAATCAGATTTATATTAATTTTCTTTGCCTCATCTTGAAGCTGTTGAATTGTTACTTGCTGTTCCTTTGTTATTTTTAAGAGATCTTTTATTTCAGGATCACTAGCTGCAATGCTGTCTTCAAGGTCTGAGAGTCTATCTTCTGTTTCATTCAAGCAGTTCTTCCAGCTTTCAATGGAGTTTTTAATTTCCTGAACATCTCTTGCATACGTTTCATGAATTCTAATTCTTTCTTATACTGTTCATTTAAGGTTTCCATCAGTTTTCTGTGTTCCTCTATTTTTTAAATCTACATCTTCCTTTGGTATGCTGAGAAATTCTTTCATTATGATTGTCATTTCTTTTTTTTTACCTGGGCAATTATTTCTGATTTGATTTCCACTACAGCCTGATGTAGTTTGTTCTTTACTTCAGTTGCTATCATTTCAGAGATTTCAGGTGCATGATTTCCAAGTTTTTCCATGTTGATGTTTCCTGGACTTGTGTTGGGTGGGGTGTTTGGCTGAGATTGCATTTTGCTTCTTCTTTTTGTCATTATGAAATCTCCCTAGGTTTCTGGGGATTCGGATTCAATCATGAGATGGCGGTGGGAGGTGGAGACAGGGATCCTAGGCTTCTAGGCAGCTCACCAAGTCTTCCTGAGTCCAAGGTCTCTTTCCACAGTGGCAGCAGAGGATGCAGCCAGAGGACCCTAGCACCCAAACAGTGCACTGAGGCTTCTTAAGTCCAAGGACTTTTCTCACAATGGCAGCAGGGGATGTGGCCAGAGGATCTATGCTCTTAGGCTGCCCAATGAGGCCTCCTGAGTTCAAGGCCCTTCACATGGTGGCAGCAGTGTTCAAGGCTGGAGGACCCAGCACCCAGAGAGGCCCCTGAGGCTTCCTGACTCCAAGGCACCTTCCACAGTGGTGATGGGGAGTGGAACCAGAGGATTTGGGTTCCTAGGCAGTCCACTAAGGATTCCTGAGTCCCACTTTATCCATCTTTAAAGCCAATGTGTCAAGTTTTTACACTGCATTCCTCTTACATTTCTTTCATGTGTGGTAACATATTCCCAAAGTGGATTTGGACCTGTATTGACACAGGGTACAGTGTTATGCCTTCCTCACTAGTGGAGAAGTAGACACCTTGACATCAAGCAGTGGTTTCTTGTGACTAGAAACAGGTCTATAATTGCAATGGAGCCTATGGACAGGATTTCTGTATGCATCACTGTTCTTGGCATGATCAACTCTGTTACAAGAATATTTGCAGGAGCTGCTGTTAGAGACCGGGCTATGCCAGTGTTAAAGTGCTGACCATGAAGGGACTACTGGCTGTGTTGGAGAAGTTCATATTTGCAGGGCTCTGAAGTCAAGGTAACACTACAGCTGAGACTCCCTATTCTAGAACAATAAAACTGTCAACCTTAGAGATGGAACAGTTCTCTTCATTGGCAAGATTT
>NW_004955472.1:11580456-11589350 GCF_000276665.1 Chinchilla lanigera | reverse complement strand
AATTTAAGCTGAACTAGAATGATGAAGAGACACTGAAATGAAAGAGTGATGTGCTTGACTCTGAATATCTGGAGTAGAGTAAATAAAAAGAAAGCAGTCCAGGTAAAATGCAACTTTGAGCCAAAAGCAATAATGTTGCACGTTTTTACTATTACAAGAGTTTTGGAGAGGATAGTGACATGTCTTTCCACTTTTTTTCATGTGTAATATAAACAACATGAATGTAGGAACAATGGTTATCTCATACAATACATTGTTTCTAATATTTGATTTAGATCCTGATGTAGAGTAAGCCCACATAAACATTATTTGGTCAACAAATGAATAAATGTGATGTGTTATCCTTAGCAGGAATCAATATATTTTTTCTCACCTGCCTTCCACTGACAACCTGTGTTTGAATCTTCCCCTTCTCCCTCCAATCCTGACTGTTTCCCTCCTTATCTCCCTTCTTTTCCTTTTTTCTTGATTTCTCCCCTCTTCTATCAGAAACAAGAGTGCTATGAACACTGAACTCAAGGTAGTCAGGCAATTAGAGAATGCTGGTGGATGTCTGTGGGAAAAAAGTACAGTATTTAAAACTAAACAATATTCTCTTCACTCCTAAGAAATCAATTCTAGCATAATGAGTTTTCATGATACATGTCTTGCCAGTATAAAAGTTATGATTTAGCCAGAGGAAGTACTGCAGAAAGCAGATATAGAAAATTTTTTGCTATCCTTTTGATCAGTTTTCATATAGTTTGTAAAATTCACACTTGGATTGATTGGTTCCCCGAGAATTTTCCATTTTATCAGATGGGTCTATACCCTGTAGGCCTTGTCAGGCTTGTCAGAACCACACAGCAAATATGAGAACAAGGTTACTACTTATCCCTTTTAATTTCCTAGAAGCCATGTCAAAAATCTTCCTCCATATTCAACTTTCACTAACAGTCACTGAATCATCACTATACATCAGTGAAGCTCAGCATTTTAATCATCCAGTAAATTTTACATTGACTCATTAATAGAAGTTAAACTCATATTTTACCATGATGGACAATCAGGTATAAAATACAATAGCATAAGAAGAGACCCAGAATAGTAAAAGCAATCCTGGGCCACAAAGACAAATCAGGTGGAATCACAACCTCTGACCTGAAATTATACTACGTATATACAGGATAGCTAACATAGTTGAACTACTGTCTTCTATCGCTTTATTGAATGGTTCAGTTAATGATTAATTATTTGATCCATCTTGCATATCTCTGTTTGCTTTGCTGAGAAATCACCTTGAAGATATCAATATGTAATATAACAACCATTGTTAATTTCCTATGACTGTCTGTAATTCAGCACTGTTTTATTGTTGTTATGCTATTTTGTAAATGGATGTCTATTTGTTATTATTTTTTCCTTCTTATATTTTAAAAATAAATTTAAAAAATAAAATACAATAGCATAAAGATATGTATAATAAGGAGGCATCGCTTATATTTTTTAAAGCAGGAAAAATTCAAAAAAACACCAGAATTTCACTTCTATTGAGCAGAAAAGAGTTATATGTACAAGAGAAGATATAATTGAATTTAGAAAGAAATTAGGCCTCTCTAAGTTTAATTAATTATAGATTTCACTCTGGAATCATATAAATATTTTAAATAACTCTGTAATAAAAGTAAGTGTATAAAAACATCCATAAAATAAAAGTACAATGAAGTAAATAAAATTATTTCTCGATGATACCATTAAAAAAAACTATTTCAAAGGATTTTGAGATATAATTACTTGACTATATTTTCTGAGAATAAAAATAACAGAATAAATACTGGAATTTGTTTCATTAATTATAGATGATAGTGTCACTTTTATCACTACAAAAACACTGTGCATGCAAAGTGAAAGAAATTAAGTAAAAAAAAATATTCGTTTTACTAAGTTCTTGGACTTCTTAACCTGTAAGAAAGGATATACAAGGTTGGTGAGAGTAACTGCAAGTCTAGGGTTCTGACTTTTAATTGGTTTTAGCAGCATAAGTTAATATCAATTTTTTTTGTCTTTAAAAATGAACAAAAAACCTACATATTAGCTCTCAGTAGAAAACATCAATAGAACTCATATCGCCTTTGGCTTCTAATAAGTGCTTAATATATGCAAACTGTTGTCATTCTCTCGGTTTGAATTGTACTGTTAGTTGTCTTACCAAGAAAGAACAGCTAAAATTCAGATATATCCAGCAGATAAAAAATATTATTTGTGCTTCAACTTTTGGTTAACAGTACTTGAACTTTCAGTATATTAAGACCAGACAAGAATAATAATTTTAATAGAAAAAGTTTTATGCATCTCCATTGAAACATTTTCCCCAAATTATCAGCAGATAGTCAACTCATTTTCATATTTATCTTTAATTCACCTTTCCATTGTGTGATGGAAGTGGTTAGCCACAGTTCCACATCTCAGTGGACATTTTTATTGGTAAGATAATGATAATTGTATGCCAGTTAAGATAGTTTGAACTTGCTTAACATCACTGTCTGCCAAACCACAAGTTGTGTTTCAAAATATGGCAATGTATTAGGACCACATCTTTTTTCTTCTTGATGTTATTTTACACTGGTCTTATTTTTATTATCTTCATTTTATTAGCTCTGAAATCCCAGTCTGGATCTTTTTCCCACTCCACTAACTTTGGTTTAGACCACGATGTCTCTGATAGCTTGGTTTTTAGATATTTCTGCAGATGTTGCTGTGTGTCCTTTGAATCATTAGTTTTTCATGTTTCTTATTCAAGTGTACCTGTTTCTATACACAACCATTCTGTCGACTCACTCAAAGGAGTTTACTGTTTGTTTTCCTTGGGCCAGTTCTGAAGTACCTCCTTTAAATTTTGTGGGAATAGATAAGCATATCTGTGCAATTATATACATGTGTGTACACAAGCATATGTGTATGTGGATTCTGTGTATAAACTGTATAGGTGATGTCAGGCAGATAGATGAATGCACACTACAAATGTATTATTTGCCCTTAAAGAAGGAACTCCTTGTGTATCTACAAAGTCTAGTGAGAAAATGGATGTGTAAATTCATAATTATAGAGAAAAATCAATGTTTATTCAATTCTTATTCTATGGAATACATTGTGCAGTGCATTCATAATATAAATTAAATATAATGACCCAAATCAAACATATTCTATAAATATTTGAGTATTACAGACAAGGTACAGAAACTTAGAATTTAAAAACTTTCCCAAACTTAAAAAGCTAGTGATTGCTGCAGTGTAAATTGATACTCTCTGATGCCAGCAATTCTACTCTTAAACATCATGCTCCATTGCATCTCTCATGCATATGTTCAATGTTATAGCAATACTAGAGGTAGAAAACATTTTAGAGCGAGGCAGAGAGAGAGACAGACAAAGACAGAGAGAGAGAGAGGAGAGAGAGATTAAGAAGTATTATTCAGTAGAAGTGAACTTGACCTGAAGGTGTAAGAGATTACTGAGAAAGGATTATAAAATAAACACTACACAGAAAATGGAAAAGACAATTTAGAGACAGAGCATGTACTAGCCAGATTTCTTGCTGCTGGAACAAAATATCTGACACCTGCAATTTAAAGGAGGGGAGATTTAATTTGGCTTGTGGTTACAGAGGTTTCGGTCTATGGTCCACTGGCTCCAAGTCAGAAACAGTCTGGTGTGTCTTACTTACTTTTCTCATTGCTGAGGCAAAATAACTGACATCCAAAGTAAAAAAGAAAATGATTATTTGCCTCACAGTTGGTAGAGGTTTCAGGGCCTAATTGTCTAGCTCTAAGGCAGGTGGCACCCTAACTGGCATCACAGACAAGAAACAATTCATGGCAGGTAGAAGATAGCAAAGCAACAAAGAAGAGACCTTAACAGTTTCTTTTTACTTCTTTTGTATTGATTTTAGGCTACTGGATTTAAGGCAGTGCCAAACCAATTAGTGGACTAATTTAGCAATCACACACCCTTAATCATACACTCTAGATTCAGCCAGCTCTCAAAAAACACCACCTGATGCTGACCACCTGAGGCTTTTGGGTGACATTTGGGCACAAGCCATAACATTCTGCTTCTGGCTCCCCAAATACTCATGCATAGCCCTTTATGCAAAAGATATAAGTTGGTATCAGAGAAGAGGGGTTGTTGCTGTGGCTGTGTCTGACCATGTGGTTTAGGAGACTTTCAAGCTGGCTTATGGGAGGAGTAAGGAAAGGTTTGAAGAGTCTGGCTGAAAAAATAGAGATGGAATGCTTGAGTCCATACTGTATGGGAGATTCTGGTCAGAGCTAAGAAGACTAGAATGTTGACAGAAATAATGTGAGTAAAGACCAAGTTTGGAAGGTTTCTGCTGGGAAGAAGGACTGCACTGGCTTTGGACTCTAGATGATGTGTCATGGCCTAGAAGAAAGTTTGTCCACAATTTGCTTGTGTCCAGAGACTTTGCCTAAGACTGAGACCAAGTGGTGAACTAATTAATCTAGCAGAAGAAATTTCAAGGCAGTCTAATCTTGAGGCTGTGACATAGATACTGGTGGGGGATTTTAGCAAGATTTATGTTGTGAATCAAGAACAGAGAAGTAGAGCACAGAAGAAACAGGACAATGGAAAATATGGCCTGAGGGCATCACAAGTAGCAGTGGGAATCTGCTTTTGCAGCCTCCAAATAGAAAAGTGAAGACTTGTGAAGAGAGTTCTAGTCACCATGTTCCAGAATGGTGGCATCCTGGGGATCTTGTAACTCAGGATTTGGTGTATAGGCATTGGATCCCTACAGCCAAGAAAGAAGGAAACTTGGCTACTGCTGCAACTTATGACAAACCTTGGCATCATCCATCTATGAAAACTTAAAGAGTTGTGGGGTCAGGAAGGCTCCCACCCAGATTTCAGAAGAAGGTCTGGGTCACCAAGCAGTGTGCCCCTGAGAGGGCAATGTGTGAAGCTGTGAATATAAAGACAAAGTTGTAGTGGAGATCCCTGAAGTCTGGAGAAGCCAGGGATGTGGATCATCTAAGGAAAACTAGAAGAAGGGATCAGAGCTGGCTCAAGATAGAAGCCATGGGAGCTACCACCACAGGAGTGACATAACCCTTTTGAATTCCCAAGCCCTATTGAGTTCACATCTTGCCATAGATTGTCTTGGATGCTGCACATGAAACTATAGGGCTTAATGCTTACCTTGCTGATTTTGGACTTGCTTTGGTCCCATTGTTTTGTTACCCTCTATTTGTACCTTTTGCAATGGGAACATTTATCCTGTACCATTGAATGTTGGAAGTGTTCAACTTTATTTGGGGGCCAGTGGAATGCTACGGCTTGTATTTATATGTCCCCCAAAGCCTCATACAGTCATAGGTGGGGCTTTTTCAGAGGTGTCTATATCTAGAGTGTAGAATACTGGAAATGACTCATAGTGCAATGGTAGGATCATGGTGCTAGGATTAAGTGTGTGACTGCAGCCCACCCTAGTTAGCCTAGATAAACTATAATGCACAGAAAGAGCTGTGGTACTCCCTTGCTTCTTTTGCTCCCTCCCACCCATCATGAACTGTTTCTCCTCTGCAATGCCTCCTTGCAAAGTGTACCAGGTGATTACGGGGTGATTGATTATAAAACTGCTACAAACTTTGAGCTAAATAAACCTTTCCTCCCTTAACTTTGAGCATTGGGTATTTTGTCTCAGCAATAAGAAAAGTAGCTAACACAAGGTGGAAGGACATAATGGCGCAAAGCTGCTCACTTTATAGCAGCAAGCGAGCAGAGCACAGAAGAGTGCCAAAGAGGAAAGATGTGGTCCTCAAGGGCATGGCCCATGACCCATGCACAATCCAGAAATACGCATTTCTAATCATTAAACCAATCAAGTTGGCAATCAAGATTAGAAGTCACAGATGATATTAGCATGGCTGAACTTTAGAATATTTAGATTAGACTGGTGATTATGAAAGGAATACTAGGTGTCAGCCAGAAATACCAAGTTCTTGGGAAGGTCCTACAGAATTATGTAGTGATGTTCTTCACTTTTAATGTGCAAGTTGATTACCTGAGGTTGTTCCAATAAAAACTCTGATTAGAGAAATCTTGAGAAAAACCTGATATCGTGCATTATTATCAAGCTCACAAGTAATCATGCTCATCTTTGAGTAGCAAGATTATATATCACCCAAAGAAACATGTATTATATTAAGTATATCCACAGAAATTTTACTGAACTCTCATGGGCAAAGAAGAATACGGTTGGCATTGCATTTCCAAAAAACAATGTTCACAAAACTATGGAGTATGGCTTTTTAACCTCCCACAACAAAATGTATAGATCCAAATAAGGTCTATGGGTTTCCACTGAGATTCCATCTCACCTCAGAAAGAATGGCTATTATCAATAAATCAAGCAATAACAAATACTAGAGGGGCTGTGGGGTAAAAGGAACTCTTCTCCACTGCTAGCGGGAGTGTAGACTAGTGCAACTACTGTGGAAAACAGTGGGGAGATTCCTCAAAAATTAGGCTTAGAGGTCCCATTCAACAGCTATTCCCTTTTTGGGTATCTTCCCAGAAGAATTAAAAAATCATACCACAATGATATATGTGCACCCATGTTACTGTCAGCACAATTTGTAACAGGTAGATCTTGAAAATATTTTAAATGCCCATCAGCTGAGGAATGAATAAAAATGATGTGATATTTTTATACAATGGAGTACTCCTCAGCCATAAAGAAGGATAAACTTGAGACTTTCATAGGTAAGTGGATGAAACTTGGGACCATACCCATAAGAGAAATAAATCAGATTTATACATGTAAACATAATATTGCCTCCATGTGTGAGAAACTGAAAGAAAAAATAAGGTCTAAAGTATGAAATAGATAGTGTGAAGTGGGAAGAACTTGTTCAAAGGAAAAAAGGAACTAGGATGGGGTAAGGGGAAAGGATAGTAGTGGAAAGGGAAAAATGCAAGTCAGTTATACTAATAGTGTCTCTTAGTTCATTAGAAAGGAAGATTTGTGCTAATATCAACTGGAGAAATTTTTATGCTCATGTATTTATTGTTCCCTGCAGCTTCTACTATAAAGATAACATGTGATGTGTTCACTATTGTTATTCTATTACTTTGATATGAAATTTTTCCATAAAATAAAAAAGATGTGCAAGTTTCTAAGATATCCACTGTCAAAACACAATAAGTGTTGTTAATAAGGATCTTCATCTTTCCTTGATATATAATCTTTAAAAAGTATTTGGACAAATAAATACAATAGGCACTCAATGTTTCTAACTAAAATTCCAGATATTAATTTAATCACACCTTACTATTACAGTTTTAATTGCCAATAAGCATGATTGGATGAATTTCTGCATTGAAGGAGGCCTAATATTTGCTTGCCAAATGGGACACATTTAGGCTTGTGTAGGAACAAAAAAAGACTGTTGTGCCTGCCAAATGGGTTAGCCACAGCAAGCACAGACTTAAGCACTCAGCACGGCCTCCATGCAGCAACTGTGCCTGCTGTGTGTGTGTGTCCTGCACTTCAAAGGAGCCAAATCTGAACAAGAGCCCTTGAGATTCATAATCAGTAACTCCTCAGCCTTTTCAAAGATATGCACCATTTGGTTCAAAAGCATAGTAGCAGCAAAACAGTAAGAGGACAGGGTATTTTTTTCTCCAAAGGGTGGTGAGTTAAAGAAACATGTTTTAATTATTATTGGCAGGCATATAAAGCCTCTCATTAAGGCCTGAGAAGGACTTTGGAAATATAATACTGCTGCCATGTACAAACCAATCACTTAAACCACATATAAAAATATTTGCTTGAAGTCATGGATTTTAACATGGGAGTTTGCAAATAAAAACACTGTACATTAATGGGAATCTAGATTCTTTTAGAATAACAACAAGACTGTAGTTTGTACTACAATGTAGGCTTTTCAATATACATATCTTCCACTTTGATGTCTCCTCAGAGCCCTAGTGTTCTCAAGCCTTTATGACTTAAAAGTAACTTATTAGACTTCACATTACATAGAACCAAACATGTTTGCTTTCTTTCATATTTTTCATTGGGTTGCTATATAGAACAGATCTAGCTTCCTCAAATCCGAAAGCTCAGTGTCAACTTCTACACTAAAATGCATGGATCTAATCCTAATTGGAATACAAACTGGAAAAGTGAATTAGTGTATGAAACTCAACTCAGTTCCCAAGACGAATTCAGGATGAATTCATGGCATACAGCGAGGATCAATTTGAACAGCTGGACAAACTTTTAAATATTCAGAGAGCTTTGGAATACAGCCCACAGCATTGAGCTGGACACTATGGTCTGGCCCTAACCGTATCAAATCCTGCAAAAATATCAACAACACCTATAGGAATTAAACAGGACCCTAAGTCTCATAATGCTATGTTCAGAATGCCTAAGATTCAATTAGAACTTATTCATGACACAAAGAATCATGAACATCACAATTCACATGTAAAAAAAATAGCAAAAGATGCTGCTGCCAAGACACTACAGGAATTGTACAGCAAAAACTTTAAAGCAGTTATTTTTGAAACACAGAGTAAACAACCATGTTCAACCTTGAGACAGGTGTCAAGTGAAATACAACTGCAAAAACTATAGAAAATAAAAATAAAAATCAAATTGTAAGAAACTGAAGAATATAATGACAAAATTTCAATGGAAAGGTTCAATAATAAAATAGAGATGAGAGTTTGTGAATTTAAAGATATATCTCAGTGAGAATTATCAAAACTGAACTAAAAAGAATAATATTTTAAAAATAAGGTTAGCAAACTTTTTTTTTTTTTGGTTTTTCTCCGGTACCGGGGACCGAACTCATGACTTTGCGCTTGCCAGGCAGGCCCTTTGC